>NC_139001.1:90062240-90383586 GCF_964374135.1 Grampus griseus | reverse complement strand
ACTCATCTTCTGATTTCAATGAGGGAAAGGGAAAGAATAGGAAAGGAGAACACGAGAACGGAAAACCCTTTCTAAAGACTGGCTTTCACTGCACTTAAAGTCAATTGTAGAAATCTTAAAAAAAAAAAAAAAACAACCCTGCAAAATTGGTGCAAGCAAAATCTCCACTTGCTGAGGGTCCCAAGAGAAGTGCTATCTCGAAGCATTCTGTGATGGGGCCGTGGGCCCAGACAATAGGACTGGGACAGGACAGAGGGCACAGGGGATGCTTCCCTGCCTTTTGTTTCACACAGACTCAACAATGGACCCGTCAGGGGAATCCAATAAGTTTCTTATCGAACCTTTCTGTTTTCAT
Organism: Grampus griseus; assembly: GCF_964374135.1. Classification (NCBI taxonomy): domain Eukaryota; kingdom Metazoa; phylum Chordata; class Mammalia; order Artiodactyla; family Delphinidae; genus Grampus; species Grampus griseus. The sequence continues at coordinate 90,383,231 of NC_139001.1, read as the reverse complement.
TGTGAATTACTGAACAATCCTCCATACTGATTTTTATCTCCTCACAAGATAAATTTCAGTTTCTATTGGCACATTCCTATTCAGGGCACCGCTCTCAAATGATGTTAAAAAAAAGAAAAAAACCCTACAGGTAGTGGAACAAAATAGGCTAGAAAAGTCAGTGAGAAGAGCTTCTTCCCTTTTTCTTGTTGTCAGAAAAGTGTAAGTGCTTAAATATATGTCCTAACGCAATATATCACTCATTTGGATTATAATTATTGGTTATGTCTGGCCTCAAATTCATACTGGAATAAATTAAATTTATTTTCTATTCCTGCTTCTCTCTCTTCTGTGTGTATATGTGATGGGGGGGGGTGTGTGTTAAATAAAAGAGCAAATAAAATCTCACCATTAGCTCACTCCTAGTATGATAGTTTTATGTTATTGGTTCCTTATTTTAAAAAGTACATCCATTCATTTTTTTCATTTATTCAACAAATATTTATTAAGTGCCTGTCATGCATGTACCTCACTTGATGCTGTATATACCCTCATTTAGCCGATCTTTGTATCTTGAATTTCTTTGAATTCCTAGAAATGGAGTAACCCTTCTCACATAAACATAAGACTTCCCTGTTCCCAACACCTTAGAAAGAATATTGGAGCCTTTTTTTTTTTTTTTTTTTTTTTGCGGTACGCGGGCCTCTCACTGTTGTGGCCTCTCCCGTTGCGGAGCACAGGCTCCGGACGCGCAGGCTCAGCAGCCATGGCTCACGGGCCCAGCCACTCCGCGGCATGTGGGATCCTCCCGGACCGGGGCACGAACCCATGTCCCCTGCGTCGGCAGGCGGACTCTCAACCACTGAGCCACCAGGGAAGCCCAGGAAGAATATTGCAGTCTTTTTGAAGATGATGTGCAAGGCGAGTGCTGGATTCTTCTAAACACAGAATCACTGCCCCACAAACTGGAAAAAACACACTTTGCTGCCGATGGCCTGATAAAAAATATAAGGTGAGGTACTGAAGAACTAGGTTCACCTCTGAGATAATGGTGTTAAGCCATGAGAATTACTTTATTTCCACCATGTCCTCCCACCACATTATCTAGTTTGTTTCAATAGATTTATTCAAAATAGCACAAGAACAGAATCTAGAACCTGAAACTAGACCATGTACTCAAACAACCTAACTTCATGCCAAATATTGTAACCTCTAAAGGCATATACATATACAAGGTAGATAGATAGATGCTGATACTTTTTTTTCAATTTGTTGCTGTCCATTAACATTAGCTCTGTGATTCCTTTATCCAGAGAAACAAAGGAGATCACAGAAAGCATTACATATGTGCAACAGAGCCAGCAAAGTAACTTGCAAAGTTAGTTAAAAGGCGTATTAACACATTTTTCTCACACTTTTAAATGAAAATCCATAAAACGTTGTGGCCAAGCAAATTAATTTAGGATTTAATTAGAGATGTTAGAAAATAGATTCTGGGTTAATACAAAAGAGATCAGAAAGAAAGTTGTTTTCACTGTATTAATATTTTTTATTACAGTTTGTCTTAACTAACCAAATTGTTTCATCCTATGCTCAATTACTTTTGATATAATCACTCATGGCTTCCCAGAACATTGCTAAAACTATCTTATAATGATAACTGGACCAGTGTTGCTGTGAAGGACCCTTCTGCTGTAGAAAAGATCCTAGTGAGGGCATGCTTTCTGATTATGATAAAAAAACAAACCATGAGGTGCTCAGAACTAGAAGTAGAGGGAGGGGGCAGGATTGCTCTGAGGTCTTACGCCTATAGAGGTGCAGTAACTTTGATACTGAGCAGTGGGTCTACAACAACATTGACAGGCTGAGTCTGAGAATCCTGTCTTGAATTGTGACTCTTAAAGAGACCAAATGGTCCCAGATTGGTGTAAACCCTTACTTCACAGCAGAAGCAGATAAAAACACTCTCCTGAGGAAAGCATCCCCTTAGGATCCCCACCAATGAAGAAGGAACAAAAAACCTGAAATCAAAGATCCACAAGCAGAGACTTCCCTGGCAGTCCAATGGTTAAGGTTCCATGCTTCCAATGCAGGGGGTGTGGGTTCGATCTCTGGTTGGGGAACTAAGATCTCACATGCCGTGTGGCGCAGCCAAAAATAAAACAACAACAAAAAACTTTATTTAAAAAAAAAAGAACGACAAGCACAAGGTAAGGCAAGCTCCATGAGTGACAGTCAAAGGAAATGACAAGGAATAGATCTGGGCCTTCAAGGATGCAGACACTGAAATTGTCTGATATAGAATTAGAATAGTTATCTGTAAACGATTCAAAGAAATAATATAGAAATTAAAAATACAAGCAAGAAGCAAGGGATTATCAGGAATGACCACGTTGCTATGTAAAATATAAACTTTCTATGTAAAATCAGATATAAACTCTAAAAATGGAAAATTTTGGAGGGACACAAAAGGCAAAAGTGCCATTTGGATAAAGCTAAAGAGAGAATTAGTGGACAGAAAGAGAGCTCTGAAGAAAATATCATCAGAGAGAGACAAGAAGATGGAAATATGAAAGAAAAGTTTCAAAATATGAAGTGAATGAAAAGTTCTAGCATGTCTAATTAGAATCTCAGAAGGAGAGTAGAGAGAGAATGGAGAAGAAATATTTGAACAAGTAATGCCTGAGAATTTTCCAGAAATTATAAATGACATTAATCTACAAATAGTAATCCAAAGAGGATGAGTAAAAACAATTCCATGAGTAGATACATCATAGTGAAATTCCTGAACACCAGTGACAAAGAGGAGATGTGAAACTTGAAGGAAAATACAGATTATTCACTGATTATATTAGTGATGGAGACACTGGTGTTCCGTCGCCTCTAGGTACACTCGTCCAAAGATGCTGAAAAGGATTCTATTGCATTGTAGGTCCACTACAGCCACTTTGCTTTTCACTTGAGTCCCTGTACATTTATTATAATTGAATATAAGCTAACAGCTCTCTTGGCACAAAAGTTGTTATCTATTAAGTCGATGTAGAATTTGATTTTTCACGCTAAACTCAATTTTAAAAAAACAGAGGTCATTTTATACTAGACACATAGAAACATATTCAGTTCAGTTGTTTAGAGCAGGGTTTCTCAATCCTGGCTGCAACTTAGAGTTACTTGGTGGGTTTTTTGATGTATATAATTTTGCACAAATTTTACGTGCGTAGCTGGATGAATTATAACAAAGTGACACACCCCTGGTGCAGGTTGGCTTACCAAACGCTTTCTCTCCTGACTTGGAGGGCAGAATTCATCAGTGATAGTGCGCTGACATGCTGACAGGTACATGCTGGCTTGGAGCAGACAGGAGGCTAGGAATCCCACAAGAGTCAAGGAAAAAAAGACCTTACTCTGGTGGTAGAGGGCTTTCCTGTTTTTATTCCTGGACAGAGCCGCTTCTTTTATATTTTCCTTCACTCTCTGAAGTAGAGGTCTAGAATTACCTAAATCTTCATTTCTTTTCTCTCTCAGGTCCTGTACATTTTCTAGGATTCTTCCCCAATCTCATTAGCCACCTATTCTTTAGAGAACAGGTCTTCAATACTAAGGGCAAAATACTCCCTTGCTAGGCTCTGTATATTGGGGTGGGGTGAGGGTTAGGGAAAGAGCTGGACTGGCTGCTGTAAATGTAGTTCTTAACTTAAAAGATCTTGGTGTTTGGCTGATGATCTACTCTTGCCTTTGCCCTGACTGTACTTATAGTTTCTTTGGAAGCTATCTCAAGAAGAACTATTCTTATCTCTGGTGTTTCTGGCTGTCTCTCTCCAAAATTTCCTTAAACTTTTTTGCCCATTGTCAACTTCATTTTTATTTTGTCTTGCTTTATCTTCAATCATTGTTGCATTGTTTCCATATGTATATATATATTTTTATTATTTTATGTGGCCATGGAAAATGGGAGGTAGCTATTTAGTCTTTTCCAGACACCAATTCATGATATCATGAATAACCTCTGATGATCAGTTTCACCAAATTACCTGACATAGCTGTAGTCCTTGTTCATAGGACACAGTGAAGGAAGTGTCATATAGTAGAAGAAATGCAGGACTGAGTGACACAAAGCACAAGGTTCCATTCCCCATATGGGCATAAACTTATGTCACTATGATCAAGCCACCTCACCTTTCTAGGGCTGTTTCCTCCTGTTTAAAATGGAAGAACAATTTGTCAATATTTATCAAAATTAAAAATACATTTAACTTTTCAGCCAGCATTCCATCTTTAGAGAATTTATCTTGTAGGTACACATGTACAAAATGATAGATGGATAAGATTATTCATTGAGCATTAAAGGAAAGAATTCCTCTCTCTAATATCTGAAAGAATTCAAGTGTTTCAAATCAATAGAGAAGTAATTAAATAACTATGGTATACCTACACAATGGAATACTATGAAGCCCTAACAAGGGAGAAAGCTTTTTATACACTGATAAGGAAAAATCTACAGGACATATTATTGACTAAAGAAGACAAGGTAAAGAAGCATGTGCATAATCATACAGCTTCTCTATTACCAGCAGAAATACCCCAGTTCTTTTCTCCACATGAGAATCACCTGCAGAAATTTTAACAATACTCATGGCGTGGCACCTCAGGTCAACCTATATGATTCACAAATATGAACAAATAGCAGAATATCAACAGAAAGGTTAGGAAACACAAAGGATCCCAAATGACCTAAAAATTCTAAATATTATCTGTAGAAAAATTAGAGAGGTTATTACACCTACCAAATAAAAAGAATTTTAAAATATGATTGCTGAAATAAAAAATTCAATCGATCACCACATATTATAATAGAGTTAAAAAACAATTATTGATTTGGAAGCTCAAGCAAAGAAATTTCCAGCAGTCCAAAACAAAAAACAAAAATGACACAAAAATAAGAAAGAAAATTAAAAAAAATATGGAGAAAGAGTCCAAGAAGCTCAATTGTTGATGAAAATCAGTTCCAAGAGAAAAGAATAGATAGGAAAGAGGGGGATAATAAAAGAAATAGTGGAATAAAAATATCCCAGACTGAAAAAACAAGAGCCCTCATATTGAATAAGTCTCATCAAGGCTAGGTGAGGTAGATGGAAAAAAAGATCCATACTTAAACACTCTCTGTTGAAAATTCTGGAAAGACAATTTTAAAAATATCCAAAAAGACAAAAAAACGAGGTCATCTATAAAGGAAGGAGAATCAGATTAACAGCAGATATTCCATTAGCAGCACCGAACACTAAACTCAAAGGAACAAAAACCATCCAAAAACTCGCTGGGGTAATGACTCTAGATTTAGAATTCCATATTTAAACTATTATTTCATGTAACATTTTCAGTCATATAAATTCTCAGAAAGTTTATCACCCTCACAAGCTGTCCATAAGCATTATTCAATAAGGCTCTTATTGAATAATAAGCAGATCAAACAAGAAAGAAATAAATTTTAAAAGACCTAATTAAACTTAAAAGCTTTTGCACAGTAAAGGAAACCATAAACAAAATGAAAAGACAAACCACAGAATGGGAGAAAATATTTGCAAATGAAGAGACCAACAAGGGATTACTTTCCAAAATATACAAACAGTTCATGCAGCTCTACATATTAAAAAAAAAATCAAAAAATGGACAGAAGATCTAAATAGACATTTCTCCAAAGAAGACATACAGATGGCCAAAAGCACATGAAAAGATGCTCAGCATCACTAATTATCAGAGAAATGCAAATCAAAACTACAATTAGGTATCACCTCACACAGGTCAGAATGGCCGTCATCAAAAAGTCTTCAAACAATAAATGCTGGGGATGGTGTGGAGAAAAGGGAACCCTCCTACAAGATATACATGCACCTCAATGTTCACTGCAGCACTGTTTACAATACTCAAGACATGGAAGCAACCTAAATGTCCACTGACAGAGGAATGGATAAAGATGTGGTACATATATACAATGGAATATTACTCAGCCATAAAATGAATGAAATAATGCTGCTTGCAGCAACACGGATAGACATAGAGATTACCAGACTAAAGGAAATAAGTCAGAAAGAGAAAGACAAATATATGATATCACTCATTGTGGAATCTAATTTAAAAAATGATATAAATGAACTTATTTACAAAACAGAAACAGACTCAGATTTTGAAAACAAACTTACAGTTACCAAAGGGGAAGCGTAGGGGGGAGGGATAAATTAGGAGCTTGGGATTAACATACACACACTATTATATATATTAAAATAGATAACCAACAAGGACCCACTGTATAGCACAGGGAACTCTACTCAATATTCTGTGATAACCTATATGGGAAAAGAATCTGAAAAAGAATGCATATATGTATATGTATAAATGAATCGCTTTGCTGTACACCTAAAATTAACACAACACTGTAAATCAACGATACTCCAATAAAATTAAAAAAAAATAAAGAGTACACCATGAGCCACAAGAGTAGCAGCTGAAATGTCTTACGAGGAAAGAGAAGAACTCAAAAGAAATTAGAGGAGAAACCACTACTGTCATGCTTGGATCATCATCCTTTGAGTGGCTGGAGATTAGTGTCTTAACATTATACTGCTTTCTCTCTAAATCCAATAGCATAACTTGGTTGTAAATATTTATAAGAGCATAATCTTATTAAAGCCTCTTAAGTTGGGGTTAAAAATTTTGTATTAGCCTATAGACTAAACATGGGATAAATAATCATAGTCATGGAACAGCAGATGTAGGGAAGTAGAGGAGATGGGAGACATAGTATCACTCATTAGATGGTATAATTTTCATACCAGGAAGTCAAATAGGAAAGAGAGAGAGAAAAATATAATTTAAGCAGTAATGATAACCCCAGAAGAACTACAACACAGAAACTTCCATGTGTTTATTCCTGGGGGAGAATATTCAAAATATAGTAGAAGATAGCTGAACATTTCATTTTTGACCCTTCTGTATGATTAGACTTTAAAAAATACATTAAATACCTCCTTTATCAGTGAAGGATTACTTAAATAAATTGAAGTGGAATCAGATAATGAAATACTGTATAGCCTTTGAAAAGAATGAGATTTGTCAACGTATATTTTTATGCAAGGTTGTCCACAATTACATGTTTAATGTAAAAAAAGAAAGGAATTTGCAACATAATATTGTGTCATCCTCACTAAGGTAAAATAAATATGTCTGTGTGCATATATATATATGTAAATATCAGGGAGGAGAAACTATAAACTGACAGTACTGGGGAAAGGAAGGAGTCTTTCAGTATTTACTGCTAAAACTTCTGAATTGTTTTAATGTTAGAAATATGTAATATGTAAATATTACTTTTAAATTACAAAGGTAATATGTGTTGTAACGAGTCAAAAATGTAAATTTATAAATGTATAGTGTTCTTACTTTCTTCCTTACTTTTTTTCTTCCTTACTTTCTTCATTTAAAAGTGAATTGTTTAAATATATTATTAACATTCAAACTATTTTTTTTGCTTTGATAGCCAATAATGCCAATATTATTTATTAAATAAACTCTAATTCCCGTGGAATGGAAATGCTCTCATTATCATATAGTAATGTTCCACATTTACTTATATATGTTTCTCAGTTTGATTCTATTCCCTGCTATATTTGCTTTTTCTTGTGCAAAGAGCATTTTTTTCTATTACATTAGCTTTAAAGTAAATTTCAATATCTCGTACTACCTGTTCCACCTCATTATTCTTTCTCCCTCTTACATTCTTGAGCATCCTTGCATTTATTTTTACATATGAACTTTTAAAGCATCCAGTTCAGTAGCAAAAATAAATCTGTTGAATTCTGGGGGGATTACATGAAACATGCATTGTAAGTGTAATAAAATTTTTTTTAAATAAAAAAGCAGTATGGTTAAATCAACAGAGGGCATTTTCACCAAAGGGAGGACAATGCAAAGCAGGTCTCCTGCTGATTGTGTGAAGAGCACAAGCACTGAGTGGTAGAGGACTCCATCTTCATGCATCAAACAAAATCCTGGCTAACAGAAAAGATAAGTATGGCAGTAAACGTCCTTGTTGGCAGACAGTAACAAAATATGAGTGTGTGTGCACGGCTGGGGTTATCATAAACTGAAAGAGTAAACCTCAGCAAAGTATGGGGCTTTTCTTAGCCAGCTTTGAATGGGTGGTGAGGGACAAGGTCACGTGGTTAAAGGGCTGACTGGTCTACAACTGGTGGTGTGCGATGTAATTCCTAGTCATGGTTTTTTACACGGACAATTAATCTTATTTATGTAACTGTCAAATTGATGACCCAGGTCATGGAGGCAACGTAGCTGCAAAAAAAAAAAAAAAAAAAGCTCTGCCACCGAGAGCCTTGCATCACTTAGGAGGAGATACTGTCACAAAGGTAGATGCGTGGCACCCAGCACAGTGCGAAAATTATGGGCACTGGTGCCATGACAAGAAAGTATGGCTCAGATGCCTGTTCTTCCACTGTCTAGTCATGGGATCTTGGGCTCTCTTAGCTTCAGTTCCTTTATCTGAAAAGATGGACAGAACTGCTTGTGAGCAGGGCTACTGTAAGCATTCAACAATACATAAAGCCCCTTGAACAACACCTGACACACAGCAGGCTCTCAATAGATGCTCGATATGAAGGACAATCAGAAACGTACAGCAGGCAAAAACTGGGCAGAGAAGGCAGTATTTCAGAGTGTCTGGAGTAGAAAAGAGTGTTTAAATGTGAAACTGAACGATGTAGGTGGGGCTTTATTAAATACTCTTGCATCGTGAAATTAAAAGTGGCCAGAGGGGGGGACGTCTGAGCAGAGGCTGAGAGGAACACAGGAATTCAGTTAGAAAGGGCCTTGTAGGCTAGCATGCCAGGTCAAGGAATCATGATTACATAGTACAGCAGTTTTTCTTTTTCAAAATGGAGTAAAATAATGAGGTTCCTGTTTTATAAAGACCTTCCTGGGAACAGTACAGAGGATGTCCTGGAGGTATTTGGAGGTAGGGCTTGGTGGTAACACTGCAGGCAGGGGGATCACATTATTTCAATAGAAGCATTAGACATTTTTTTTTTTTTTTTTTTTTTTTTTTTTTTGCGGTACGCGGGCCTCTCACTGTTGCGGCCTCTCCCGTTGCGGAGCACAGGCTCCGGACGCGCAGGCTCAGCGGCCATGGCTCACGGGTCCAGCCGCTCCACGGCATGTGGGATCTTCCCGGACCCGGGCACGGACCCTCGTCCCCTGCATCGGCAGGCGGACTCTCAACCACTGCGCCACCAGGGAAGCTCCCCCCCGCTTTTTTTTAAGTTGCAGTGGGTGCGATATGACGTGTGCAGAAAAATGCTAATAAAAATGAGTATGTTGAATAGCTAGACAAGTGATACAAACTCCGGGAGTTAAGGAATCCATCGTTAGGTTCCGTCTTGTTCTCTTACCTTTCTTCCCCCCTCTGCAAACCTAAGAGTGACAGAGGCTTAAAGTTCCCCAGGCTGAGCAACCTTGTCAGCAGGTGGATAATGCCTGTAAGTTTGCAGGATTTAGATGCAGCAGGTAGATATGAGAGTGCAACTGTGCTTTGACCATTCTGTCTTTGTTGAATGTGCAGACTCACACGAGCAATGGATGGAGCTTGGCTATCTTTGCTTGTCCCTGCTTGATTTAGCAGAGAAAGCATGGGCAGCAGAGGCAGTCAGACTGGAGGTTGTGGTCTAGCGGCTCCATTTTCACTATGGGTAAATGAGTTAACGTCTCCCAGAGACTCAATCTCATCCGTAAGTGCCTCTCTCATGAAATATGGAAGCTGAGGTGACATCAATAAACAAATATATTGCAAAGACGGTATGGGTAGTAAAGAAGAACACAGCAGTGTGAGGGGATAAGAGAGTAACTGAGAACCACTTTTTACATAAGGTGATCAATGAAGGCATCTGAGATAAGGTTTTGAGCACCCACCTGCAGGAAGTGAGGGAGTAAATTTTGAAGATGTTTGGGGAAGAGAGAATTCTAGGCTTCGAACACAGCACATGCAAAGGTTCTGATGCGGAAGTAAGCTGGGCGTGGGGGAAGGAACATCAAGGAGCCACGCGTGGTAGGAGAAGAAAAGTGGTGGAGATGAGGTCAGGGAGGGTGTGCAGGTCAGAACACAGTGGGATCCGCAGGCAGCGTGGAGGCTCGCAAAGGAAGCACTGGTAGGCATGCAGGCCATCGTCTCTGAGTCATCAGAGAGATGGCAAGGAGTCCTGAGCAGAGCAGGGGCGTCACCTGACATGCCTGAGCCTCACTGGGGCTGCAGTGTTGAGTACAGACTGTAGGGGGTGTCGGGGGGACCATCATACCCACAGTGAGGAGATACTATGAAGGGTCAGTAGAGCCATGAAGAGGATCTAGATTCGACTAGGAAGTGGAGGTGTTGTGGGGTGCTTATACTCTGGATGTTTTAAGAGGGTGGTGCCGACAGGATTTGCTGATGGATGGCTAAGGTGGGAACTTTGGCTCAAGAAAGTTTTGGCTGGTCTTGTAAGAATAAAGCAAAGTAAATAAAATGCCTAGAATGTGATAGTTGCTCAAAAACATGAGTTCCCTTCCACCTTCCTTGGAGGTTTTTTTAGCCTCTCCAGCTGCTTGGCACAAGAAGAGCTTAGCCATGAGTGGCACAGAGGGGAAAGAAGGATGAAAGAAGAGTAGGACACTCTGTACCAGCTAGATCTGAGTTTAGATTTTTCGCCAGAAGTTCTCTCCTCATCAGTAAAGGCCCAAATCATAAATGACATGGGAGAGGAGAATAGAATAAAATAAAGGGGAAAAAAGTGGCATAAGGTGCTTTTTCAGTTATTATCTACTGCTTCCTGTGTTCTGGACTACTTGTTTTCTGGGTGAACAAAAATAAAGAGGTTAAGTGTCGCATTATTTTTATATCTATCGCCAGGGCAAGCAGAGACAAGAACTCCTTGAGACGAGATATTTTCTTTCTCAGAACAGCACTGAGGAGATTCATTGTAGGTTTTCGCATTGAAGCACAGCCAAGCAACAGAAATAAACACACAAACTGTGTTTCTCAAGACTCAAAGCTTTATTCCAAGTAGCTGTAATGAAGCCCTGAAAAGCAACAATCAACCGTGGCAGAGAATTTAGTTCCAGAGAGAGCAATGAAAAAAAGAAATTCACTGAACATTATAAATACTGAAAAAATGAAAAATGGATGGAAAAAAAAAAAACATGGTTAAGTGTACCTACCAGAATACCTGACATTTGAGGAGAAACCAACCCCTTTGACCCACACCTGTTCCAGGAATCTAGTTTTCAATGACTAAGCTGTAAGCCTTCTTTTCAAGTGAGGTTTTCATGTTAGGCCAATTGTGAGGGCAGCAGCCTTGGTTTTCTTTTTTCTTTTTAAATTAATCTTATTGGAGTATAGTTGCTTTACCATGCTGTGTTAGTTTCTGCTGTACAGCAAAGTGAATCAGTTATGTGTATACATATATCTTCTCTTTTTTTGGACTTCCTTCCCATTTAGGTCACCACAGAGTATTGAATAGAGTTCTCTGTGCTATACTGTAGGTTCTCATTAGTTGTCTATTTTATATATAGTAGTGTATATACGTCAATCCCAATCTCCCAATTCACCCCACCCCTCCTTTCCCCCTTGGTATCCATACATTTGTTCTCTATGTCTGTGTCTCTATTTCTGCTTTGCAAATAAGTTCATCTGTCTCATTTTTCTAGATTCCACATATTTTAGATGCCTAATCCTAGGAACTGAATGGGCAAGGTGCAGCGTTTTATGTGCAGGTACAGCCAGAAACATCAGGATACTAAGAAAACCAAGGCAAGCAGTTCAGTTCCTAGGGTTAGGCATCTAAAAGGCCCTTAGGTTTTATTTTATTTATTTATTATTTTTTTTAAAGATTTTTTTGATGTGGACCATTTTTGAAGTCTTTATTGAACTTGTTACAATATTGCTTCTGTTTTATGTTTTGGTTTTTTGGCCGCACGGCATGTGGCATCTTAGCTCCCCGACCAGGGATCAAACCCGCACCCCTGACACTGGAAGGTGAAATCTTAACCACTGGACCGCCAGGGAAGTTCCGGCCCTTAGCTTTTAGATCATAAAGGGATACCAACTTTACTGGCCCTCTGCCTCCTGTCAGGTCCTCGGAACTCAGTTTAATTCTCTCAGTAGCACTCTGGATTGACTATCGTTATTTCCAATTTTCAGAGGTGGAACTTGAGACTAACAGAGGCCAGGTCACTCACCCCCAGCCCACAGATGTTACATCTGACTGAGCGGAGACAGATGGCCAGGCCTCTCCTCTGTGGCCTCAGATGTCCTTCTCTCTCACTGGCTAGTATGTATGGCCCCTGGATTATTTCGCCATTATGCCTAAACCATTCATTTCATGGTTTATTAATACTTGTATCAGGAGCAACATTAGGCAGAGAGAAGATTTTATCAACTTTAGGGAGTACTGCATCACACTTAGCATGACGGCTTTACTCCATGTCTTCAGAGTTTGCAATAAGTGATGAAGCTTCAGCAAGGAATGAACTCATGTCAGACAATTTCAGCAAACCACTGCTGTGCAATGGGATTATGGGGTGTGTGTGTGTGTGTGTGTGTGTGCGCGCACTTACAAACACTGTATGAAGCATTCTGTATGGGTTGGTGGGGAGAGTTCAGCAGATCACTGTTCACTGTTGGATACCTGTCCCTTTCCCGGTACCATTCTCCCCCTCACATTATTTATTGCTATTGTTGCCTTTAAGAAAAGCATAGCCTCACTGGGAAGGAACACTGAGTAGCCATAGTATATGACTGCTTCGGTGCTCAGATAATTTGATGAAATGGCAAAACTCTACTACTGATAATTTTGTGCGTATGTGTTTTTTGTCCAAATTAGTCTGTTAATGGCTCAAGAAGAGGAATGTTTAACTAAATAAACATCAACGGAGTGCTTATTACACAGCAGGCATTCATGCATGTAGCATGTAGCCCCCTTTGGAACTTGGCTCTCTTAACACAATAGGAGTACACATAGTTGAGAATTAGTCTATGAATGGAAGAGACACGCTGACAGCAGTCGCTGGGATTGCCACTGTTACTATGACCAAGCCCTTCTTCTGGAGTTCCACATATGGACGGCTCACTATTTTTTTGTTAACAAATGGCAGTGGTGAAAAAGATGAGCTAAGACACAGAACGATTAAAATACAATTTGCATTTGCTTTGAAAATGTAGTCTGAAATATAAACATGGATTATGTTGATTCCATAACAAAAGAGTTGAGAGGCCAGTTAATTATTGGAATATTTTATTCTGCTACTTCAAACCTCTGTAAGTTTTAAAATGTGCAGGTATTTGAGGTAATGCACTACAAATATTTACTAAGTGGTCGATTTTTAAAGTTTTCACTTGATGTTTTGTTAATGGACTCTGCATCCCCAAATAGACAAGACAGACTCACATATTTACCCATCCTCTGAACTCAGGTTTTACTGTATTTACTAGTGTCCCAATCTTTGATAAATATTAGATCCTTGGGGGAGGATGGAGAAAAGAGATAAATCCACAAAGCTATGATTTCTTATGTGATATGAGTGTCTGATTTAGTAAACGCTTGTTGACTGAACACTTGTTTATTGAAGGCAAATAATTAATAGATGCTAAATTGTGACTGTTTTAGGTAAAGTTCATGCAAGGGTTTTTTTCACAGATAGTTTTAATTCATGATTGTGGCAACAGGTTGTTACAGATGTAACTTATGTTACCTAATATTTGGCATTGTAGATACACTGCTTCTTATTCTTGAGTTTATCCCACATTTGTTCCACCAAACTATGTATATAGTTGTTCTTTGTATTTCAAAATAGTCTTCTGACAATGAGTTGTATTTTCCAGCTTCAATGATCAGTGGCTTTCTCTGATAGTCTCTGTGCTTTTTTATTTTCCTGCATTAAAAAATCCATTTACTGTGGGTAGAGAATTTTCAAATGCACAGGTAAGAAGTATTATCATTGTTCTGGGATGCCTGCTTCTAGTATTTACTCTCATTCACATTATCTCCATTTATATTCTTCTTTCCTAGATATATAAGTTTGTTTCATCTGTGCTACAATTTCCTGACTATATCTTGATATTGTAACTATTTGCATATTGACTTTTTCTCCTCAGCACCATTCATAATATCTCCCTTGGTACCGCCAGTTTAGAGTTTAATTAACATAATGTTGATATATTTCTCCCTAGATTATTAACCAAGATGTAGAAATTGTGTTGCTGAAATGAACCATTATTATTACTGTAATACTTTCCTTAGGATTTCTAGAGATTAAAAATATTCAATCCAGGGCTTCCCTGGTGGCGCAGTGGTTGAGAGTCCGCCTGTCAACGCAGGGGACACGGGTTCATGCCCCGGTCCGGGAAGATCCCACATGCCGCGGAGCGGCTGGGCCCGTGAGCCATGGCCGCTGAGCCTGCGCGTCCGGAGCCTGTGCCACGCAACGGGAGAGGCCACAACAGAGAGAGGCCCGGGTACCGCAAAAAAAAAAAAAAAAAAAAAAAAAATTCAATCCATACCGAAATCAGTTGCTTAATTTGTATCAATTTGAAAAATAAAAAAGGAACATGCATAAAATATCTCCAACACAGCATCAAAGACCAAATTTTATTTGTTGCATGTATGAGACATGTTTTCATATTATTTGACCTAAATAAATTTCCGCCAGCTGAGTTTACTCCTAATTGTTGTGTACCCTGCCAAGGTTTCTGGAAGACAGAGACAGATGTTACTATATAAGGCTAAGTGAATGAAAATATAAAATAGTAGTTGGAGGCTCAAGGCTCCAGAGTCAGGCTGCCTGGATTCCAAACTTAGCTCTCATATTTCCTGGGTATTTGACTTTGGGTAGGTTTCTTCACATCGCTGTTACGGACTGCACTGTGTTCCCCCAAAATTCATACTTTGAAACCCTAGCCCCCAATGTGCTTGTATTTGTAGATATGGCTTTTAAAGAGGTTATTAAGGTTAAATGAAGTCATAAGGTGGGGCTCTAATCTGATAGGACTGGTGTCCGTATAAAAAGAGGAAGGGACACCAGAGCTCTCTCTCTGAAGGCACCTAGGAAAGGCCACGTGAGGACATGGTGAGAAGGTGGCCATCTGTTTTCCAACCCTGCTGGCACCTTGATCTTGGACTACCAGACTCCAAAACTGTGAGAAAATCAATTTCTGTTGTTTAAGCCACCCAGTCTGTGGTATTTTCTTATAACAGTCCTAGAAGACTAATATAATCTCTAAAACAGAGTTTTCAACCTTCTGGGTATAAAAATAGCACATACCTGATAAGGAGTATTTGAATTAAAAAGAAAGTCATTTCAATTACTTAGCATAGTAGTTGACATATTGAAGGATCTCAATATAAATATTAGCTTTTATTATTTTTGATAAGAGGGTGTTTCATGTGCTAGAAGTCAAACAGAAGGCTTTCACCTAAAACACATTCTTTCTTAAAGAATAAACAATGCTTACAAACACAGTGTAAATAAAAAATTCCTAGATGAAAATACTGCCAGAACAACAATGTAGACACACTTATTCTCTGATAAAAATGTTTGCCATTATCTAGACATCAAGATTTGCATAATAAACAAAGCCAAAATTATAGATCACAATGGGGAAAATCAGTTAAAAAAAATCCAGATGTGGCTTTACAAAATATTTTAATGACTTCTGTTTTCATTTTTCATTCTAACTGTTGGGATTCATGTAGACACAAAGTTATGCTAAAGGGTTTAAGCCATTTCCTGGTAGTTATTAAAATACCTTATGAATCTACTTATTTTTTAGGGTTAAATGTGATCAGAACTTTACTTATATTTCTTCTGATACATATTGGCCCAATTATTATATAAGATTATCTGCTTTTCAGAGAAAACATTTTAGATTACTGTGTATGGGTCCATTCTTCTCCCGATGTTCAGAACTACCCTTATGTTTTGCTAAATATTTTATCAGGTAAGAGGTTGTAGTTGTTGTTCTTAAAAAGAAAATATGTTATTTCCTCTTCTAAAAAATGAGGTTGATGTTGAATGCTGCTTAAAGTTCAATTTTTTTCTAGACGTATACAGAGTTTTAATATCATTCCAATTATTTTCCTGGACAAATTGGATTTACTTGTTCCTTGAAAGAAATGATATTTCTTCTTTTATAAAGTGAGATTGATGCTCCAAAAAAGTCTAATCTTCTACTTTTTTTTTTTTTTTCATTGAAAGCACAGTTTCCAGTACATACTTGCACGCTTGGAGTCCACCTTCAACTGGGGATGAGGTGGGGAAGTAAAGGATTGGATGTTAGAGGTGACCTTCCTGGTGTTTGCCTTCAATAGTTCCAGATAATTTCTTTCTGATCTGCTTGTGTTACATGAGAAAAATGTGAATAATAATTAGGGACCCTTTTTCATTTCTGGATGATTTTTTTAGGGAAGATTTGTTAAACCCTATTTGAGGAAAGTTCAGAAGATACATTTTGGAACCAAAATAAAACTTTTGATTTGTTTTCCTCTTCCTGTCCCAATCTGTATATCTTTGGTTTTCCCACCCCAGTAAATATCACCATTCACTTCTCAAGCCAGAAACTGGTAGTGATCCTTCATACTTCCAGTTCTCTCCATTAGCACATTCAGTTCCTCCTCAAGACTTGTCAGTTTCACCTTCAAACCCTACTTTGTGTCCACCCATCACTCTCTGTCTTCACCACCACCACCTTCGTCCAAGCCGACAGCTTTGTGCACCTGAGCTGCTCGGTGAGCCTCAGAATCAGTCACTCTGCTTCCTCTCATCTCCTTCCCCACAGCTGCTTTAATGTCTTTTAAAAATACAAATCAAAACATCATCCTCCCGATTAACCTAAAATTTTCCTGCTGCACTTAGAGCACGCTCTGAATTCTTTGCAGTGGCTAAAACGTCCTCAAATAGCGGATCCCACCTACCTTCTGACATGACTTCTTCCCGTGTGGTGCCTTGCCCACTATGGCCCAGCTACACTGGCCTTTTAGTTCCTCTGACTACCAAGCTCCTTCCAACATGTTGCAGTTTTAAAACATGGTCCCAGAACTTTTGACACTCCTGTCATGAAGAAGTGGGGTCCATGGTGCCCCTGTTTGGGTAGGTTTGTGAATGCTCTGACTAATAGAGTATATCGTAAGTGATGTTTTGTGATGTATGAATGTGCTTGGGCTGCCATAACAAATACCACAGACTGGGTGGCTTAAAAGAAGTATTTTCTCACAGTTCTGGAGGCTGGAAGTCTAAGACGGTTTCTTCTGAGGCATCTGTCTTTGGCTTGTAGACAGCCATCTTCTTGTTGTGTCCTCACATGGCCATCCCTTTGTCTGTGTTGTCTGTGTCCTAACTTCCTCTTATAAGGACCCAGTCATGTTGGAAGGGCCCACCCATATGAGCTCATTTCACCTTAAACACCATTTTAAAAGTCCTAACTCCAAATATAGTTGCATTCTGAAGTACTGGAGGATAGGACTCCAACATATAAATTATGGGGGATATATTCAGCCCACAACACTTCTGAGGCCAGGTTATAAAAGTTAAGCAACATCTATTGCTAATTCTTGAGGCCCTGAGCCACTAGGTAAGAAATATGATTAGCCCAAGGCACCATGCTATGAGGAAGACCAAGCCATTGGCCAGGCTATGTGTAGATGCTTGGGTTCATGACCCCAGCTAAGCCTAGCCTCTTTTTAAAAAAATTTTTTATTGAAGAACAGTTGATTTACGATGATGTGTTAAGTTTCAGGTGTATAGCACAGTGATTCAGTTATATATATATGCATGTATCGAAATTTTCATGTTCTTTTCCATTATGATTTATTACAGGATACTGAATACAGTTCCCTGTGCTATACAGTAGGACCTTCTTGTTTATTTATTCTATATATAGTAGTTTGTATCTGCTAATCCCAAACTCCTAATTTATCCCTCCTCACCCTTCCCCTTTGGTAATCATAAGTTTGTCTTCTGTGTCTGTGAGTCTGTTTCTCTTTTGTAAATAAGTTTATTTGTACCATATTTTAGATTCCACATATAAGTGATATCATATATTTGTCTTTCTCTTTCTGGCTCACTTCACTCAGTATGATAATTTCTAGGTCCAACCATGTTGCTGCAAATGGCATTATTTCATTCTTTTCTTATGGCTGAGTAGTATTCCAGTGCATACATGTACCACATCTTCTTTATCCATTCATTTAGGTTGCTTCCAGGTCTTGGTTATTGTAAATAGTGCTGCTGTGAACAGAGCCTAGCCTTTGAGTCATGCTAGCACAAGAGCCAGACATGGGAGTGAAGTCCTAACAACTCTGGCTCATTTCGGCCCCTAGTAATCCAAGTTATCCAGATATTTTGAGTCGTCTCAGGTGATGTCCCAAGTTTTGTGGAGCAGAGACAATCCGTTCCAGCTGCACCCTATCCATATTCCTGACCCACAGGGCTGATGAGCACAGTAAATCGGCTATTTTACGTCACTAAGTTGGGGGTAGTTTATTATGCAGCAATAAGTGACTCCAACAGCATCTTGGGGGGAGAGGTTCACATAGGCTCTTTTCTCTCTGGAGTGCTCTTCCGTTTATCATCATCCTTTGATTCTTGCCTTAAACATCACCTCCTTAGAGACGTCTCCTCTGACTACCAAAGTATCCCTTTTCATTTGTCTTAGAGCTCCCTGTTCTTCTCCTTCAGAGCTCCTATTAACAGTATCTAATTCTTTAATTTTTCAGCCTCTGTCTCCCATGATACTACTTGCTTTTGAAGAGCAGGAACCACTTTTCACTTGTTCCCTGAGCATAGGATATGCTCTATGTGTTCATCATAAGGGGCTGGGGAATATCTGTTGAATAGATAAATGACTGTGGGTTCAGCATTGCTCTGTTCTGGTTACAAAAAAGTCATTGAAAGTAAACTGATCGGATTTAGGAAGAGGCTCGGTTACATGTAAGCAGTATGCTTTTACGGAGCACCTGTTCTTGCTAGCTCTAATCTAGCAGCTGAGGAAGCAGTGACAACCAGGAACACCACATGTTAAATAAATCCTGGAGGGGAGAGAGCACTGTGGCACCTCGCAAATAGTCTGCATTTTGGCAATAGTCTCTCCAGGCCCTTGGCAACTTAAGGTAGGCGTCAAAGTGATGAGACTATAAAAATGCTCATCCCTGTCTGTGCTTGGTTGGTGAAGTTGTTTCTACCTTCTCCCATAAATGCCAGCCTAAGCTTTTAGAAGTCTATGGACGCTAAAGCTGAAAGATTTAAGCAAACTTGTAGAGAGATTTATTAGAAATGAGAGCGGTCAACCCAAGGGGAGAACTGGAGGCTTAGGGATGAAGGACAGGACGGGAGACTCGGGACTTAAGACCAGCGTGCTGGTCTATGGTGAGCAGAGCCATCAAACCGTCACAAGGAGGAGGAGGAGGTGATGGCATGGGCTTGACAAGTCTGACTTCACAATTCCTACGAGTCACTTCCTTCTGAAATAGTGCCTCTGTTTTTTTTGTTTTTTGTGGTACACGGGCCTCTCACTGTTGTGGCCTCTCCCGTTGCGGAGCACAGGCTCCGGACGCGCAGGCTCAGCGGCCATGGCTCACGGGCCCAGCCGCTCCGTGGCATGTGGGATCTTCCCGGACTGGGGCACGAACCCGTGTCCCCTGCATCGGCGGGCGGACTCTCAACCACTGCGCCACCAGGGAAGCTCCCGTGCCTCTGTTTTGGCCCCCAAAGTCTTCAGTTGTTTCTCGTTATTTTCTCAGTTCTCATGAGTTGTACACTGCCTTGACCTGTGATCTGCGTGTATGCACCTCTGCCCAAAGTCTGAACATGATGTCCGGGTAGGCTGCTCCAAGTGGGCCGGTGTGGTTGAAGACGTGGATTAAGAGGAAACAGAAATGAGAAAAACGTGACTGATGTGGCAAAGGAGATTAAGGAACGGCTTGATGGTCCTCAGAAATCTTGGTTTAAATATGGAGTGTGTCAAACTGGAAAGAAGAAACTACAGACTGCGTTGCTTTCCAAGTTTTGTTAATAGCATACATGCTGTGTCAGAAGGGGGGCTCTGGGATTAGGGATGTATCATCTCAGGCATCAGAAGTATTTTTAGGATACTACTATAGAGAAATTTGGTCCATGGAAAATCAGAGAGAAGAAGAGGGGGCCGGGGAGCTCCTCAGGTGATCTGTCATAGGGAGAGCACCGGAGGAGAGGTAAAAGGCACCATTCAAAAGTCCCCACTGTGAGGATGGGGACTTCTTTCACGAGAAGGTCTCCTGTAAAATTCTGTCAATGTTAGACTGGAGGCTTTTCTACATGAGGGGAGATTCTCTGGCTCTCTCAGGTCTGGTGGTCTCACCTTCTGATTCCTACACCTCAAACCTTCCCCATGTGGGCCCTGACCTTCTCGACTGCCTTATCACCTTGGCTTTAAGAACCTGTGCTGTTATCTCTTCGACATCTCTTCCTGAGCCTAGGGTCTTTTTTTTTTTTTTTTAATTTTTATTGGAGTATAGCTGCTTTACAATGTTGTATTAGTTTCTGCTGTACAGCACAGTGAATAGGTTACACATATGCATATACAAACTCTTTTTCAGATTTCCTTCCCATTTAGGTCACCAAGAGCATTGAGTAGAGTTCCCTGTGCTGTACAGTAGCTTCTCATTAGTTATCTGCTTTATATATAGTAGTGTATATATGTCAATCCCAATCTCCCTCTGAGCCTAGGGTCTTTTAAATGTTCCCTCTGCTGGTATTCTGAGTCTAGTTTGTGGCCTGGGCCTTTTATTTGAAGTCCTGATAACTGACTCCTCATAATTCTGAATAATATGGCTCTTCTTCGTTCCATTGCTTATTCCTTTTATTCTACTTTTAGAAGTTTGCTCACTGCCATTGGTTATACATGTCACAGCATTGAAATTGCTGGTATCCTAATCAGTGTCTAAATATATTTACATGATTTTCAGGCAACCAATAAGTAGAGCACTTCTTTGGATTACTAATTTGTGTGTCATCCTTTGAAAGACACTGCCAGGCTAATTTGTGGTGAAAAATCAATCCAGTATCAACACAAAGGAGGTATTCTATCGTCTTGTTAAACAGAACATCTTCATTCTCATACGTAGACCCAGTCCATTATAGTAGAATTGGGATTAGGTTTTGGGTTCCAAATCTGACTCTATTACTTTCTAAAACTTATTTTCTTTATCTGTAAAATGGGAATGATATATAACTAATGGGACTTTTCTTATAATTAAATAAAATGAAGAAGAAGAAAAATACACTTGGAATAATGCATGCATTTAGTGGACTCACCCCCAAATGGTAATTACTATTTCTAATTTTATTTTGGAAAACATATTTTCACCTCTCCTCCATGTGTGCAAAAATCTTTATCTAGCCTTTAGAGATGTACCTATTACTTTGGTCCACAAGGTAAAACACTAAGAAAAAAAAACACGCTGTGGTTATTCAAAGGACTGTCTTGACACTGATAAATGGGTCTTTTGTCCAATATAGATTTCCTCCATCACCTTGGTGCTCATTGCAGAAGCACCTCTGTTCTATTCTCTCTTTTACACTTTTGTTCCTACAACAAAGGAAATCAAATCACCCAAGTTCAATGCAATGCAGTGCAACTCTGATCTAACTACATTGAAACAAAGAGTCAGAACCAAGGGGACTGTCTGAATTTGCTCCCCTTGCTCTGCCCGGTGAGTCCTGCTTGCAGGGAAATATATTATCGTTCATGCTGTATGTGCCACAGCATCAAAGGGAACAGAATCGGGTGAATTGGGAATTTAATCTCTCATCAGCTTCTCTGGGGATGGACAGACCTATAACACCATCCTCAGAGACCTTGTCTGCTTGCGACTCATAGAAGCTCTAGAGAGTACAATGAAAGTCAGCAAACCCCAAAAGACATCTTGTCTCTAATAATTAATGAACTCCTGGGAAACAGGGTCTGTGTTTTTTTAAGAGGAGAAACTTGTTAAAACAATGGGTTAAAGTCCACATTGGATGTAGGATGGTGCATAAGATTGCAATTATTGTTTCCACCGGCAATGTTGTATTGCTCGAGGAGCAGAGACAACAAAGCACTGCATCAATGATAAAAATAAAATATCCACAATAATAACCACAACCACCAACACTGTCATCATCATCATCATCATCATCACCATCATCATGCATTTTCATTCATGCCACAAGTAACCAATGAATTCCATCTTAGATTCCATACTACACGGCTGTGCTAGGAGGCTCTGGGAAGAAGGACCACTGCTCCTGTGTAATGAAACAAGTGGACACATACAAACACCCACGATATTTGATGCCAAAATTTCATACACACACATATTTAGAAGATGGAGAAGTAATTACTGGCCATGCTGATCAGGAAAGGCTTCATATGCAATGTAGTGAGGAATTACTTTGGAAATATTGAGACGAGCTAAGGCACAGAGGGCACAAAGGAGGATGAAGGAAACCGCCAAGGGAGGACACGGCAAGAAGTCCCAGGGGCTGGCCACACAGGGTGCCCACAGTGGGACTGCGCTAGGCAGGGTGGGAGGAATATGGTGGAAGCAAGCCGTAGAGGCACTTGGATGCCAGGTTGAGGAACTGTGATTCTCTTCTGCAGTTTAGTTGATGGAAAGCCATCTGCTCTCCAGTAGGGAAATGACATATGATCAAAGGTGTGGTGCAAGATTAACTTAGCAGTTGTGAAGCTGCCTCAGGTCCTTTTTTGGAATGAGGCAAGATCTTTAAGTATGTAGAAAGAAAGAAAGAAAGAAAGAAAGAAAGAAAGAAAGAAAGAAAGAAAGAAAGAAAAAAAGAAAGAAAGAAAGAAAGGAAGGAAGGAAGAAAGGAAGAAAGAGAGAAAGAAAGAAACAGAAATATATGTAAAATATAGTGTCACTATACAGAATGGATTAGAATGAGATGAAAAAACAAACAAACAGAACCAGGGAGAACAGATAGGAAACAGATGGAGAGATGTAGCTCTTGACTCTGGAATTATGAGTCAAGTTGGATGGACAGAGTCTCAGTTGTTTTTGTAATGACTGTGGTATTTTTGCCCTAATCTACCTATATCTGTTCACTATAATCCTCTTGTGTGAAATGGTGCAATTTTGCACCATGATGTTCCGTATCCACAGAAAAGAATCATGCAAACAGGCCCACGCTAGGCTCAAGCTCATGCTCAGGTGGGGCAAAGGGCCTGAGCAGCTGGAGATCAGCTGCAACACTACAGCAGAAGAGGATGGGGCAATTCAGGAACCAGAGGAGATTTTGGTAACTGGGTCATCCTAGTCACCTTAGGAAGAGAGGGTCCCAGAACCACAGATATCTTAGACAAAGTCTGTCCTTTGGGGAAAAAAAAGAGTTAGGAGCACAAGGTAAAGTATTATTCTTCAACTTTTTGGCTGGAGATGCTCTGTTTTTCCTGTTTCCTCTCTTACTCAATATGCCACACAGCGGTCCAATTGTTCCTGAACTTTGCTTGTGTGCTTGCACACCTCTGCAGAAGATTATCAAAGTGGGATGAGGGGTTCCAGTCATCCTGAAATGAATCAGCTAATTAAATTAATTTTATCTTGGGTATGTTGCTCAGTCCAATTAAGTTACTAATCCAATCACATCAGAATAAATCAACCATATTGTTACATAATTCTTTTTAATAAACAGAGTTATAATTATATGCAGGCAATTCTGAGGATACCATATGCTACAAAGTAGGGAATGTAATTCATTTCCTTGATTTGGAGAGACAAACTCACTCATGTGTAATAACTTTTATCATCCAAAATTTTAATTCTTATTGCATTCTAAAGTTGAAAGTCTCTTGCTTGCTTAATAGATCACAGTAAAAATTTTGTTCACAATGGGGCTTGAGGGCAAAAGGGAGGCTACGTAAAAGGCCTGAAATGACGTGCATAACTGCATGCTGCAAATTCTGCTAAAGCAATGTTGGAAACGCGCGCTGGTTCCTCCTGCACTTTAGAACAGCCGATACAACTCGAGCTGTGAGTGGGGGCTGGGTGGGAAAAATACGCCTTGAAATAGACCCTTAAAGTGAAGAGCCATGTTGGGACAATCCCCTCACTTTCCGCCTCCCTCTCCACCTTTTCCTGGCAAGTCATAGGCGCTGTATCCATTCCTGGTGAAAATGACTGATTTTAAAATAGAACAGAAATCCACTTAACAGCTCGGAGAAAAGGAATGAAAACACCTTTGCTCGACAACTAGGCCAGATTCTCCATGAATGCTGTTGACGTTTCGGCTTTGTTGTGCATGGGAACCAGTAAGGCCTGCACTAGGAATCAGTCCACAGAAGCATGATGCCTTATATCTCCGGCCAAGATAGTGCTGGCAGAGCCCTGGACACCCTTGGTCCAAGAGACGGATGGTCTGCACAGCCCTGCACACACTCATTCATCCAGCCACTCAGACAAGGACTAGCCCAGGGAGTTCAGAACTGGTGAAGTATTAGGCCAGAGTCCCTGACAGCTAACTTTGCTTACCTTCTCTTTGAAGTGATTTTCAAAAATGCTAGAAAAGTGGGAAATCCTCCCCCACTTCCCCCCCATATTTCTCACTAATGAAGTTCTGAAATTGTAGTGATTTCTGGAAGAGATAAACAAACTGATTTCTCAACTGGAGATGGCACTTCTTGTCACTTAACTAAGTAGTACCACTCATAAGCTACTTGGAATCTTAAAATGAAACAACCTAAACATAATGCAGAGTACTAACCACTATACGATCATGGCAAAATGAAGTAACCTAGACACAAACGTCCAAATTTAACTAGAAAAAAATCTAGACTAAAGCAACAAAAGTAACAAACATTGACTTGAAAGCAAGGTACTTAGTGTATTATATACTTTCTGTAGTGTTTACATCTAATTCTACACTGTATTGCTGCTAGAAATGACTGGATATCAACCACATTTACTTCTATTTCCTTCTGCCTTTATATAATTAACTGGATGCAGAACAGACAGAAGTAGAGGATGCTCAAAGCAGAGAAACCCCAGTATTGGGCTTGATTTGGGCATTAACAGGGAGAATGTTGCCATGGTAAAATGTGTTACTGCTAATTCATGGTTACACCTTCCACAGAATCTAGCATATTGCTCTCTTATTTAGTAAGCTTGCAAAGTCAATCCCATGCCATCATTTGCCCATTATTCTGGCCAACTGTCAGCATTCCAAGTGAAAGAGATCAACACAAAATTTGGCTCGAATTGAACCAGTTCATTACTGAGGTATTAATCCCAGGAATAATGAGTCTTGGGCTCCCAACTTAGATTGTTTTATTTATCCTCAACAACTTCAGAGCTGGGTGTCCAGCTTCACAGATGTGAGATACCTCTGACTATCTTCAGGTGCTTTGCTGTGATGCGGGGCTGGAGACCAGAAATAGGTGTGTTTTTTTTCTGGAACCTACAAACATTAAAATACTGAGGAATCCTGGGATGAAGTGAGGGCTTTTTAATAAAGCATACTGAGAAACAGTAGTTGCTTCTGATAAGCAAGAGATGAATTTGAGTCTTACTAACATTTGTGGTGAATATTCATTTCAAAAAACTCTGGTACGATTGTAGAGTCAGATAAGATGAAAGGTTTTGTCCCAAGGTTTCCAACACACCATAAGTGTCCACTGACAACAGTTGATCCCATGATGTATGCATGTGACAGGAGTGTGTGTGAGACCCCAGCAGGACACATGGAGGAGCAGTGCAAATCTCCCAAATGGCTGAAACTACATCTACTCCTGGCAAGCATGCATTTGCCCTTGCTGTTGAGCTCAGAGCAAGTCAACTTTATTAGATGAACTCAAATAAAAAAAGTGACAATATAAATCTTGACTCAAGTTTTGCAATGTCAGCAGTGTTTTTGAAGCTCAGGTTCCAGATATCTAGGAGGCCTAGAGATTGACCTTGAATAGAATGAATTATATCACAGTAGAGATATGGCTGGGGTAAAAAATGGCCAATATTACTTGGTCTTAGGTATGGCAAACACAAACAGCAACAATATTTTATCTTGCATTTTCACTTCTAAATCCATGCATATTGGTATAATTTAGTGAGATCATTTCTTATTTGCAGGACTGTTCTCTCTGGTAAACACTTGCAACTCACAATTCAAAGAACTTGCCGAAAGAAATCATTTGCAAATGTATTTCAAGAGAGTTATTATAGTGTCAAAGTAGTTCTTTTGATTGTTTGTGACAAAGGCAGTTGGTCTGCATCAATTAAATAAGGTTTCCCAATGCAAGGAGAAATGGATTTTGTGTATGTTATGAGGCACCTCTTTGAAATCAAGGTCATCTGGGCAGGATCCAGTTCTAGGAGAAATGGACTGAAACTAATGTCCATCAACTGCTGAATGGATAAACAAAATGTGGTATATATTCATACAATGGAATATTATTCAGTCATAAAAAGGGATGAAGTACTGATACATGCTGCAATGTGGAAGGACCTTGCAAACATTATGCTATATGAAAGAAGCCGGTCACAAACGACTACATTATCATATGATTCCATTTGTTGTAATGTCCAGAATAAGCAAATCCATATGAGGAGTAAATTCAAGTTGTCTAGGGTTGGAAGGGAGGGAAAAGATGGAGAGTAACTATTAATAGGTAGGGCATTTCCTTTGGGGTGATGAAAATGTTCTAAAATTAAAACTAGTAGTGATGGTTGTACAAGTTTGTGACTATACTAAAACGCATTGAATTGTACACTTTGAAAGGGTGAATTTTATGGTCTATGAATTATATCTCAATGAAACTATTATAAAAATGACTGAAGCGATCCTGTTATTTTATTTTTTTTGCCATGTCTTTATCCTACTCTCTTTAAGAACATTATTAGTAGAGGACTGACATGGCTATAGCAAAAACTATTCTTTCAGTAGGTATAACGCTATGAATTTGTTGTGACCATTAGAATGTAGGAATGTTTTTTAAAGAATTTTCTTACCATAGGGACTTCCCTGGTTACACAGTGGTTAGGAATACGCCTGCCAATGCAGGGGACATGGGTTCGAGCCAAGCCCTGGTTCGGGAAGATCCCATATACCGCGGAGCAACTAAGCCCGTACGCCACAACTACTGAGCCTGCGCTCTAGAGCCTGCGAGCCACAACTACTGGGCCCGTGTGCCACAACTACTGAAGCCCACGCACCTAGAGCCCGTGCACTGCAACAAGAGAAGCCACCGCAATGAGAAGCCTGCGCACCACAACAAAGAGTAGTCCCCACTCGCTGCAACTAGAGAAGCCCTCGCGCAGCAACGAAGATCCAATGCAGTCAAAAATAAATAAATTTATTTTTTTAAAAAAAGAATTTTCTTACTGTAAATAAAATAGGCAATAAGTTTTCCCCTCTAATTAGTACAGATAAGTAATTTGTGAATTGATGACCGACTTAATAATGGATCTCTTTCTTGTCAATATAAAGGAAAGTGAAAAAGAATAGGACAAAAAAAGAGGCTTTTACAGAGGGAGAAAGAGAGGCAGAATGGTATTTTATTGTCATCTTTGGTGCTGGTCCTACTATTTCACATTAGTCTTTACAGGCTTGTATAAACTGGCTGTTTTTGAGTGTCCAAAACCACCTCTTAGACTAATCTTTTCCTTGATTAGCTCAACGTTTGGGCAGTGGGTAGGTGTGCATCTGATCTTCCTGACACTTACCGATGCCCTTAATGTGCTACCCTTTGCTGCCATCTTCCCTACGTCTCCCTCCTTCAGGTGTCCAGACCCCCTTCCTCTTCTTGAACCTCCCTTACTTTAACAGACCAACTTGAACATGCTTCCCAGTTACTCTCCCGTGGGTGCAGCTCTGGTTCTTAAGGTCTGGCTTCTTCCACTGTGTGAGGGGAAGAGTTCTTCCTGGCTCCAACCTCACCACGCAAGGACCGAGAGTCAGGCTCACTTCTTCCCTGGTTTGGTGGGGGATCTCTGAGTGCAGACTGCTGCTTCCAGAGGCTTCTTCCCATCCCCAGGCCGCTACACAGTGGACAATTAAGTGGTCATGTGTTCCTGGAGAGTCCGGGACCCTTAGCCGGACCTTAGCAGCCTTCACGGTGCACGTGCAGAAATGTGTGTCCAGCTGTCACCTTTCCACGTGTAGTTAGCAAAGCTGTGGGAACAGCCGCAGCCACTGCTGTGATGACAAGGCGAGCCCATCCGCCCATACGTCGGCTCTTGCAGCTCCAAAGCCTAACAGAGAAAAGCCCTCACACTGCTCTGATCATTGTTCTGGTTGCAACCGTAGCTGGGTGCGCCAGACACCTAGCGTGCTGAGCAAACAGAATGGCTAAGGATTCTTGTCTCTTGCTAGAAAGGAGAAGCAGAGAGAAGAGTCATCCCCTAAAACGGGACCAAGGAGATCACAGGGTTTGCACTGGATACTAACAAATTGTTTTCTAAAGTGGTTGTTCCAATTTACACTCTGAGAGTCGTGTTTAAGAGAGTCGGTTTACCTAAATTCTCCCAACACACAGATGGATATGGAATAGAATCTTTTTGCTAGTGATTATCAGTGAGGTTGAAAATGCTTTTAAATGTGTACTGACTACTGATGTTTTCTCTTTTGTTCGTTGTTCAAGTTTTCACGTTGCTCATTACGTATATTCTTTATTTTTTTAACTGAATTATTTGGACCTGTTAGGGATTTGAAGTCTTATGTTTAATACTTTCTAATTGAGAAAAAAATAGGAGAAACTTGCAAGTGAAAGGAAAATTCTTAGAAACATAATATTGGGTTAAACAGTTGCGAATGGATATTCATTGTATGATATGATTTATGTACATTTTTAAAACACAGAGAATAGTCTTAAATTATAATAAACTTATTTATATGTATTAAAGCATGGAACATGTCAGGAAAAGCCACTCTACAATTTCAGGAGCAATTTCAGCGCTATTGCATATGGGGTGGGAGAGGAATTAAATTACAGAGTGGGAGCACGGACAGTAGGAAAGTGCTTTAATTGTGTCTATAATGTTTTATTTATTGAATTTGATATACTTCATAATTACAAGATGATTAAAGGGTCATAACTCCATTTGGTGTCGGTATGGACATCCTACTCACATGGGACGACATAGCTGGTGGCGTACTCCACCAAGTGATTGTCAAATCTTTATTGACCATGTGACATTCTGGTGGAAGCGTTAACAGTCATGGGGATTGGGGTGAGGAAGGTGGCAGGCCACAACTGGACTTCCTTCTTATGTGGTTATCTGATTGGATAAAGCTGGCACCCTGGGCCCATTCTATGAAGGCATTAAGGTGATGTTGCGCGTTGAGCCTGCTGTAACAACCAAGCCCACCAAATTCTCCAGTCTCGTCAATTTAGACATAATAATAGCAGATGCCCCTGGGAACCAATGGAGACCTCTTCATGGCCGCCATCGATCCCTCTGATATCTGTCTCTGTTTATCCCTCATTGGGATCTCAAGAAAGGACGAGCTATTAGACAGATTAACTACCTATATACTGTGAAGGGGCAGTTCACTGTGCCTGCAAATACCTGGCAATACAACTTCCGCAACTAAGAGCACCCCTTGTGTAGAAATTGGCCAAGACTTTTGAAGCTCCCTCGTTGTACCTGGCTCCAGTCATACGGAGAACGAAAGGTGACTTGTATCTGACTGTAGAGTGATAGCTGTTGCCCTACGATAGCTCTCAGAGCAACAGGGAGCTTTGGTAGCCAAACCCTGCCCAGTATGCCCAGCTGCCCACCTGACCAAGACTCCCCTGGTGGGTAAGGATATTGCTAATCTTCCTTGTAAACAAAAATACTGAACTAAGCAGATGGGAGGGCAACAAAAGACTACTGCTCTCTGTTGCTCACATCCCACACCCTGGCCTCTCTTACTTAAAGCTCCATGACTCCATTATCCCTGAATAATTCTCACCATCATTTCCACATCAGAATTCTGTTGTTAGCATTGTCTTCATCTTAAAGAAGGGCCCAGTGCCACCACACACTTCCTTTAGTTTTTTTCCCCAAGCAGATTTCCTACAAAGAAAGATGTTTTTAGACCAGGAGACACTAAAGACGAGTAACTGTATGATAGACGCAGTGCCTGGCCCTGCCTTGTGAGAAGCTTCTCCTTAAA
This sequence comes from Grampus griseus, assembly GCF_964374135.1. Classification (NCBI taxonomy): domain Eukaryota; kingdom Metazoa; phylum Chordata; class Mammalia; order Artiodactyla; family Delphinidae; genus Grampus; species Grampus griseus. The sequence continues at coordinate 90,353,039 of NC_139001.1, read as the reverse complement.
TTTATAGGTGCCAACCTATTTCAGGGGTTCATCAAGTACGTTATATTTCCTGCCCACCTAGGGTTAAATACTCTACTATGAAGATAAATCTCAAGTTACTTGAGCATCCTCCTGTTGATAACTGTTCCTAATTATTTGCCGTCATAAACAGTGCTGTGATGAACATTCATGCACATTTATCAAACATCCTCAAGCTCGACCGGGTTATGACAGTTCAGTTCCTATTAAGCCTGATGGAGATCTGGCAGGGAGAGAAAAATGGTGCCCTTGCCTAACAAACCTTGCTGAAATGGTGAGTGTCCTGGGGCTGGTTGTGCTGGGTGCAGAGTTTGGGGAAGGCCTGGTTTATTAGGACAAACAGTCAAGGAGGCACATACCCGAGTTTGGGGACTGTGCCTTGACACCATCTGGATGGACCACTGAAGGTCCAACTGAAACTCTTAATACAATCCCAAAGGCTGTTGGGGGGCCCCACATGGTACACTTGGCCCCAGATTATGACCTTTTCCTTGCCATGGCTGTGAGACCATCACAGTGTTGATGGACCCTCTTTGGAACATGGCACCATTGTGATGCTGGAGGCCCTGCTGTACCTGGGCTTGCTCTAGGACGAGTGTGTATCAGAAAGGTGGCCATAAATCTCACCACACACACACATCAGTGCACTTTAAGAGCTTTTTATCTGAAATTAGGCAAACTCTGGCCGGGTCCATCCTTCCGGGGACAAAGGCCTGAGAAGGCATGCTGGGAGAGTACCTTCCCTGCTTGAAGTTGACCCAGCCTGACCACACAAAAAAATATGCCAACCACTCATAAAATCCATTTATGGGTATCAACTGTCTCTCCAGAATTTGTCTAGACTATCTCTCTTTTTTCCAGTTTCAGTTGCCTCGGACTCATTTTAACCTGCACACCTCCCCTTGTTCTTCATCCTCTGACTTTCTTGCTCAGATCTTCCTTTCTGGACTTGTTTCCCTATCATGATTTTAAGAGCTTCCCTCTACCTTATTTTTGAGATTAGGTGAATGGGTTTGGAATCCGATGCCATGGATTCTTGTATGGCTTTGTCATTTACCAGGGCAAGCATCTTCATGTATTCATTCAACCAATGTTTTATGAATGCCGTTATGTGCCAGGCACTGTGCTAGGTGCTAGGGACGTTGCAGTGTGTCAGGAAGGAAGAGGGATGATGAACAATTAATGTTTGTTTAATCTTGCTGGCCTCAGTTTTCTCATCCGTAATGCAGGAATGAAATGGCTATACTGATCTCAGAGGACTGTTGTAAGGTCTGCTGTGAAGGTTTTAGCATGGTGTTTGAGAGTGAGCGCTCATTAAACCTTAGCTCAGTGTCATCATTTATATCCTCCACAGGTCAGCATTGCAACAAGGCGTCCTGTTGCCCAGTAAGGCCAGTTCTGGGTCGCCTCCCCATCACGGTCCAAACCTTGCACAAGAACGATAGCAGAAACAACAAAAAGGTGGGCCAAAATTATGGTACCAGCTAGAAAGATTTATTACTGAACTGGATAGAAATGGGCCAGAAATGGAAAACGAGATTTGAGATTCACACAAATACACACGCACACAATAATATACTGTTGGCAATGTATTTATTGTGAGAGGAAGGAATTGCCATGTTGAAACAGCAGAAAGAGGAACTTCCACTTACTATTGGATTTGCTTTTAGAAATCAAAGATGGCATGGTACTACAAACTAAAAATAAGAGGAATCAATATACAAAACAGAGCACCTGTTGTTAGACTAAGAATGGCATTTTTTTAAAAAAGAAAATGGTGCATTGTGGTCAGCAAGCTTAAGGACTACTCTGTGATTACATAATAAAATGGAACAAAAGAAAAATAGTTTTGCATTCTCACTTCTACATCTACTTCTCTTACCAAAAGGCCACATTTCTTATGACCTAGTTCATTTAGTCCTAAATTTTCAGGTTTGATTAGTAAAGCTACTATTAATGATAATACCTTATATATTTATTTTTTTTCCCATCTTAAAAAAAAGTTTTATTTTGAAGTAATTCTAAACTTAATGTGCTTAATTCTAAACTTAATGTGCTTAATGTGCTTAATCACATATATGTGATTTCCATATATGCCTCATACATTTCTTTATGTTTATCAAATTATGTTTATACACTTTACCCTATATTATCAATTTGTGTTTAAATTTTCTAATGATGGATTTTGATCACGTAAGATATTCAAAGAATAAACTCTTTACTAAAGAAAAAAACCAAAAATTTAACACAAGTTCAAGAATTAGAGGTTTCCATACACATTATCTGCAGATTTCCTGCAGATAAATTAAAAGTATAATTAAAATTACCATACAGTTTGCTTTTTTACAAAGGCAGGCCGATGACTTTACTAGGGTCTTTCAATACTGCATTTCAATATTATTCCTAGCTTTAAAATTTTATTTTTAATAAATGGCAAATTTATGTCTCTCAATCCAATATTTTTTTTTTTTTGTGGAAGAAGCAAGTTTATTCCCATTATAGTCTTTCTCATCTTATGGAAAAATAGTCCAAGAAAAATGTAAGTCTATTTACATCTTTCAAGGACACAATCTCCAGTTTTATTAAACTACTCTTTCAAAAGCTGCCTTGTAGTAGCCCCACCATCATCAAGGGGAGGCAAAAAGGATTCTTGCTGAACCAGACAATATTAAATGGTGTCATATCAGAACAAGCCTTAGCATCCTTCCTTTGAAATTTATATCTACTATTTCAATGCTGTTGTTATTCAATCTACTAATACCTAAAATAGGAAGTAATGGGCATTATTGCATTTCTGTACCCTCTTCCTGGATACAGATTCTCTTTCCCCAGCTATTCCCACTTCCGGTTTCTTCATTTCACTCTGGTCTCAGCTCACATGTCATGTCAGGCCTATGTATCCATATATCTATATACTGCTCTTGGTTATCTAATATATTCTCAAAGTGAAATAGAATTTGGAATATATTAAAATACACACGGATCACATTAGAATATCATCTCAAATAACTATATGCATAGAATTACCATTTACTATTATGTCTTCCATCTTTTAGTCAGGTTTTATGAGAAACAAACGTATACATTTTATTTCCATATTGGCTGTGAAGCTATTGTGAACAATTCTTTTATTTTACCCCCTTGAAATACCCTAAATAATAAATTCTTTCAGAATCTGGAACAGGGGAAAGTTTTGTTTTGCCTCTCTGAGAAACTGGTGTTTTCCCTCTTCAAAGGAGACATAATTTGATCACATTCCTTGTTTTTCTTGGCCACCGGGTAAAACAGTGGCAGCTTTCATGATGAATTTTAACAACTGTATTAACTTTTATGGTTAAAGTATTTGTTTATCCTCTCGTAATTCTGTTTAGATGTTTTCAAATTAATTTTACTCTATTTTTCTTTCCAGGGTATCTTCAATTCTTATTTGAAAGGCTGTGAGGAATACTGAATTTAAATTGTAATACTAAATATTACATTTAATACTCAACATTAAATACCTGACACTAAATTGATTAACAGACATCACTGAAATTGTGGGGAGATAACTTTAGTAATATTTGAAATGCCTAAATTACTTTGAGTTTGGTCTCAAAGATACATTAAACTATGAAATGGAGCCCTGAAGGGATTAAAAAATAAAATTTGAGAATAGAGTAATAAAGAATGATTTAATTCTAGCTAACAACATAGTTTAAAAGGCCTCCTGAATCTAACGATGTGGAAAGGAAATGTAAAGAGAAGAAGTCCACATATGATTTCTTTTCCACTCCAATCTTATTAACGAGCTATAGAATTCTGATAAATCCTTTATTTTCTATCAGCATTAGTTTCCTTATTCACAGGTCTGAAGAAAAACACTGTCTCTGTGGGGTTATGTTCGGGACTGGATGATATAATAAAAGGCAAGTATCAGGTGGAATTCCCGGTCCTGAATTAATGGCAGAGGTTTCAGGAGAAGGCCTCTTATTTGATGAGTTTAGACCTGGCACTCAGCCAGTTCAAAAGACATCTATCTCTATCTGAGATGTGCACATACATCATGCATACCTTAAACATTTTTTTAAAAGTAAACTTTTTAAGCAACATGGATGGACCTAGAGATTATCATACTAAGTAAGTCAGAAAGAGAAAGGCACATATATCACTCATATGTGGAATTTAACTAAAAAATTATATAAATGAACTTATTTACAAAACAGAAACAGACTTACAGATTTTGAATACAAACTTGTGGTTACCGAAGGGGAAATGTGTCAGGGGAGGGATAAATTGGGAGCTTGGGATTAACATACACACACTACTATATAGAAAACAGATAACCAAATAAGGACCTACTGGATAGCACAAGGAACTCTACTCAGTACTCTGTAATAACCTAAATGGAAAAAGAATTTGAAAAACTAGATACATGTATCTGTATAACTGAATCACTACACTGTACACCTGAAACTAACACATTATAAATTAACTATACCCCAATAAAATTTTAAAAAATAACCTTTTTATTTTAGAACATTTTTAAGTTTATAGAAAATTGTGACAATGCCTGATTTCCCCTATTATTAACACCTTACATCAGTATGGTATACTTGTTTACTGTGATTAATAAACCAATATTGATACATTATTATTAACTAAAGCCCCATACTTTGTTCAGATCCCCTTAGTTTTTCCCCAACGTCCTTTCCTGATCCAGGATCCCATCCAGGATACACAGTCCATTCAGTTCTCGTTTCTCCTTAGGCGCCTCTTGTCTGTGACAGTTTCTCACACTTATTTTGTTTCTGAGGACCTTAGCAGTTTTGAGGGGTCCTGGTCAGGTATTTTGAGAAATGTCCCTCCCCTGGGATTTGTCTGATGCTCTTCTGTTTTTAGGAGGAAGACCACAGAGTTAATCTGCCTTTTTGATTCTATTATATCAAGGAAATAGACGATCAATATGACATCACTGTTAATTTTAACTCTGGTCACCTGGATGACCAAAGTTTGCCAGCTTTCCCCACCACATGTGCATTTTTTTCCCTTTTCATACAGTTTGGAAGGAAGTCACTATGGACAGCCTGAGCTTAACAAGTGGAGTTATGGTCCATATCCTTGAAGGTGGAGCATCTCGATAAATCATTTGGAATTCTCCTGCCTGGGAGATTTGTTTATTCTCCCCCACTTGTTTATTCAGTAACTTGTATCAGTAAGGACTCAGAGTTATTTATTTTAAACTTTGGGTTATGACTAATACTAATTGACTTTGTTGCCCACATCATCCAGCTTTGACCACTGGAAGCTCTTTCAGTTCAGTCAAATTCTATATAATTTAAAAAAATTTACACACATGAAGATTCACTCTGTGCTGCAAAATGGTATGTGCTTTAACAAACACATAATGTCATGTATCTACCATCATAGTAGCCTATAGAATAGTTTCGCTGTCCTAAAAGCTCTCCTGTGCTTTACCATTCAAACCCTCCCCTGCCCCCTGAACCCTTGGCAATCACTGATCTTTTGACCATCTCTATAATTTTGCCTTTTCCAAACTGTCATATAATTAGAATCATAAAGTATATAGCCATTCAGTCTGGTTTCTTTCACTTACCAGTATACGTTTCAGAATCATCCGTATATTTTCAAAGGTTGATAACTCAAATTTTTTATCATTGAATAATATTCTATTATGGGGTGTGCCACAGTTTATCTGTTTACTTACTGAAGGACATCTTGAGAGCTTCCAGGTTTTGGTGACTCTGAACTAAGATGCTACAGACATTTTCATGCAGGTTTTGGTGTGCAAATAGGTTTTGAAATCTGTTGGGTAAATACCTAGGAGCTCAGATGCTGAATCATATGATAAAACTATGTTTAGCTTTGGAAGAAACAGCCAAACTGTCTTCCAAATTGTCTGTACAATCTTACATTCCCATCGGCAACAAATGAGAGTTCTTGTTGCTCCACAACATCCCTGCCAGCAATTGGTATTGAAAGTTACTTGGATTGTAGGCATTCAAATAGATGCGTAGTGATATTTCATAACTGTTTTAATTTGCAATTCCCTAATGACAAATGACGTTGAGCATCTTTTCACATGCTTATTTGCCATTTGTATGTCTTCTATGATGAGGTTCAGATCTTTTGCCCATTCTAAAATGTTTTATTGTTGAGTTATAAAAGTTCCTTGTATATTTTGGAGACAAGCTCCTTATCAGATATGTATTCAGCAAATATTTCCTTTCAGTTTATGGCTTGTCTTTTCATTTTCTTATTAGTCCTTTCACCATGAAGTTTTTTTTCTTTCACAGACTGCTTTTGGTTTTTTATTTAAAAACACATCAACAAATCCAAGGTCACCTAGATTTTCTCCTATATTTTTGTTTAGAAGTTTCATAGTTCTGTATTCTACATTTAGGTTTATGATCAATTTTGAGTTAGTTTTTGTGAAAGATGTAAGGTCTGTGTCTAGGTACAGTTTTTGCATATGGATGTCCAATTGTTCCAGCACCATTTGTTGAAAAGACTGTCCTTTCTCTGTTGAACTGCCTTTGCTCCTTTGTCAAAGATCAGCAGACTATATTTGTGTAAATCTATTTCTGAGCTCCCTATCCTGTTGCATTGATCTGTGTGTCTATGTTACCAACTCTACACTGTATTGATTACTATAGCCTAGTAGTAAGTCTTAAAATTGAATAGTGTTACTCCTCAAACATTGTTCTTCTCCTTCAGTACTATGTTGGTTATTTGAGGTCTTTGCCTTTCCATGTAAATTTTAGAACCAGTTTGTCAATAACTACAAAATGGCTTACTGAGGTTTTTAACTGGTATTGCATTGAATCTGTAGATCAAGTTAGAAATAACATCTTAACAATATTGAGACTTCCAATCTATGAACATAGCAAGCATATCTCTCCATTTACTTAGATCTTCTTTGTTTTCTTTCATCACTTTTGTAGTTTTTTACATATAGATCCTGACATAGTTTGTTAGATTTATACTTAAGTACTTCATTATTTTTGGTGCTGTTGTAAACGGTATTTTTTAAAAAAAAGTCAAAGTCCAATTGTTCTTTGCCGGTATATTGGAAAGAAACTGACTTTTGCATATTAACCTTGTATCTTGAGACCTTGCTATACTCACTTATTAGTTCCAGAACTTTTTGTTGTTATTGCTGTTGATTCTTTGGGATATTCTAGTTATACAATCATGTCATCCATGAATAAAGAGTTTTACTCATTCCTTTCTAATATGAACAGGATTTACTTATTTTCCTTGTCTCAATGCATTATTAAGACTCCTAATATAAACATTTAAAATTTTGATCAAAACATATAAATATGCCAATCTTTCATTGTAAGGCCAAGACCTTTCCCTGAGAATGGGCCCAGTGATGGGAGTTAGGCATCATATTTCTTATAAAAACCACAGCTTTTCTAAGATTTCCAGTGCCAGTTTTTTAAGTACCACCCCCCCCCCCCGCCCGCCCCACAATGAACATACTTGCAAAGTAATCTGGGTACAGAATCTGCCTAGAGTTTTAGGAAATGTTTTGCTTTTCTCCCAGTTGCCTTGCCCATCCTAATTTTCCGGTGATTAAAAAAAAATTAGCTTTTATTTAACCTTTCAAAGGCATTTAACTAAATACTATTTAGAAATAAAAACGTCTTTCAGCTTTTATCAGTTTACAGTAATAATTAATTACAGAATCACAATAACAGAGGTGGCATGAATAAGTTGGGTGCTGACTTGATAACAGCAACTCTATTGTACTGAGAAAGTTCTCAGAAAGGTATCTAGTGACCTCAAACTCTCAGTGCCGCATAGTTTGACAGAGAGAAATGAAGCCACTAGTGAGACTGGCAAACCAGTTAAATGGGTTAAAAGGTAATTTACTGTATTAAATTATAGCCTTACTTTTGGATCAATGAACAAATGAGGCAGCACTCGGCGGGTCTGTGAGACACTCATTTTAATAACTAAACTCTCACACTAGGCAAAGTGATGTAACACGCAGTCTTCTTTTTTATTTTGTGAAAGTGTGACTGTCTATAAGGAGTATGACTGCAACAGAAAAGAATGAACATGGGTTTAAATCCTCCACAAAACAAAGCTCCCTGGGAAAGGGAACTAGAAGTTTACAAGAATTATGCTGAGCACTTTTACATAGAGACTCCCATTAATTGGAGCAAGTCATAAAGTTCCTGGGGGCAAGATATATGCTTTAAACTTCCTCGTATTCCTCACTGGGTTGGCTGTGTAATGGGCCAATTTGGCTAGGCTGGACTGCATGTCTCAGAATTTTCTTTAAGCTGATCGGGTGGCCCACAAGAGAGATTCTTGTGAGATTTGGAAGGCAGAGGGAAGGAAAGGGCCATTTGGTGGGTCACACGTGTTGCTGATCTGTTGTGTTGAGACGAAGCAGCAGGTGGGTCTGTGATCAGGCCACCTTCCCTTGGATTCTCCCCACCTCCTCTACTCCTGGGCCGGGTATGTGTGTTTAGCTCGTGTCGAAGAGCCCTGGCTTCTGTAGGAAAGCCTTGTAACCAAGGTCAGAGTTAATGAGACCTGACATAGGTTGTGGTCTACCCTTGTGGGGTTGCAGCTCATCCTTGTTGGTTCTAGCCAGCTTGTCATCTCCCCTTCTTGACTGCCTGTGTGGCTGGCCTTCAAGTTCTAGCATCAAATGCAGAGACAACAGCCTTACAGAGACAGCTTAACCAGCCCCCAGATTGCATTAGGTCAGTCCCTATAATAGATCCAATTATGTGCATACACACACAAATCTCTCTCTCATATATATATATATATATATATGTAATCTATATGTGTATATGTATATGTACAACACACACATATATAGATGGATATATGTGTGTATATGTATGTATATGCATGTATGTATGTATCTATCTGTAATATGCATATACAGATGTATGGTTATATATGTGTGTGTATATATATATATGTAATGTCTATCTATCTATCTATCGATCATCTAATCTAATCCCTCATTGGTTCTGCTTGTCTAGTTAACCCCTAATATACACAACCATGAACTTTCTCCCAGAGTCATTTCTGAATGACAGGAGTGATTGTCCAAGCAGGTACCACTGTTATGATTTTGCCTTCAATAAGCTGTGTGATGAGAGAAGGGAGAGGCACAAGGGTGAAGCAGGGATGAGTCTGTTTGACTCTCAGATAGACTCAAGGTTTTAGGAAAATTTCTATTTCCTAAATCCACAGAATAACTCTTATAAAAGAGGCCAAAACCCTCTATAAAACAGAGAAGTCCAGAAAAATGAAAAATCATAATTGAATAAGATTGTACCTCTTTTGAAAAATCTGGTCACTGATCTTAAATATTATCACCTGGGTTCTATGTATAACATTATTAAATATTATTACCAAGGAGCTATCCAGGGACCTAGGAGACCTCTGCTTGAAATGTGCTCTGATCCAAAAGACGTGTTCCTCTATCTTTGTGAAATAACTGTAGAATCATAGAATTTCAGGTCTGAGCACAACTTTAAAGCTCATATACTATTTACAAAAGAACATTTAGGTTCAGTGATATGGTGACTTGCTCACAGTCACACAGCTGGTCAACGAGAAGAGTTCAGTGTTCAAGTTTGATTTCCTGCCCCCAAGCCAGAGTGCCCTACACGATACTATTTCTGTGCCTGACTCATGTCTTCACCTATCAGGCCCTGCAAACTCCCACATAAGTGTTCTGGCTGAAACACGCCCTGCCTCACTATCAAACGCCCTGCCTCACTATCAAACGCCCTACATTTCTTGTCATATGCTTGCATTTGCAAATTCCAGTTCTCAAAATTGAAAGACTCATAATTAGAGACTGTGGCCTTAGAGATCGATTTCCCTGAGGGTGTACCATGTCTGGAGAATCCTGAAGTCATCAGACTTTGCTCTGCACCTCACCAAGAACACCAGCCAAAGTTCACTCAAAAACGGTTCCAGGACATTTCGTTCTTGGCCTCCCGTTCTGAGAGGATGAGAGCTGGTCCAATCACAATACATTTATGTCACGTAAGTGTTTCCTTTGGCTACCTTAGGAGATACAGAAGTCACCATCTCGGTTCCTGAGACATTTTGTGCCCCCCACCTTGAGTTATAAAGCAATATATATGCTGGGGAGGAAAACTGTCATTTGAAAGTCCTTGTAACTCCTTCTGAACCCCATAAGACTCTGGTGTGTGGGTTTTAAAGATTTTATTTCTTCCTTTTTTTTTTTTTTTTTGCGGTACGCGGGCCTCTCACTGTTGTGGCCTCTCCCGTTGCGGAGCACAGGCTCCGGACGCGCAGGCTCAGCGGCCATGGCTCACGGGCCCAGCCGCTCAGCGGCATGTGGGATCTTCCCGGACCGGGGCACAAACCCGTGTGCCCTGCATCGGCAGGCGGACTCCCAACCACTGTGCCACCAGGGAAGCCCCACAGCTATCTTTGATAATGGTTATTTTTTATTAAGGTCATGCATTCACAAAATATTTTAGTACCCTGTGTCTATTAGGACAGTATGTGGTTTCAACTAACAAAAACTTAATTACCACAGTGGCTTAAATAGGCAGAAACTCAAGAAACAAGAAGTCCTGAGACAGGCAGACTAGGGCTGGCACAGATGCTCAACAAAGCCATAAGAGACACAGGCTTTGTCATCATTCTTCTCTGCCATTCTCAAGATGTAGCCCTCAGCCCATGCTTGCTGCCTCATGTTCACAGAATGGCTGCTGCATCCCCTAGCTATAATTCTATAATCCAGGAGGAAGGTGGGAAAGGGGCAAAGTGCCAAAGGGCCAAAGGCATTCCAGCCAAATTTATCCTTATTCTAATCAAAAAAGGAAAAGATTTCCTGGCAGTAGCACTCAGTAAATTTGTACTCATATGCCGTTGGCCATATCTAGGTCTTATAAACTACCTTGTGTTAGAATTTTACAAGGAACAAAGAGGTTGTAGACGATGATTGTGACAGCCAGCCAATAGTGTCTGTTATAGATTCCTCTGCCACTATTCTTCTATAAAGTGTTTAAATTAACAATCATTCTGAAAAAGTCTTCATGTTCATAACCTAAAACTTTTTTCCCCAAATTAAAAAGTTAAAACTCACCTACAATTTGTTCATTCTCAAAGACAATTGGGAAAATTAAGAAACCCAACCCTACATTGAACAAATACCTATATATCTTAGTGAGACAGCAGTAAAGTAAGTGCGCTACCTGCTCCCCAGCCACTAGGGGGCAATAATAAACTCATCTTCAAACCATTCTCTTTTCCTTGTTGCACGCTCTGAGTCTGTCCCCATACTCAATATCTGTTTAAGTTTTAAGATCACTCAGCCTGACCCTCTGAAACAGAAAGAGCTGTCTGTTAGAAACATGCTTACCAACGGTGACATCCTGAGAAGTTACATGTACAGTATGGGGAACCACATCTCATTCGCCACATAAAGGGTCCCTGCTTTGGAGGAGAAATGCTGTCAAGATCCTTAGCTAATGGTTTTTCATTAAAAGCCATAATGTCGGGACTTCCCTGGCGGTCCAGTGGTTAAGAATCTGCTCTTCCAGTGCTTCCACTGCATGGGATGCGGGTTTGATCCCTGGTCGGGGAACTAGGATCTCACATGCGGCACAGCCAAAAAAAATTAAAAAAAAAAAAAAAAGCCATAATGTCCTTAGAGGAATATTTTCTAAAACAAAGTAGAACCAGCTCCCTTTAGGCTAGTGTTTCTCAAATTGCCTCTAAAATCTGCCTTGGAAGCCCTACAAGATGCTGCTTAAAATGCAGGCTCCTGGGCCCAAACTTCAACACCTGGTATCGATCTCCTGAGCACCAGCCCAAGAATGCGCATCTTTAGCAGTCTTCCCAGGTGGCTGCATACTCCAAGTTGAGAGCCACTTTCACAGATTAACATTCCAGACTCATAGGCTGAGTGGACAGGCTGGCAGAGTTCTCAGTCAGACCAGACGTGGACCTTCTTTCTGAAGCCAAATGCTGGTGGGAGAACAAGAATTTCAGTTCTTTACATAAACCATGCTCTGGACAAAGGCCTGAGCTCCCTTTGCCGAGTGACTATTCGGAGCAAGAGTGGCCACTGACTAAACCAGGCTCTGCACCTACAAGCTTCCAACTGACTAATACCGTGGCCAGGTAAATGTCTACTATCCTAAAGGGATTTCAGGGTGCTGGAGCTAGCTTTACCTGAAGCTTAGAGATCCACAAAGGTCCAAAGCTTTTGTCCTTGTGCCTGACCTACTGCTGCCATATGTCTCAACCCTCCCCTCCATTTGACCTTATCCAGGCCGTTCCAGTCTTCCCTGCCTGGGCTCTGCCGAACCTCAACTAATTATTTCGCCAGGGCAGTGTCTAAAATGTTCTCTGGCTGCCCAGGGTTAACCCCTATGCCAAACATTCTCTCTGATCTGTATTACCTGACCTTACCGCTCACCTATGGCTGTCAATTGCTCTAGCAATGGGGCAACCCTGACACCCAGCTTCTTGGCCAGGTCCCCAACAGTCAGGGGCCGCAGCCGGCTCCCAGTCACACCTATGCATCAGAGCTTTTCAATGCGATATGGCTGTATTTCTTTGTAGTTTTGAAATTTCTGTGATTTACTAATACATCTGCTGTGCCTCCTGTTGGTTTTAGCAAGAAGCTGAAGCATGTTCTGTGGCAACAGAAATGAGTGCTATTCTGAGAGTATGTTGGAAATCAGAAGGGGGTTTCCTGTGCCATTTGAAGCTGAGAAACGAGGATCCTGGATGGGGCATCAGTACCCGAGTACATCTTCCCACCCACAAAGTTCACTAAAATAAAGTTGGGAAAGTAGTTTTCCGGCCGCTTGCAGCTATGAGAATATTTAACTCTCAAAGATTCTGATTGAAGTACATATCTGAAGCAAAATACGTTTTATCGTGTGCATTCAAATGTATGTATCATCTGAAGATAAAAAAGAAGGTTGGCAGACTCACCTAAAGAGAAACCTAGCAGCTCTGAAATTTAGAAAAGTAAAAGCCAGGCGTCTGAAGCAAACCATTTAAAAGTGCTTGGAGGTGTTCGAAGGGGATGTCATGGGAGTAGTGCTAAATAGACAAAAGGTCATCACATTTCAGAGTATACGGTGGCAAAGGTTTAGGCTTCTTAAAATCCAGAGTAGCATAAGGGTCAGGTACAACTGAAATTTAAGAGAGTTTCTTTCCTGGATTAGAGAAGGATGGTATATACAGAACCGGGAAGTAGCCAGGACAACACGAGTCCCCAGAGAAAGAGCTTAGCAGGCGCTTCTGTTGGAAAGCATATTAAGCAGAGTCAAAGCTGAGTATATGTGAGAGGAGAGAAGGGAGCAGATGTGAGGACAAAAAGCACGACTTCTGCTTCTTTCATAGCACACCCTCTAGCCTGCCCCTGACATACCTGGAGACGAGAGCCTTGAACTACACTCTATTATATCGTCAACAAGGTCAACTTGACATAACAGAAGTCCACGGGCTACGACAGTTGTTGCATCACCAAAGGAACCAGATTTCATGCCAATGCTGGCACGTCTCTCCCCATGCTTAGCAGTTTACCCAGAAGCCTTGAACATTCCAGAATTCTTAATACAAACTTCAAATCTCTCATTAATAACATTCAAAGCTGACAGCTTTTGCTCACTGCAGGCACTCATAAAAGACTGTTCTTCCACTGTAGGCATTTCATTTAGTAACAACTTGGATAGAGATGCTTTGCCTCTACATCTCCCCAATATAAATCCAAACACAGACAAATCAAAACCAAATATTGTAGAAGGAATGCACTTAATTACCCGGTCATGTGCCTTCACTGTGTCAGTTTTGGTCTACCAACTCCAACGTTGTACAACACACGAGAAGGGCTCATTATACCCTGGTATTTTTGTTGTTCAGAACCCAGAAGAAAAGCTTTTCCTGGATGAAAAATTCCTTCCCTGACAGCCTCTATGGGGTTGCTGTGGATAAACAGAGGATGCCTTTATCACATGGGAGCTTGTGGGCTGTGTCCTGCTTAAACCAGATAGCGCTCTTCAACTGAAAGTAGATCTCTCCCTTATCTGCTGGAAATATGCTTGTTTAGTATAATGAGAAGAGGGGCCATTCCCTACAGAGTCATGCCTGGCGCCTCAGGTCCAGCTGTCCCTACGTGCGTGCACCATTATGTAACGTTTCACCTACTTGTAGAGAAGGTAGGAGAGTTGTGGCCTATCTCATTGTTACAACAAAGTTACAGTGCTTATATGGTATGTTAAAACCACAGCTGGTCTTTGAAATTTTTAAAATAACCTAAATCATGAAATGATCACCTTAATTAATGTTAATGTTAAATAAAAATCTGATTCATAGTGATTGCAATTTGAAAAGAGTAAGTTAATCTATACTAAGAAAAAGCCCTTAGTGTATAAATGTCAGCAAATTAAACCTACTACCTCACAAAAAAATAAATAAGTGAAATAAGGACCTTAATGTAGAAAAGCGCTAAAATATCACAATTAAAAACCAGATCAGAAATCTTGATCATAAATTTAAAATTGCTGAATGTCTAAATCCTTATTTTCCACCTTATGATTGACTGCAAACTTTAGAAATAATTTTTTCCTATATTAATTATTTCTTCTCTAATTATATAAATATTGATATATTAAAAAGGACAAGAGCATGGCATGTTGTACTAAAAACACGAGTCAATAATGATAGGAAGAGATTGTAAAGCATTACAAAGTGGATATTTGTGGACAAACATCTTTTGTGGCTAACTGTATTTACTTCTAAAAGGGTAAAAAATGGAACAAACCAGTTCCTTGGCTACTGAGAATATCCTTTCTTTGTTCTAATATAAGAAAACAGACTTAGTCTTGAGAGAATCAGACAGAACAAATAACAGTATTTTAGTTTGGCACTTCAACCTAGGTGTAGAAGTTTTGTCCCAAAGGAGCCTTATGATACTGCTAAGAATAAGAAAAGTTAAGGGCCTTTTCCCACGTAAATCCAGAGCTTCAAAACAAAAGGGCTTCAAGAACACTTTGAAGGAGTTCAGCGATACTGAACAAGCAGACTTAGGGCTTGGATTTAATTTGCCAGCCAAACTTCTCTGTAATCGGTCACAGGTAGTTTTCCATTGACTTGGAAACACAGCCTATCAGGAAGGATACTGAGTGATTTCTCTCAATGGTTCACTCATTCATTCATTCATTTGAGCACTTACTGGATGCCTACTATGTGACTGGCTGTGGTGTGACACAGACTGACATCCACATTCTCTGTGTTCATAGATTTCACCTGGGTTAAGTGGAATGCAAAGAGGAGCACCTGCAGATACAGTGCCATGAGATCAATACTACAGCGGAGGTATGCACAGTGTGCAGGAGCCCAGAGGGACACACTTAACACAGAGGTATCTTTGGAGAGGAGATCTGAAAAGCTAGGTGACCCCTGGGGACCTGAGGCATTCTTCCTCCTGTGTCACTGGCAGTGTAATCTGTATAACTGTGGCTCTTTTCCTCGGGGCTGGCTTATATTCCACCAACCAAGGGCCAAGGTTCCAACAGCACGATAAATTCATAAAGCCAAGGGACATCCAAAAGACCATCTGCTCTAGGAGTTCCCAAATCTGGCTGGGCCCCAGCATCACCTGGTGCCGGGGCCTCAGCCTGGAGACACTGATGTAACATGCCTGGAGACTCTGAAAAGGCTCTCTCGCTGCAGCCAGCCCATGAACCAGCGTTTGGGAATCACCGACTCCAACCACTTCCATTTTCAGAAGGAGAATTTTAGAGGAAATTCACACCCACAGAATTGAACTGACTTCAACAGATTTCGGGCACATTAGGACAGCAGTGGTGGAACATCTGGCAAAGAAAAATTTGGTCCAAATACTTTCAAAGAGTATTTCCAAAGTGCATGATATAAGCCATATAAAACAGGACCATTTGTACAAGGTCAAGAACTACATAATAGGAGAGAAAACGTCAAGAAAACTGGGCTTGGACTTCCCTGGTGGCGCAGTGGTTAAGAATCCGCCTGCCAATGCAGGAGACCCGGCTTCGAGCCCTAGTCTGGGAAGATCCCACATGCCGCGGAGTAACTAAGCCCGTGTGCCTCAACTACTGAGCCTGCACTCTAGGGCCCGCGAGCCACAACTACTGAGCCTGTGTGCCACAACTACTGAAGCCCATGTGCCACAACTACTGAGCCTGTGCTCTAGGGCCCGTGCTCCGCAGCAAAATCCACTACAATGAGTAGCCCATGCACTGCAACGAAGAGTAGCCCCCGCTCTCTGCAGCTAGAGAAAGCCCACACACAGCAACAAAGACCCAACACAGCCAAAAATAAATAAAAATAAAATAAATTTATTTTAAAAAAAAAAAGAAAATGGGCTTAATAAAGGTATTTGTTGCAATGAGCTATAAATTACCTCTGCTATTCCTGGTATGAAAAGTGAAAAAGGAGCCAAATTGAGTTGAAACTCTCATTCTTTAAATAAGGATGCTTGATTTATCAGGAAAACAGGTTTTTGTCCTTAGGAATATATTCCAAGGAAAGGCTTAGCATAGTGTCATGCCTACAGTAGACACTTCAACTGTCGAATAAAGCAATGAATGAAAATGTGAATATGCGTTAACCAAAAAAGTGTTTTCCTACAGCCACATCCTACATTAATCTTTGACAGAAGCTAAGAGTATATCAGTAAGTAACAGCTTATTTAGGCATTTGTACGGAGTGACAGAAGCATTATACAGGTCTGTAACTTTCACGGTAGAGACAACACATCCTCTTGCAAGTGAAAAGATACCACTTTTTTTTTTTTTGCGGTATGCGGGCCTCTCACTGTTGTGGCCTCTCCCGTTGCAGAGCACAGGCTCCGGACGTGCAGGCTCAGCAGCCATGGCTCACGGGCCCAGCCGCTCCGCGGCACGTGGGATCCTCCCAGACCGGGGCACGAGCCCGTGTCCCCTGCATCGGCAGGCGGACTCTCAACCACTGCGCCACCAGGGAAGCCCCAGGATACCACTTTTGATGTAGTGGGAAAGGTTCAGTAGGAGAACGTCATCTGTGTGCATGTACGTGTGTATGTATTAAAGGCACGGGCTGGAATGCAGGAGCCCTGACCTGCCTGGCGTGTCTGTAACACACTCACTCGGAAAGCTACAGGAGCCTATACAAAGGCCCACCCGCCTTGACATAAAGGGATATATCTCTTTATACATCCCTGGAGTGGCAGCCCAGCTGCAGTTCACTGGAGTTCTCAGATTTTATCCCAATAAGTAAGGTCACTATTTATGTATAGATTTAATTTCATGAAAATATACTCTATTTCAAATTTTAACACCAGCTGGGATTCTTTTTACTTTTTTATTACCACGTTTATCTCTGGGGAAGAAGATGCAAGTCTTATAGTACCTTCATAGATACAATTTCTTAAAAAATGAGAATTGCCTTAAAGGAGAAACTTAATTAAAAAATACATTCTGATGTAGGAGAAAGTGATTCATATACCATTTATAAAAAATAGAGTAACTCACAGTTTACATTTGTAAACTTGAAAATCCCCAATTTTCAACAAAAAGAAATGCAGTCTAGCCCTCAAAAGTTGAACTGAATAGTTTTAAGCTACATTTAAAAAATCTCAAAAACTAGATCAAATCTTCCACTCAAAAGTGTTACTGTCCTGTTTTGATATCCATAGTGTCATCTGGGTTTGGGATAAATTCTTTGAAGAATGTAGTCCCACTATATTTTAATTATAACAAATAGGCACATCGAGGGTGATTTAGTTCACGTTTTTATTAACCAACTATTATTTATGGTTATCATTTTCAGTTTTATTTGCTATCTTCATTACAAAGTAACACTTCCTCATTACTGCACTGTAAAATATGGAAACTTGAAAGCTTTCCTAAAACTCTTGGAGCCAGCCCTAACTACTGGTAAGATGTGTACCTGAGGCAAGATGAAATGTGTGAACTTTTCTTGGAGGGAACTCTTATCCAGGAGAGGAATATCAGGGGGATCACTCATCAATCATTTCCCTCAAAAAGGAAAATTTGTCAGAGATGTGTGCACTGGGCACAGCGCCTGATGGACTTGGCACTCAAAAACTGAACTGAAGGAAACTTGCCTGAGATGGAAAGAAGTGTTAAGAAATAAACTAGGTCTTTGCAAAATGCTGACCCCTTCCCAACAGTTCAAAGACAAAGTATTTAACTGGGAGAGTCCAAAGAGCTCACCTGGTTCAGCTTCTCACAGCCAGGAATTCCCTTCACTGGTGGTTCTCAGCTGGGGTGTGTTTGCTTCTCAGGGGACATTTATCAATGTCTGGAGATATTTTGGGTTGTCACAATGGGGAGAGTGTGCTGCTGGCATCTAAGTAGGTAGAGGCCAGGGATGCTATTAAGCATCCTACAAGGCACAGGGCAGCCACTTTTCTCCCACCCCTTCCCCCCACTCAAGTAATTATCTGGCCCAAAATGTCAGTAGTGCTGAGGCTGAGAAACCCTTCCCTGAGGCATGACCCAACAGATGGCCTCTGCTTACCTCTTTTTTATAAAATGACTTTTTTGGAGGAATGACTGACACACAAAAAGCTATACATATTTAATGTATACAAGTTGATGAGTTTGGAGGTAAGTATACACCCGTGAAAAACCATCAAGCCACAATCTACACCATAAACGTATCTATCACCTCCTAGGGAAGGCGCACGCACGTATGGCCATGTCCTGAGCATGTCTTTACAACTGCTGGACAGCTCCTTCCACTGAAAAGACCCACTTTATCTTGAAATTCACTGATGAATGATATTTGTCAAAAGCACTACAGAAAAAGAAGGGCACAAATACAAAATCACATTTTAAGGTCAAAATGCCTTTTCCAGATGTTAATATTCACTTTCTAATCTATTTAAATGATAGAAGAAATTAGAGCACAGAGTAAATAAACTTACATATTGAATTTTTGTTGGTTGTATTATTTTTAATTCTATTATTTGGTAGCTTTTAAGGCTTTAAGTCTATTTCTTTCTTTTTTTTTTTACCATGAAGATTTTTTTAAAATTTTTGATTTTTTTACTACTCTGTTTCAGTTTAAATAACATCATTGACTTCTTTTTATGAAAGGTGATGACTGTGCCTATCTCCCTTTCTCCAATTCTTGGTTTTGGTTGGTTGTATTATTATTCGTAAGTCTACTTCTTAATTTATTAACATTAGACAGCTTAAGTTCTTACTATGAAAAACAAGGAAACTGATATGCTCACCTAGCTTCACCTCTTGTATTCCCTTTACCTCCAATTTTTATTATACTATTTCAGTTCATTAATGTTTATTATAGTTACATTCCATTCTCTTTTTTTCTTTTTTTTTTTTGCGGTATGCAGGCGTCTCACTGTTATGGCCTCTCCCGTTGCGGAGCACAGGTTCCGGATGCGCAGGTCTAGCAGCCATGGCTCACGGGCCTATCCGCTCCGCGGCATGTGGGATCTTCCCGGACCGGTGCACGAACCTGTGTCCCCTGCATCGGCAGGCGGTCTCTCAACCACTGCGCCACCAGGGAAGCCCATTCCATTCTTAAACTATGTTTAAATCATTCCTGCTTTGAGTACAAATCCATTTTAAACACAGCAAATTAATAAACAGCACTTATAAAACTGAATGGTTTAAATGAAATTCCCAGTAGGGCCACAGTGTGACTGGACCACACTGAAGGAAACAGAACCCCCATCTCCCCTGGGTCAGAGGCTAATGGCTCTAGCCTCCTTCACTTCTTCTGAGTCATACTCAGACACCACGCTACCTCACATCATCCCCTTGTGCTATATTCTTTCTTGCTTTGCTGATGTACTTCTTTGAGGATTTTTCCATATGGAGTGAGTGGTAACTCCCCCGAGACGCCTGCATGCTCCAGATGTCATTGTTTATTTTCTCTTCCTTCTCTTCCTCCTACTTTTCCCCTTCATGTTTGATTGATAATTTGGCTGTTGGTTCAATATTCTTTCAGAATATTCAGAAATTTGAAGGCATTGTTCCATTGCTTCTAACATCCAGTGTGGTTGATGAGGCGTATGTTTGTTTTGTTAGTAATCTCTGAAAGCTCTTAGGGTTTTCTGTTTTTTCCTTTGAGTTCAGGAATTTCACCAGGATTTTATTTTTTTTATCAGCCCATTCAACCCTGTTGACTATGTTCCTTCCCCTCATAGCCTCCTGTTATCTGTTTCGGGGGCTCCTCGCTGGATTTATCCTCTACGTCTTGTCACTGTTCTCTCGTATTTTCCATGTTGGTCTTTCGGCTCTGTCATGGCAGGTTCCCTTGATTTCACCTTACAGTTCACCAGCATGATCTCTGTTCCTTTTTTCCTAACCTTCTCCCTGACGTATTAATTTTGTTACATATTTCACTTCCAAGAACTCCTTCTTATTACCCAGTCGATCTTTCTTCATAGCAGTCTGTGAAAAGGGCTTGTTTTTAGGATGCAATATCCTCTTGACTCTCTGAGAATCCTAATTAGGAATTTTTAAAATTGAACTCTGTCCCCTGTATTATTTGTTTCTTCCAGGGTAGGTTCTGTTAGTTTCTCTTTGTCCTTCTCCTTCTTATTATTTTCTGTTAAAGATTTCACTTAAATGTCTGGTGATCTTGTGGTCTATGTCTGTTTACGAGTGGAGATCTGGTTGATTAACACAAAGAGCTGGAATGGGTCTTCACTGTGGGTGCTTGGGTCTCTTTCTCTGAGCTCTTCCTGTGGTGGGAGTTCTGATCACAGGTTCTCTAACAGGAACATATAGTGTTGATTCCCTAGGATGCGTGGAACTGTTCATCAAAGTGTCCCACCCTTCTCAAGCCAAGGCATTATGACCCAAGCCATCTAGGCTCTCTCAACCAGAACGTGGCATCTTAAATGAAGTGAAAGAAAAACTTGAGAGAAAAAGATGGACATTTATTCATCATCTTGGCCAATTGATACTTTCCCGATACCTAGACCCTTGATTTTGCTCTAGACATGCCCGATTCTCCAACCTTTCCTGTGTGCTACCCTGTATTCAGGAATTTCTTCTCTAAGTTTGTCAAAGTCAGTTTCTATTGCTTACACACAAAAAACCTAAGCTGTTGCAGGTGGAAAGGAAAACTGACCTTTGTTAAGCTAATGCTAGGTACTAGGCATTTCACTTTTTTGGTATATAATCATAACCCTAAGAAATAGCTATAATTACCATTATTTCAGGGAAAAAAACCCCACTGAAATTGAGTAGATGTGTCCTCTTGTTCAAGGTGCCAGAAAAAGCATTGGAATCCAAGTCAGTCTGACACTAAAACCTATGCTTTCCCTTTACTCTGAAGTATTCATGGAGTATAAGGATACAGACCTGGCTGCAGTTAAGAGTATGTGATGAATATTGGTTGGGAGATTTAAGGCTGGAAAACCAGAAAGAGAAATTTAGACTCAATGTATTAAGGAAAAGGGAATCACAGTCTCATCCTTAATAGTGGAGTGGCATAGTAAATCAAAGGAGAATTTAAGAAAGATGATCTGTGACATGTGGAATGCATTCAGAGGGCTCATGTTGGAATAAAATAGACCAGCTAGGAGGCTGCTGTAGTGATGAAATGGAAGCAGGTGGAGAGAAAGAGACAGTTTACAGATGGATTTGGAAGGAAATTTCACAGGATTTTGTGACTGAATGGATACTGAAGGGGATGAAGAAAGATGAGCCAAAAATGACTGAAAGATTTTGAGTTGCAATGAGGAAAGATGAGTGAATGTGTTTACCTTGCCTCTCTCCCAAATTTCCAATGAAATGAACTAGGAATGCAAAAACAAGAATGAGTGCCTAGTGCTACAAAGAGGAAAGGATGCCAAGGGTCCACAAAATGTGAGAATCTCTGGAAGATGTAAAGAAGAGTGAATCAGAATGATGGAGAAGCCAATTGTGCTGAGCAGCCAGTAACCAAACAAAGGCAAAAGAGAATAGCACCTGAACAGGGGTTTACCCCCTCAACAGAATCCCCTCTCCACCACCAAAATCAGCACGGGAGGAGCTGGGAGTGCAAGCAGGCGCAGGGCAGCTACCAGGAGGATGCATGTCCTTCACTAAAGCAGAAAGAGGGCTGAGGTCCTGAATGCTCACCCCTTAACTCCAGGCTTCATTCAACCTAGGCCACTTAGTCAGTTAGCTATGGAATCTGCCCCAGAAAGCTTCCATTTAGCTTCTATATACGATTATTTATAGGTAATATGATTGTCTATATATAAAATTCAAGAGAATCAAATTAAAAATTATTAAAACTAATAATCCAGTCCAGAAATAGAACTGATACAATAAATATACTAAAATAAATAGCTTTCTTTAAATTCCAGCAAAAATCAATTTTAAAATGTCAGGCCTAGAAATGGTAGCCACAACCCCATAATATATAAAATATCCAGGAATAGTAAAATAAACAATTGTGCAAGAGCAATATAAAAAAAAAAACTATAAAAGTTTAAAAGCTGTAGACAAAAAGAATTGAAAAATGGGAAGTTATTTAAAAAGGAAGGAATCACAAAATAAATTCAAAGGGTTATTAAATATAAGAATAAACTTCACCTTCTTAATAAGTAATATACAACAGATTTTAAAAACAATGAGGTGTTTTCCTCTAACAGATTGAAAAAGTAAACAAAAAAGCCACTACCCAGATAGGGATGTAGGATGCATATCCACTGTGAGTGGTACTGTATTTTTGTATGGTTATTAAGGGGAAAATTTATATTTATCAAAATTCATATTGTACATTCCCAGCCTTGGCCAAGTATTTTCAATTCTAGGAATTCATTTTGTTTATTTTTTATTATTTTTTTCTATTTTTTAAATGTTTATTTATTTATTTTCTTATTAGTCATCCACTTTATACACATCAGTGTATACATGTCAATCCCAATCGCCCAATTCATCCCACCACCACCCCCCTAGGAATTCATTTTATAAATATACTCACAAATGAACTGAAAAAATTCAAGACAACCAAAATTTTCATTAATAAGAGACTGATTAAATACCTTATGGCATATCAGTGCCATGAAATACTAAGAATTCTCAAAAATATAAGTTGTACATGGTATAAAAATGGCCACAGTATATTATTGCATTAAAAATACATGTTACGTGATGTTATGTTGTGTTGATATAATTATGATGAAAGCATACATATCCGTAATTTCTGGAAAGAGACACATTAAACTACTAATAGCGATTATCTCTTAGTATAAGATAGCACAAAGCAGGCAGAGGTACGAATAGCTGCTTTAAAAATTTCTGCATGTTAAAAAAAAATTTAAACAGACACCTTAGGTTGGGTTCCCCAGAAACAGACAGCAAGACAAGTGTTTGAGTGCAAGTGATTTATCGTGAAGCGTGTCCAGGGGAGTCTGGTGGGGAAGTGGGGCAGCGGGTCAGTGAACAAGAGGAAGCCATGGACGTGTGCGATCCCAAGCAAAGTCCCCTTGAGCGGAGCTTTGACCTGCTCTCACAGGGACACTCCAATGTATTCCTTAAACCT
Organism: Grampus griseus; assembly: GCF_964374135.1. Classification (NCBI taxonomy): domain Eukaryota; kingdom Metazoa; phylum Chordata; class Mammalia; order Artiodactyla; family Delphinidae; genus Grampus; species Grampus griseus. The sequence goes on along the minus strand of NC_139001.1, from coordinate 90,329,480 downwards.
CTGAGCAAGGGAGCTGGGCCTTTCACACTCTGGCACCTGTCAGTCATTTGTCAAGAGCTGTCCCAGAAGGAAGGGAACTGCAGTCTGGCTCTGAGTGCTCTCTGGCGAGGGGGCATCCAACACCCCCAGGGAAATCCTCTGAAGGAGAGTTATAGGTGCCCAGTGTTAGAACAGAAACCAAAAAAGGAGAGGGCGCACAGAAATGGTAAGAAGAGATCCAAAGGGATCTGGGTGGAAAGCCAATAACATTCACTATGTTATACCACCTCTGTAATCAAATACATATTTTCATAAAAAGTAAGAAAGGGAGAGAGGGCAAGAGCCAGAATGCTACTGGTAGACTAAAATCTTCTACGGAAGCTCAAAAGTCCTGCGAGTCTAGTAGGTGTCAGCACCTACTAGATGCCTCCCCCCACCCCACTGGCTCCTTCTCATATTCCCACCTGTCCATTAAAAAAAACAAGATTAAGTAGCCCTTCATAGCAGTTGAAGCCCTTCTCTCTCTTCTTGTTCATCTTTTCCATCTGAAGCGGGACAGGTTGAGATCTTGAGGAATTAGAGGAACTCTCCAACCCTCTGCTGATCCTAACTGGAACCACATCACTAGGCCGTCCACGTAGCCCTAAAGCTGTAAAAGCTGGAGCACCTGGAAACTAAACTCTGAGGCTAAATTCTAAATGGGACTCCCGAATAACAGCCAGGCTCTAAAAATCTGTTTACTCTGTTAAACTTGTTGACTTCATGGCAAATTTGTTTAAAACCTTCCTAGAATGAGTCGAGGTTTCTGCCTCGGCATGGCTGCTGAGCAGAACAGAACATTTCCTGGAAACGTCCCTCAAGCCCTTCACTCTGGGGGTCTATGATGGATCTCACAGCCTTCTGCTACAAACAGATGCTACCGTGACCTTGGGGATGGACTGGGCGGACAATTCAAGTTGCGCCTTTTGTGTGGTCTGTATACAGTCTGTCTTGGAAACCTTCCACGCCTTTGTGTCTTCATTTTTAAAAATGGATGCAATAACTATTGTTCTGTTTACCTTCCAGAGCTGATGTGAAGATGAACCCTGAGATCACACACATGAAATTATCTTATAAACCATGTGATGCTTTATACTAAGTCGCTTGTCCCAACACAAAGATACCAGACATTAAAAAGGGGGACAAGGTAGTGACTTCAAGATCTGAATCCATGAATGTTGGAAGGTTACTTGTTCAGGAAAGCTGTGTGTGGCTGTGGACATGTTGAGTGTGAGTTGGCAGTAAAACATCCAAGGCAAAGAAAGTGAGCTATGGAGAGATGGCCTTGGAGGCTGAGCAGTAGGGTAGGAATTGAGGTACAAATTTGGGAGTCATCAACATGGAAGCAGCAGGTGAATTCATGACTGTGGAAAACACACTTTTGAAAACTTCACCTCCCTTTTCATTTCTGCAGCCACATTTCTTATGTTTTGGGTCTTCTGTTTGGGTTATCCAAATGCAAAAACTGTATTAATAAAAATGATTGTTATCATTGCTACAAAGTGTTAAATGGTTCTTTTGAGTCCCTATTCTCTTATGTATACATTATCCATTCAAAATATCATGCAGATCATGGACTTTTAACAGCCATATAAATTACATATGTGGTCTCTCCCTTCAAGTAATCTCAACTATTTCCTAAGTTACAGTTTTGAGTGAATAAATATACAAGCCATATAACTTAAGGTAAAACTGATGAGATTTTAAAACTGTCAATATATATGTCAATGCTTGAAAATCACCATTTTGCATAATCTTGAATAAAGAGATTTACTTAAGTGTTTTTATGACCTGAGAATCCTTTTATTTGGCCCAAACCAGCACTATCACAAAGTCAAGTTTCGTTTTTAAAGACATTCATGTTGTTTAGAATATAGTTGGACTGAACCCCAGGACTAGTCAGTCTGTTTCAGTTGACTTGTCGCCTGATGTTAAAAGCATTAACAATTTCTTCCATCTTTGATAGGTCTCACATGCCAGTTCTTTCTTGGTTTTCTTTTTAAAATTTCATACCATTAACATCAGAACTCCCAAGACCTTTGGAGTTAGTTAATAGTATTCCTGACTTAAATAGGTTGGATTCTACTGAGGTGTACAAAAAGTCGCATGCTAGTTTTCTGGTTGAAGTACAGTATTAAGCTGTAATGCTGCTTATCTTAATAATTAGAATTTAACTGAGAGCCAATTTACTTTTTATTTAAATTAAAAAAATGAGTAGATGTTAGTGGTTTACAATTTAAAAATGGTATATAGGGGGAAAAGCCCTTATTGTACCATTTTAATTTAAATTTTATTGATTTTGCTGATTACAAGTGTTAAATCAGTATTTGTCAATTCCCTTTGCCTAGTTTCACTAAATTGTCCTTTTCCATAAGAAGATATAACATTAAGCAGTCTTGTAGTATTTTAAATCTATTTCTAAATATATGTACCATTTGTGATATGGTTAAAAGCACAAACTCCATGTAAAACTTATATTTAAAGCAATTATGTTTGTAGGTAAGACATACTTTAAATTGTACAGTAAAGATGTACATAATTCATAAAAGAAAAATACAGTAACACTGTTACTGTACATTAAAAAAAGGAAAGAGATGTTAGAAATCATTTTTCATTCTCTTTATCACTGATGACGTCATTGTACAGATGAGGGATTTGAGGTTATTAAATGACCAGCCCAAGACACACAGACACGCGCGTGCGCACAGACACACACACACACACACACACACACACACACACTCATATTCTCATAGCAGTTCCATTTTTTTTACTGTTATGTCCTCAATGTCAGCTACAGTCTCAGTGTAAAGTCAGGGACAAAATAGTAAATATTTGTTGAATATGCAATTTATTTAGAGATAGAACTCGTCTTTCGACTCCAAATACATTGTTCTTTCCAGTACACAAATGGAAACTTTCAACATGTCCTTCTTGTAGATTTTTTGGGAGAACAGAATGTGATAAACTGTGTGAAAGAAACTTGAAAACAGGTAGGTATATGCAAATCTAAGAGAGCATTATTATCATTGTAGTTTAAATTTGTAAAACTTCCCAGTTTTCTTACTATGGGTCCATAAATCTAAGAAAAGCAAAATTTACAAGAATGACAATTTTAAAGACAACTATTTTAACTTCTTGAATGATCTGGCTAGGAAAAATATTTCTTATAGCTTTTGGGTTTAGATAATGAAATATTCATTTTTAATGGTAGTTCTATAAAGAAACAGAATTCCTTATTATATACTGATCTTACAGCATAATGAACCAAACACTTATTTGAAGGTTTTCATCTAGATCTTCATAAACTAAAACCAACATAAATTGGAAGTTTTCAATCAATCTTAGAATTCTTCCTATAATATGAAAATCTATATTGTAAATTGCTTTAGATACTTTTTTTATTGAGCAAGATTTTGAAATAAAGAACAGAGTTGTCATCGATACCATTGGTCATATCACAAGTAATAAAAAATTCAAACAGATTGTTAGCAAATAAAGACTCTTACAATTTTTAGTAAATAAAGACCAACTAAGGCATCTGAATTTGGCACAATTAAAATTGTTTGTGATGAAACAGTGTTACAATATCTTACAGTGGTTCAATAAATAGGTTAACTTGGAAGAGACTATTGAAAATGATTTAAACATGCTACATTTTAAATTATAACCACTGTGCAAGAATGATATAGAAATTAGTTTCTTAAATCATCATTCCACATACTATAAGGATATCTAGAGAGTAAACTCACATGGATGAGTGCTCAAAATCACTTGGACCAATTTTTTAAAGCAGCTTTAAAATAATTGACTCCCAAATCAAGATATTAAATGCCAACTTCTAACCGGCTATAATGCTTATGGCTAAGATAGAAATGAGATTCTTCACAGAAATGCTGACACAGCCCTAACTGTAGGCATTTGAGCGTGTGGCTATAATTCTTTTTTCAAATCTTACCCAGCAAAGCTTCAGGTAAAAGAGACCGCAGAATATGTAAACGGTAGGAGACAGTCCTGGTGCTTTTACAAAATCACAAACCTGTGACACACTTATATTCATCTCTGATTGCTACTACTAAATAACGAGATCATTCACAATGTATTGATTAGCTCTTTAATAGATAAAAGGTGGGCAGTGTGTTGTAAAAATCAACATTTCTTAATTCATTCGATTTGCAAGAGCTACACATTTTAAGCTGAGAATGGAAAACCTCTAATAAAAGTTTTGCAAAAAAGCCTTCTGCCTTATTTAGCATTTTGACCACTAATCAGAAACAATAAAAAATTAAGAAAAAAACTATAAAAAAAAAAAGAAAGAAAAAAAACTATGGAACAAAAAGTAACAAGGCTTTTCTTTTCCATTCGGAAATCTATTGAGCTATAAAATAGGTTCCCAAGGGGAGTCAGTTTCCTATGTGGAAGGCATTTAAAACTGAACTACACAACCTAATCCTAAAATAGGCCAAGGGAACACAATTTATACTGGGAGGTGAGTGGCTGGAATAGAGGACTTAATTGTCTAATCCTAGTTCTCATTTTTAAAAATGTCTAAGATAATGATGCTTTTAATGAGGAGTCAATTTCAAAGCCCAGCCAACTCTAAGTCGTAACCATGATATGGTGGTATTTTCTTCTCCTCTGCATTGTCATCTAGGCAACAGACGACTATTGATCCTACACTGGAAAATACTGTTTTGATGTTAATTGATCAAAACTGTATGAGGGAAATTGTGATTTCTGAATGGAAGACAGTCATGAGTTATCACTTCTTGAAAATACAGAACTGGGAATAAATATATGTTATGACTATGACACTAAATAAATATTAAAATCAATCATTTGTTAAGATTAAAAATATCCTCAATAAGTTCATGTGGGATGATACTGTATAATGAGGATGAACTTAAAATTGTTAACACTTTGCATCACAAGTATTCTGATTTTATAGGATTCTAAGAATTTGCTAACTTGCATCGCTTTTTTAATTTATATTTTACTTGATAAACTCATCATTATATCACAGAAAAACAAGTTGAAATGTATAACAAATTAATTTTTAAAATCACCACTAAATTTTATCTTAAACTCAAGCTTATCATCCATTTAAATTCAAATTTAATCTTTTTACAATCTGCATTTTACTTAGAGGCAAAAATCACACTTATTATGAGTTACAAATAATCATGCAAATCTGTGAGAAGCTGTCAACTGGCGAAGTCTTTACCTTGTATCATGTCACAAAATAACACTCATTATAATATTAACTTCAAATGCTAATTTTCTCTTCATTAGATGGCAGACAAGAGATAATTTGCTATTAATATTTTTATAAAGATATGTTGCTGAATAAGAATTTCAAAGAAAATAATACATTCAGGATTGATACTTAATTCTGCAAATGCCTAGTAATCTTATTAATTAGGCATAGCAACCTGTCTGTTAAAACACTAGACACAGGCCAGGAAAATTGGGTAAGGACAAATCACAGACACACATACTTCATAGTTTACCTGCAATATTTATCAATTCAGCTTACTGTTTTCTTAAAAATTATAAATATCCCCCAAACAAGTAAAAATCTAGTTATTGTATCAGTATTATATGATAGGGACTTATTTGGGCCCAACTCCCTCTGACTGCTTTCATATGAATCAGGCAATTTTCTTAAAATTAAAATGTCAATATCCCCCAATGAATCCACTACTCATTTAAAAATATTTAGCATTTTAGGATGGCAGTGGGAATGGAAAAGTAAAATCCAGTTCCAGCGATAACCCAACCTCGTCTCCACTCCCTCCCCCCAAGGGCAGATGTACTATGTACACACGGTTCCTAGAAAATGAAAAAATTAGTTTTCAATCATTTTATCCACTTGCTATTGGGATTTAGCAAAGAAGTTCAATATTAGCTGAAAAGGTAGACTAAAACTATAAGCCATCCAAAGGGCTAAATTATAACTTTTTTTTTTTTTTTTTGGATACCTGCTGGGTTGGGGCGAATGGTGGGATTGGGGGGTGTTTTCATTTAGATCTACCCTGCTCAGCCACTCTGTTTTCCTTTCACATCCTAACCCCTTTGTGTTATAAGGCTGGAAACAGCTCTAAGATTGTGGAGAATGTAAACAGCTTTTTATTGTCCAAAAGGATGGCAGTGTAAGGAATGTATGCTTATCGCCCAGCTGCAGCTCCCCACCTCACTTACCATGATAAAGTGCTCCAGGAAAAAAACATTACAACCCAAGCACAATCCAAAAATGGATTAGAATTTGACATACACTTCCTTAAAAACTGATAAATCAAGCCACGCTGTAATATTAGAATCTAGCTCTTAAGGAGGGTATATAATCTTGTCAAGATGTACTTCTTATTCCCTATTGACTCTGGTGGTGTGAAAAAAAAAAAAAAATCTAATATTCCCAATACAGTAAACTGATAGAAGAACTTTTCCCAACAGATCCCCCAATATAGCTCCTTATCTTTAAGAGTCTAATACAGTGGAACAGATACACAGTTCATGATCACTGAATGCAAAATTAAATGAATGAACTAAGAGATTCATGAAGATATTCTGAAGATCCTACCTAAGTACCTGAGTTCCCCAGGTTTTTACAGTTTTACTTACACACACCATACAAATGTTGCTTTGTTAAATCACCTTTTTTTGGAATCTAGATCAAACATTTCAAAAAGCAAGGGATACTGAAGAGTATTATGGCATATATGTGGCATGCTTAATGCCTTAGATGTAAAATTTATTTTAACATGCCATCTTGTATATAGGCAGTATGTGCTGGCTCATTTAAGGACATTTGGGAACATCACTGCATTTTCTTCTTGAAGCCACTGAAGAATTTCTTGATGCTGTGCAGGTGAAGCTAATCTCTGTGGAAAAGGAATGGACAGGCCCTTTCGTGCTCTCTCCCCTTCACTAAGACATTTTAGAACTCCTTCCATCCTCAAACTTACAGAGTAGCTTTGCGTCTACAATATCATATGTATCATAGAGAAACTTTAATAAGTTACTTGATCTTTCCCTCTAAAGGGAAATGAGAGAGAGAGAGAGAGAGAGAGAGAGAGAGAGAGAAGGAAGGGAGGGATGAAGGAAGGAAAAAAGGAAGGATCATCATCCTTGGGTTCCTTAACCCTGTTTTAACAGCCAGATTAAACTGGGTCAAGTCTTAAATATGAAGACCAAAGAAACCTTGGCTTCTGGAGAAAACCCTCTTGATAGCACCGTATTAAGACAAGTGCCAAGAGAGCAAGAGAAATCCATCACAGAGGCGGACTGCGCCAAAGCAATCCCCTTCTATAATTGTACTTTAGAAGTTGTCTTCTTGAACGTCTTACTTGGGATCTCCCTTAAACAGAATTAACTAGCAATCCATACAGCATACAGGTATATTTCGGAAGGAGGAGAGGGTGGCGCCACGCGGGAAAAGCGAGGAGAGAGGCACCACTGGAACGGTCGCCTAGAGCCTCCCTGGCGGACCGTGCAACCACCTTCTAACACCCTTCATATTCCTCGGTGCCCCTGAGCCGCCCAGACCAGACAGGAGAGGTCTTCGGGAACAAAATGCGTAGAGACGACGGGGAGGGGGCTCCTGTGTGGAGTTGGATTTGAAAGTTACATCCTGCGTCCCCGCCGGAACAAAACCCCATCCTAGTCCCCAGTGCCAGATAGAAAACGAAGAGAAATCCAATCTGCCTCCCAAATCGGTCTTTTGCCTAAGTTTTTCCCCAGCAAGGAGCCACCAACCGGCCCTGAGAGCGAGGATGGACGATGCCGTGCTTTATAAGTGTTTGCGGGCATCCGGGCAAAATACCACGTGAAAAATAACCACCAAGCCCCCCAAACTCTGGGCTAGAGGCAGGTCTTTCAGCCCATCCTCATCGCGTCCGTCTACCCTTATCCCCTCCTTGACCGCTCCTCAATAAACGTGTTCCTTCTCTCTCGCCTTCTTCCCTGCCACTTTCTGCCTTCTTTACCTCAGCCCTCCAGTCCCAATCCTCCATAAGCACCGCACTCGCCTCAGGGTCCCCACTCTGATCCCCGTTCCCTGATTCTTTCCCTTCAACCTCTAAGGCAACCCTAAACTCCCTCCACTGCCTGCGCCCCCGACCCCATGGCCCAAGCAGCCCCAGACTCTGCTTCCGAGTCGGCAGCCGGAGCGGTTTTCCCGCCGAAACGCGGCCCCGGCGCGTGGGGCGTGGGGCGCGCGGCGGGCCGGGCACTCACCAGCTGCAGCAAGCCGGGGACCACGACGAGGGGCAGCGGCCGCAGGCGCATGGTGCCGGCTGGCGCGGCGTCTCACGAGCTGCGCGCCCTCGCCTGCCTCTCGCGCATCTCCACTTCGCGGGGCAGGACTGAGGACGCCAGGGACTCCGCGCGGCGCTTCCCTCCCGGAATCCGAGCGCAGCGCCGCGCCACGCCGCGCGGGTCGGGTGGGCGGGCTGGGAAGGGGGTGGGGGAGGGCGGGCGGGAGATGCTTCTGGGGCCCCGCGCGCCCCTCCTTGGAGGGGGCCGGAAAAGGAGCGTGGGGGGCAGCTCGAGCTCCGGCGTGCTGCGCGGGGTCCCAGCAGCGCCCGGGGCTCCCGCGTCCCGGGGTCAGGGTGAGCGCGGCGGGCGCCCGCGGGCGGGAGGCTGCGGCTCCGGCGCTTTGATGCGGGGTTCCCGCGCGAGGCTGCTCCCGGAAGAGCTGAGCGCGCCCGGGAGCCCTGCGAGGCTCCGGGGCCTTCTCCGCCCCCGCTCAGCAGAGGGCCGGTTGGGCCGGGTGCCCTGCCCACTGACCAGCTCTTGTTTTGCCGGGGAGGTGGCACCGGGGAGTGGGGGGGCGGGTGGTCTCCCTGAGTGGATGCAGGAAGGAGCGCGCCGGGAGAGCACCCAGGGAGTTCTAGGGGAAGGCGACGGCAGGGTCCTGAGGCGGGGCGGGGGGCGGAGGTGGTGGTGGTGGTGAGGGGTGCTGGAGCCCGGGACGCCCCGGGAGAGCGCCCTGCTCCGCAGCAGCCCTGGCTCTCAGAGCCCGGCGCAGGGGTTCCAAAGTGAGGCTGGTGCGGCTGGAAGAATGTCTGGAAGTGGAAAGTAGTGGGCACCTAGAGGGTCATTGAGGAGGGGTAGCGGCAGGGCTCTGAGAAACCGAGCTAGGTGTAGAGGTCCAGGCTTACTCGGGTTTGAGGATGCTGTCGGCTGCTCGGTGTCCAGGAGGAGGATAGAGCTGCGCCCGGGCGCCTGGGGAGAAGAATAAGGAGAGGAGACCCTGCCGCAGCCTCCCTCCCAGTTGGGAAATCTTGGAGAGGGTTTCTGAGGCCGCGGCTGGGCGAGGCCAGAAACCTGCTGCCCGCGATCGCTCAACCCCATGTTAACAACTCTCCATTGGAGAGATCCTTAACCTTTAACTATCTCTGTGCTGGACCCTCTAGTGGAAAAGTCAAGGGACAGTGGGGCTCAGGTACTCCCACGTTTACGGCGGGTGAGAATTTAGACATCATCCATCAGCCTCTTTATTGAACAGATGGGAAATCTAAGGTCCAGAGAGGTAAAATCAGTTCTCCAGGGATGAGTCTCTAGGCAGCTACTTCAAAAGAACACTCAAGGCAAGGCTAGTTCCTACATCCTCTTGCAAATGAAAAACACGTTGAGGCAAGAGAGTGGAATTGAGATAGATTTTTATTTAAAAAAAAAAAAAAACAAAAAGTGAAATTTGGGTTGGAATTTTAGGGGAAAAACGTTTCCATCTCCTGCTCTTACTGCTCTTCTACCCCCAAATAAAATGCAACGGGAGTTGGTAAGTCTTTGAATGGTGCAGGACCAAGGGCAGGAGGACTGACCTGGGTAGGGCAAGGTCCCACCCTTCCTTTCACCGGGTGTGTCAATTTTGTGCAGATGGGGAGGGAGGTCATTCCAGAGTGTTCTGGGGTCCCAATGTGACTTTGAAAGTTGTCCCTGAGGCTGCAGGTGGGGTACCTCTCTAATACAACTCCATTTCCTGTATGGAGGAAGAGAGGCAAGCGAGGGTTGTATATCCTTCCTAACGCCTCACCTAGCCTGACTGGGGGATTCTGGGGCCCGTGGCAAAGGCTGCAGCAGCGAGAACCCACTTTGTCCTCAGACTCTTCCTTTTCCTTGGAACAGACTCAAAAACAAACAAAATCATTATTTGCATATCTAAATATATAACTCACCTCCTTATAGCTACCCTTCACCTCCACAAAAATTCTCTTTACCTAGGCTTAGAGCTCACTTCTAGAAAGTTATTCTATCCTAGAAGCATAAATAAGATCATTTCAAAAATTGGGAGCGATCTCTGTAGGTTGATCTTCTTGTCCAACTTTGTCTCTGCATTTTATTTACAGACAATCTTTGGGAAGTGATTAATAGGAAACGAGTTTGGCAGACATTAGGAGGACCCCTTTTTGGAGAGGGGCTGCTAGAAGAGGAAGAAGGCAAACGGCATTGCAAGAGGCAGTACCTCATATAGACTCAGTGTTTCTGCCGGAGCCCCAGCTGACTCGTCTCTAAAACCAGAAGGTGAGGTCCCTTCTTGATTTAGTAGTTTCCGATTCTGTTATCATTAGCTCTTTAAATGAGGAGCGCCTGACTTAACACACTATTGAAATGAATAAGTGATTTAATGACTGGAATATTTCACTCTTTTCTTTAAATTTGTTCCTATTTCTTAGACCATTTCTACCCTTTTGGGAAATTTATGCATAAAATTTTAGAACCTAAACTTGGACATGTGTCCTAATAATACTAAGTATTCTCACAATGGAACTTGCTGCAGGGTGTTGGATTCCAAGCTAAGAGCTAACGGACACAAGAGAACGTGTGTCCCGTTGATCAGGCTGTGGCAGAGAGAAGCACCAAGGACCCCCTTGACTAACGTCTGGTATTACTGTGTTTATTTATAAGGTGACTACTGCTAATTTAGTGTATTCCCCAAATTTTGCTGTAAGTACTATGGGAAAGTGGAAGGAAGGAAGAAAGGAAGGAGGGAGGGAGGGAGAAAAGGGGGAAAGATAGAAGCATTAGATACATGGACTGTCATTCCGAACATGCAGTCTAACCAGGAAACATGCAACAAACAAAAGGCAGACAATACAGGGGAGTTCAAGTTTAAGTGCTGCCTAGTATAGTTGGAGGAAGGACAGATCATTGTAGACCAGCATGACTGCTTCATGGCAGAGATAAAATGTGAGCTGGCTCAGTTTCTGAGAATAGCCAAGGTTAGTCTATGTGGGAGAAAATGGGGAAAGCTATTCCATGTGGGAGGAACAGCACAAGCAAATGCCCAGTGGAGGGACTTCGTGTGACTTAACTGAGGGATGGACAGTAAAGTGGGTCAGACTGGCTTTGAGAAAAAGGGAGAGAAAAAGTAGGTTAAAAGCTAGACTGTAGGGATCTGGAAATGCCAGGCTAAATATCAATAGTTTAACTTGGTCTGCAGGAAATAAGACCAAAGTTTGGTCTTCAAACTTTTTGGAGTAGAAAAGTCAGACATCAAGTGGCATAAAGATATACGCAGTGGTAGCAGGCAGGATTGTCTTAAGGACGAAGCTCCATGAGGAGATGGTCATGGTTGCTGGAAAGAAGAGAATGGAGAGATGTGGGTGCAAGAGCTCCTACAGAGGAACAAGGAACTGAATTTGGGGTTGGAATATTGTAAAACTTTCCTGGCATATTAGAGGAATTTTTTTTAACATAATCCCTTTTCCTCTTAGAGGCAATTTAACAACTGGAGAATCAGATCATTGCCTTTTCATTTTGAAAGGGTGGTTTTCCCAGTGTGAGGGGAGTGAAAATGGTCTTTCCATACAGACAAAGTAGCAGAAAGTAGAACTTACCAAATTTTACTGCCATAAGATTCCATTGTAGTCTTTTAAAAAGGTAACTCACAGGGATATTGTCGATGCTTTGAGAGCCAGTCTGTCAACTTGTGGCTCACCGGGACCATTAGCTTTTTCCTTGTGCTTCTCCTCTGCACTTACTTTCTCACCCTTTACTGTTCATTAGCATCGTTACCAGAACGTGGATGAGAACATCATCTGCAGTATAACATTTCAGAGCTGCGGTGGATATCAGACATGAACCAGATTTCTCACTTTACCTTTAAGGAAATGGAAGCTCAACATGTTATGTGACTTGCATCAGGTCATCTGGAGAGAGGCATGGGCGAATCTGAAGCTTGATTCAAGACCTTCAGTTTCTCGGTGCAGTGTCTTTCCAATTCATCACTCTGCCTCAGGTATTTTTCAGCTGGCCAGCAGTTGTAAAAGTTGTGATGTAGTGAATGAATGAACCTTTAGCGAGTAAGAGTTACAGGAATGATCTACGAATGTTAAAAGCCCCTGAGTCGATCTTATTATCAGGAAAAGAGGGTTGACTGTACTGAGCCTGAAGCACTGATCAGGTAATAATTTTAGAAGGGTGAGAGATACGGAGAATTACATGGCCCAGGGCTCAGAGGAGGAATGGGGACTCAAGAACATGGCAGTGCTTACCCCAAGGATAGAGGGAATTCTCAGGGACCCTTCGGACCTCTTAGACCTCTATGATAAGAAGCTGGTGGGCTTTTTGGTAGCAATTCTTAATGAAAATCCTTTTGAGTTGCCATTCGTGTTGAGTAATTGACTATTCTTGAGTCGCTGTTTTATTAAAATGATGCTGCATTACATTGACTCTCAACCCTGATGGCACTGGGGACTTTAACCTCTTTAAAAGTGGACTCAAACATTGGTATTTTTCACCAGGAGATTTCACTATACAGCCATGGTTGAGAGCTACTACTCTACCAGAAACATTTCTTTCCCCCTCCCTCCCCCCTCCCTCCCCCCTTCCCTCCCTCCCTCCTTCCCTCCCTCCCTTCCCCTACAGAATCATAGGCCCCACATTTGGAATGCACTCAGGCCTTTAACAGAACATCATCAGAACCTATTTACATCCTTCGTTTTTACAGAACTTTTCAGGAGAGAACTGGACATTTTCTTTGTAGCCATTTCGACATGATTAGGGGATTTATGAAGTTTTATCACACAAACGTATCAGTTGTTCCAAGTTCAAACACAAATCAAAGAATTCTTCCACAGTGAAATTGGTTTTTTTGCCACAACTCTCTCTCTTCACCATCTCTTCCCTTGGATGTCAGAAGATGCTGCCAGCAGTGTACTGGTGGCTGATGCCACTGTCAGAAGCCAAGGGGAGAGGCTGGAGGGAGAGGAAGAGAGGCAGCCTGGGGGTCCCAGTGGGTCTTGTGATAAGAAGGTGCCTGGGTGAAGAGAGCATCACTTAAGACCGACAAGGCAGGAGAGAGCATCTCTACCAAATCAGACTGACTTTTGCAAACTTGTCACTGTCTTTCCATGTGTGTTCCCATGCATTGTTCATATATGCATGATTATTTGACTGAATAATCAATCACCTTTTCTACTGGTGCATCGAATATGATGGATGTCATTACTAGGAAATCATTTAACCTCTTTCAGATGTAGCTTCCTATATGGAAAGAAGGCAGGAGAACAGAGCCATAGAAGGTTAGAATTGGAACATCTTGCTTAACCCTTCAGTTTATAGATGAAAAAACTGAGGCCCAGAGATGGAAAGTGATGTTCTCAAGGTCACACAGCCAGACTGTGGCAGAAGAAGGCTAGACTCCAGGGTCAGTGCAAGGGGGAGCTCAATCCAATCTCTTTTCATCCCAGATTTCTGTCTTCCTTCTAGGAACCCTAAGCATTCTCAATGGAAAATTGTCCTTTGATTGGCTAAGATAGCATTCTGTAAATGTGTTTTTCCCTTGCTGTCTTTTTCGTAATCATTGCGGATCAGGCAGTAGGCAGTCCACAGCTCCACCCTACTCCAGAGTAAGCCTAGCACAGTCAAAAGAGACTTTTGGTTGCAAATACCCAAACACAACTCAAACAAGTTGAGCAGTTACAACAGAAAGCCATTTAATGGCTATGGGAACAGTAAGTTCAAAGGCTAAAGGTAGTTTCAGGCAATTTGAGGCTAAATTAAGAAATTTTTGAGCAGGATATTGGGTTAGCCATTCTGTGTGTAAGTCCATGAAAGTGGGCTGGGAGCACAGCTGTAGAAAGCTTAAGGTTGGACCCTGGAGAGCAGGGAATGAAAACCTGTCCTCCTAGGAACTGACTTTTGTAAGAGCCTGACCACCTCCCAACCACCACCAATTTTCTGCAGAAGGAATTTGAAGTTGTTTCTTTAGTTTTTCACTGATTTTTTTTTTTCAGATGTCTTTTTCCCTTGACATGGTCTTCCCTAGCTTAGGTGCCTCCACTTTTTCTTTGATAGATATTTGAATGATTCTCATCTCTTAGCTTCTCACACTCCAGCTTTCTGTGTCTGCTTGGACAGCAGCTTGATAACCATCACCTCATTTAGCACAGACCCGTACTTGCTGTATCAGATGAACTGAGCTCGCGACATGTGGGAGATGGTTCAAAATCATGGGAGCAGGGCTTCCCTGGTGGCGCAGTGGTTGAGAGTCCGCCTACCGATGCAGGGGACACGGGTTCGTGCCCCGGTCTGGGAAGATCCCACATGCCGCGGAGCGGCTGGGCCCGTGAGCCATGGCCGCTGGGCCTGTGCGTCCGGAGCCTGTGCTCCGCAACGGGAGAGGCCACAACAGTGAGAGGCCCGCGTACCACACACACAAAAAAATCACAGGAGCAGCTCCCTTTACCACTTCCTGCCTCTGAGCAAACATGAGTTGGTTCTTACGCACCGTGGAAGCCATCACTTATCAAAGCGTAACAGTAGTTACCCTTATGCGTAGGTCTAACCATGCCAAGGCACTGTCCATTGGCTTCAAGCAGTTACAATTCATTTTTTGTTTATAGCCAGGTTCTTATTTATTTAAACATGGCATTCTGAAATGCATGTGGCTTTTTAGCAGGATGGATGAGTCACAGCGTTTTGCCTTTTTAGTCTTTTTGTGCAAGGCAACTGGCATATTCCACTTGTGGTCTCTCTGGACCTCAACATTACCATTCAGGTGCTGCTTTCATGTTTTATTTCAGTCTGTGTCACATGAGTGGTACTTTCCTTGTCTTCCAACAGAAATTGTGTTAGGAAACAAGTGGGCTAGTTTTCCTACCCTAATAAAGTACAGATTTACATTAAGTGGCTGCTGGCGTTTTGTACAAAAAAATCCCAATTTCTAGGTGTTTGGGGGGCATCTCTTTTCCCCCTCTGCTGATCTAAAATGAACTTGTCTAATGTTTCCCTGGCAGAGTGATAATCGCACCGAGGCGCCTTCTCTCCGTTTAGTGGAATATCTTGAGTGCTATCTACTGGCCAAATGTGGCATTGCTTCATAAAGCATGAGCTTCAGGCCAATTGTCATGGGTCTTTTAAGGATAACTTTTGTCGGCCAGCTGAATATATGCCATGTGTTTTAGCACATCCTGACACATACTGACTAAGGACATGCATTTTTAAATGATATCATTGCTAGGGAATCGCTTATTGCCTTCTGGGTCAGAAGACCCCTTGATTAAGAGTCGTACAAATTATAGTGTAAGTGAAATGTAACCAGTGGGCAGGTGCCCGCCTGTTCTTTGAAATGGATAACTATGAATATCTTAAATCTGATTCTCACTTTGCTGAGTAATGTCAATGGATAAAAATAAGCCTTTAATTTAAAATGAACTTTACAGAGTCAATCAATAATGCTATGTTTTCATGTGTATGAAAAGGAAGAACAGAGCAGTTAAAAAAAATCCTCTCCAGTTAATTTGCACTCAATACGAGGTAAAAAGAACATGCCAGTACTAATAGTATTGATCAGAATGTTTAAAAGGTAACAGCCAATATTAAGTATGAGTTAAAATTCATCCAATGTTTGCTAGCCAAACTGTATTTTCTGCCTAAGGTCTTTTGTTTTAAGCAGCTTGTAAATTATCCAGAGAAGTATATTATGCTTTAATCAAGATTGAAGGAAAGAACATGTGAGGAAGGAGTGCAAAGCATTGAACAACTGAGAGTCAATGACAAGTGATTTGAGAGTCATGGTCAAAGAACCAAGGGATCTTCTTATTGTAGCAGAATGAATCATTGTTACGTTTAGGACAAATAGCTGTAAAGGAAGGACCAAGGACGGGAGATCGCTATTGATTATCAGGAAATCATGAAGAGGAAGGGCTAATGTGTTGACATTAATTTAGGCAAACATCCAGATCATGAAGCTGTAGTTAACAGGAACTTTATACAGACATATAGATTTAACAATATACAGCGAAATAGACTCTCCTATCATAATTTTTAAGTTATTAAAATGCAACATATGCTGCCTTTCAGTCGATTATTTTAAATTGTTTATTCAGTAATTTGGAATTATTTATGTCACTTCATACTTATGTATTCTACTGCAAATTATAATTTTAAAAATTGAATATCCTGGATTTTGAGACTCTGATATATGTAACATATTCAGTGGTCTGTATGCTACTAAATAATGATTAGTATAAACATTTTGATAGATAATAAAAAAAGAGAGAACATGTGTTAAAAATACATAACTATAATTTAAAACCATTCTGTTTCAGCAATAGAATATTTATTTTTATATATATATATATATGTATTTATAGGCACAAGCAAAAATCTCACTAATACTTATTTTTCAATTATTCCTAAACTGAGCTTTCTTTTTTTTTGAACCCCAGGTGCTGTACATATATTATAACATATAATCATTACAACAACCCAGTAAGGTGAGTATTATCTGAAATTTGCAATGGCAATGCTGAGAAATAGAGGAATTAAATATTGTGCCCAAGATCACTTAACTCTCATGTCACAGGACCCACGATTTGGACCCGGAAGCTCTAGAGCTTTCTCTCCTAACTATGACACAACATCGTATTCAACTGTACTGTTGTTTACATCTTGTCAGTAAAGTTCCTGGTCTGCCCAAACTCTTCTTCATTTTTCTCTCATTGTGACCAACAGAAATGGGGAAAGGTAGCATATGGTGTGATGCTACTAGAGAAGTTGTGTTTATGTAGGGGGGCGTGTGTGTGTGGGTGTGAAAATATTTGGCACAGTGCCTGGCACTGAGTAGGAATTCCCCCAAAGCTCCTTAAGTGTGAGTCATGTGAATGCTGTCTTCAGACTGAAAGGAGATACGCTTTTTTGTTTTTTCATTTCACTAGTAACCCCTGTGGTGGTTTGCTCGGTGCAACGCCATCAAACTGGGAACCACTTTTTCCAGCATCCTTTTCCCCTGCATAGTTGTGTTAGAGTTGGCCAAAGAGATCTGATCTGCATAAGATCTAGAAGGCTGAAGCTCCGGGGCAGCCATTCCTCTCTAAAGGTCTTCTACTTTGAAAGAATAGATCGGACCCAGCGGTTCCAGCCTGTCCTTGCTGTCTTCCATCTTCCTAAGGGCTCTGCCTGCCGGCCAGCAGCTACCCCAAGCCCACCACTAGATGCTTCGTGGGGATCCACAGGACAGGTAGTCACTCAGACACCTTCCCTTAAATCACCCCACGAGTTCCTCTTCATGTTCCCATTTGGCTTCTCAGAGTATCCTGACCGAACCTTGGCAACGTGAATATCAACACAGTCTCCAAATGGGCAGTAAAAAGAGTTTACCCAAATCTGTCAAATTTCGTAGGACTTACACACTTTTTCTAAAATTAATCAATTTTAAAATTAATCTTAATTCTAAAATTAATTCTAATCTTAATTCTAAAATTAATCTTGGGGTTAAGAATCTTGGCGCAGTGGTTAAGAATCCGCCTGCCAATGCAGGGGACACGGGTTCGAGCCCTGGTCCGGGAAGATCCCACATGCCATGGAGCAACTAAGCCTGTGCGCCACAACTACTGAGCCTGCACTCTGGAGCCTGGGAGCTACAATTACTGTAGCCCGTGCACCTAGAGCCCGTGCTCCACAACAAGAGAGGCCACCGCCATAAGAAGCCCGCACACCGCAACAAAGAGTAGCCCCCGCTCGCCTCAACTAAAAAAAGCCCCGCGTGCAGCAACGAGGACCCAACGCAGCTGAAAACAAATAAATAAATTTATAAAAAAATAAAAAGTAATAAAATTAATCTTTTAAGTATTATCCAAAGTGTAAAAGTGTATTCCAACATCTCTAAGTGTTTCTCAAAGTGTATTTTACTAAACCACCTCCAAGGAAAGTTAATAAATATTTACATGAAGAAAAAATTCTGAGTTCAACCTAGTTCGAGAAACACTACATGAGCTGAAGTTAAACAGATTGATTTATTCAAGGATTATTCAAAGTCCTTAATTTTTTTTCTTGGAACTTTTCAAGTACCTCTTTTGGGACTAGTGTGATCAAAAATGGTGGTGGTCCAGTGGTTAAGACTCTATGCTTCCTCTGCAGGGGCCTGGGTTTGATCCCTGGTCCGGGAACTAAGATCCCACATGCCGTGTGGAGCAGCTAAAAACAAAAATAAATACACCTTGAGAGACACAAGGAGAACCACATAGTACCCATGTCTTCCTGCACACAGGGATCCAGCAGGATCATCAGCAAAGACTTTTTTTCTTTTTCAGAATTTCAGAATTGGCTCTTCTAGTTCCCTTACCTTTCCATGTACATTTTAGAATCAGCATGTCAATATCTACCCAAAAAAGCTTTATGGGATTTATATTGGGATTGCCTTTTGAATCTATAGATCAAACTGGGGGGAAGAGATGAGGAATGGGGTTTTGATCATCATTTTTTTTTAATGTAAATTAAATTAAGTTTTTTTGTTTATTTTTGGCAGCCTTGGGTCTTCGTTGCTGCACGCGGGCATTCTCTAGTTGTGGTGAGCAGGGGCTGCTATTCTTTGCAGTGCACGGGCTTCTCATTGACTTGGCTTCTCTTGTTGTAAGGCACGAGCTCTCGGCGTGAGGACTTCAGTAGTTGTGGCACGCGGGCTGTAGAGCGCAGGCTCAGTAGTTGTGGCGCACCGGCTTAGTTGCTCCACCGCATTCGGGATCTTTTCTGCACCAGGGATCGAACCCGTGTTCCCTGCATTGGCAGGCAGATTCTTAACCACCGTGCCACCAGGGAAGCCCTTGATCATCATTTCTTGACTAAGACAACAAACAAAACCCAAGCCTTTCCTTCCTATTAGAAAGTAAAGCCCGAACACCATAGCCTGACACTGAAAGTTTTCTGTCATTCAGCAAAAGCCAGTTTTTCTCAGCCTTGTATTTTATAACTTTTCAACCTAGATTCTCATCACCAGCCAAAGCAAATCACTGCCCCTCCAACATACAATGGCATCCTCATGCCCTTTCACTCCTTTACCTCCTCCAAAATCCTGCCTCCCCCTTTATTTCAAATTCATTTTCAAGCTTTAACTCAAGTGAAACTTTCCCTGCTTCATCCAACTGAGAGTTGTCTCTTGGTTTCTGAGTTCCTTTCACAGATTCTGTGAGCACCACTCAGTAGACGTTTCCCAGACATTGTGGTGTATTGTTAGTGTCATTTTTGTCTGAGAATGTCTTTCCAGAAGCACCGCCTGGTAAACTCCCTAAAGGTACAGATTGTTTTTTTTCTATCTCTATGGAACAAGAGAGTATGCAGGCACTGATAGTCAAAGTATTAATTAATTAGAACAAACTAACCTTTTTCTTGGTTTGTTTGTTTCAAAAAAACCCACACATGTATTGTCTCACAGTTTATATGAGTCAGAAGTCTGGGTTTGGCTTAGGTGAGTTCTTTGCTTAGGGTCTGACAAGGCTGCAATTTAGATGTAGTCTAGGGCTGTGGTCTCATCTGAGACTTGGGGTTCTTCTCCAAGCTCAGGTGGTTGTCGGCAGAATTCATTTCCTCACAGCTCTAGAACTCATGGCTGTTTGGTTCCTCAAGGCCAGCCAGAGAATTGCTCTTCAGGAAGGATCAAGTTCCTCTTTTAGGGACTTTCCTTATTAAGTCAGGCCCACCTTGGATAATCTGTCTTTTTTTTTTTTGCGGTACGCGGGCCTCTCACTGTTGTGGCCTCTCCCGTTGCGGAGCACAGGCTCCAGACGCGCAGGCTCAGCGGCCATGGCTCACGGGCCCAGCCGCTCCGCGGCATGTGGGATCTTCCCGGACCGAGGCACGAAGCCGTGTCCCCTGCATCGGCAGGCGGACTCTCAACCACTGCGCCACCAGGAAGGCCCTAATCTGCCTTTTGATGAACTCAAACCCAACTGATTTGGAACCTTAAATGCATATGCAAAATCTCTTCCCTTTTGCCAGGTAATGTAATCTAATCACAGGAGTGAAATTCCATCATGTTCTGGGATCCCACCCGTATTCAAGGGGAAGATTATACAATAGTCCTTGAGGGCTGTCTTAGAATTCTGTCTTCCACAAGGGATATTCATGAGAACTTTCACTGTTGCATTGAGAACAAACTAACTTTCAGTGTTTGATACACCAATAATAAAATATTAAGACTTCTGATATGACTCCAAATTTAAATATTTGGCCTGGGAAGTGTTTGGCTTTGGATAGGGCCTCTTATGTAGCTTCATCTTCCATGAAGATGTCTCATTTTCCACTCACACTCCTTCATCTCCCCCACTCCTGTGGCATCTGGGTGAGTTCACCTGGTACTTGGGGGTCCCATGTCTTAGATCCTCTATGTAGGGCCAAGTTTTCTGGGGCTTTGCTTATTTCATTCTTTTTATCAAACATTTTCTCTCAGCTATACCATGTCCTCAAAGGTCTGTTCCTTTCTAAGTGATGTGTGGAGATCAGAAGGAGAGAGGGGGTTTTGATCTGATTGATAATCTTTGATGGTACACCAACAGAATTCAGGTTAGAAATTCTAGTGAAAAGTGCATGGTCTTTGAAGTCAGATAGTCCTGTATTCAAATCCAGACTCTACCAGTTACCATCTTTGTGACCTTGGGTGAATTGTGAAGTTTAAATAAAAGCACATACAATATTTCTAGAACGTGAGGAGAACAAATATTCTAGAAGGTGAGGAGAACAACACACATTGGTTTCTTTGCCCCTGTTTTTCTATAGTCCTTCCCTGAGAATACAGTAATATCTGTTATTGATGATTTAACATTTTCTGTATGCAAGGCACAGTGCTAAGTGATTTACACACATTTTCTCATAACCCTTAAAGCAATCTTTTTTTTTTTTTTTTTTTTTAGTATTACTATACCACTTTTCACAAGAACAAGCAAAGACTTAGTTTAAAGAACGTTTTGTAAGGTCATAAAATAGGAAACTAGTGACATTGACATTTGAACCTCAATCTAATTACTTCCGAGACCCGGGCTTTTAGTTTCTATCCCATTATCTTGCTAGCTATATGCACAGTGTCTCAGGAATTTCATGGGTGACATCAAGAATGGAGAATGTTCAACATCTAGCAAACTTGTGGGAAATATATTTTAAGTCGCATAGATTTTTCATATGTCCTTTGGACCATACCACAAGAAGCGGTTACTGTAACACCCATTTGTAACTTACAAAATATATTTTAGTTGGGTAAATATATTTACATATTCATAGCACTCTATTGGACTCTTTCTACCCTGACTCCTTATAGCCAGTTAATCAAGAAGCACTGTGAAGTCTTTCGTAACACTGTCGCTGGTGTTATTTCCACTGACACTTTAAATGTGGTCTGGCTTGATTAGCAAGAGGTCCACCTCTTTTCTAGTTAAGGTGGAGTTGGCGGTTGTGGATAGGGACTTGGCTATTCATGGTCAGAGCTATGCCTGCACTTCTGCAGCTATCCTTTTCTGGGTTCTCTTCCTTCCAGTGACCATTATGGCTGTACTTCCCACAGCCCCTGGCAACTGCTGAGCTACCAGCCATCTCTGAAGTGTCGGCCTGTAGGATCTTGTTCCTTCTCTGGCCAGCAGGGAAGTGACTTTTGCTTCTTGTGACCAACTTTCACTGGAGATTTTCAGAGAAGTGCAATGGGGGGTTCCTAATGACATGGTTCTCTCCTCATCTTTCTTCTCCTCCTTCTACTTCTTTTTTTTTTTTTTTTGCGGTACGCGGGCCTCTCACTGTTGTGGCCTCTCCCGTTGTGGAGCACAGGCTGCGGACGCACAGGCTCAGCGGCCATGGCTCATGGGCCCAGCTGCTCCGCAGCACGTGGGATCTTCCTGGACTGGGGCACGAACCCATGTCCCCTGCATCGGCAGGCGGACTCTCAACCACTGCGCCACCAGGGAAGCCCTACTTCTTTTAAAATTGTTTTATTTTTCTCAAAGATATGGATACTTTCAAAAGCTTACTTGTTATAAGATTTGTTATGGAAAGCAGCAGTCTCATGCTTACCTGTTGCCCCGTTACATCCCCCCAATCAGCCATTTCTGAGTTTATCTGAGTCGTTTGGTATTTATTTGTTTCTTTTAATTTTCTGTTTAACCATTTTCTCTATTTCTATTTTTTTGCCATTTCATTTTTCTTAAATAAAATGTTTATATGGCCATTTCTTAATTATCCAATGGTAGCCATTTTCTATCGACTTCCAACTCTGGAAGGTTTCTTTTCCTATTTTGCATCCTTTTACCCCTTTAATGTAGTTATATCAAAGCGTCAGGTATGTACTTTGATGCTGTTATGACTATTGCAGTTGATTTTCATGTGTAAGCTTTGTGGAAGACCATGACTCCCTTTTCTTGACTACACATTTTGTTTTTCGTAGAATTAATAATAGTCTCATATTTCTGTTTGAATTTCTAGGTATTTAATGGCAGTCCAACCACAAACTATCCCACAACTGTTTAATCTTCTCTCCATACAAAAACAATTACTGGTAACTCACTTGCATTTTCTTGGGGGTGCCTCTCTAGGAGTCTTCTGACCTGGTCCAGTCTGCTTCCACTCTTTCCTCCTTTCCTGTGGCACAGAGGGCCACCTGGGATCTCCCTTCCTACTGGCCTGGGAACCCTTCATCTCTTTCTTATGATAGGCTTCCTATTTCCTTCCTGTTTCCTCTATGCCACGCTTTCCTCTTTCTTGGTTTACTCTCTTTTACGGGTGGGGCCTGTCTTCCAGTAGCTTCCTGAGAAAATGTGTATGGGAGGTAAAATATTGGTGTGTTGAATATCTGAAACTTTTCTTTTCTTTTTTTAAGCATCCTGATGCAGTGGTAGTCTATCAGAGTACAGAAATCTAAGATGAAGCCAGTTCCCCTCAGCATTTTTAAGGCAACCGCCTATTGTCTTCTAGCTATCTGTGTTGTGATTGAGAATTCTCAAGTCACTTTGAGTTTTAAGTTTTATTTGTGACTTCTTATTTTGGTTGCATTCCCTGGATGCTTAAAATTTTTCTGTTTGTCTCCAGCGTATCATGATGGCGTGACCTTAATGTGGATTTACATTTGTCCACTATGCTGAGCACACAATAGGCTCTCTTGTGCTGGAAACACCCCCTTCAGGGATGGACACTTTTCTTGAATTATTTATTCTATTATCTTCTCCTCTTTTTTTTTCTGTTTTATTTATTTTTTTCTCTCTCTGAAAGCCCTATAATCCAGATGTTGGTCCTCTTAGGCTCTTATTACCTAATCTTTTCAATTTTATGCTGCATCTCCTTGTCTTTTTTTCCTTTAGTTTCTGAAAGATTTTCTTAATTTTGTCTTCCAAACCTCCTACTGAAGTTTTAGTTTATGTTAAACTGCTGTATTACAAGAGCCCTCATCCTATTCTAGTTTATGGATGAAATACCTTCTCTTATCTTTCTGAGAATATGGTTTTATTTTTGTAATTTTCTTCTGCCTGTAGCATCTCTGATTTTTCCCAAATTGCTTTCATCTCAGTTTTCTGTGTAAGGGTTCCCCCAACAGCAGTGTGGTCCTTGGCTGTCCTCTCACACTGAGAAACGAGTCACTGAAAAGCTGATTGGAACCACTGTATATATGAGTGTGTCAACTCAGAGCTTCACTGAAAATTAAGTTGTCTTGACCATTTCCTTGGTGAACCCAGAAGTCAGTACCTTTACCATCTTACTCTTGGCCCAATCAGAATGCTCAGAGAAGAATCTTCCAGTCTTCTTCATGGAGGCTACAGGCCTTGCTTCCATTGTTCTAGTAGCTGACTGGTGATAAGAGCCTGCAGGGAATGTTGTCAAAATTTAGTATGAGAATTTTCACTTAATCTCTCTGTGTTAATTGTGCATCTCCAAACTTCTAGGGTGTCTGATATTCTCCAGTCCAGACACTTTCTGTTTTATAGTTTTCAGGGGTGAGGAAGGGGAATTTATCCATCAATATGGAGTTGGGGAGAGGATTTAAGGAGCATTTGTTTCTTAAACACACTTTCAACTAACCTTCCTGTTTTGGGTCACTTTCCCCAGAGATCTCTGAAGCCATCAACTCCTGAGCCTTTTTTGAGAACAGCAAATTGATTTTCTTCCTCAGCTCTAACAGTATCGGCTTGGGGTTCAACTTTCTCAAGTCTACGGCAGTGGTTATTACAAGTGCTTCTGCTTTTCCAATTTGTGTTTTTAATCCTCTCCTTTCCCGTTTTTTTGACCCTTGAAATGAGCCATTGAACTTTTCAAAAAGTTATTAAATATTCCACATGGTTATTTTAACAGGGGCCTGGGAGGGAGGAGAACTAAATGTATGTGTTCTGTTTACTACTTTTAAACTAGAATTCACTTTTATTCCTTCCTGTCTCTTTCTCAGCTGAACCTGGACATCCTGTTCCCTTTAAATCCCAGACCAGCTGCTTAGTCTCACTCACTCTGCCAGGCCCCTTCACTCATCTGACTGTCTTAGGGGCCCTACCGCTTCTCTTTCAGGTGCAGTTTCTTCTAAGTCTCTCTGTGTCTGAACCCCAATGAAGCGCTGGCTTCTTTTCCTCTCCTTCAGGGTTCCTGGATCCACACTGATCCAGAGATGGGGGTGGCTTTTCTTTCCAGATCTCTAAGCATTCTGTGATCTGCAGAGTGTTCTCAATTCCATGTCTGGAGTCTCCCAGAACAGTAGATGAAGTCTGCCAGGGCACACAGAAGATAAACCAGCCCCAAAGAATCTCATCTCCTTCCAGGCGAATATTATTAGTTAGGTAATTTTCACATATGATGTCTTTATAATTACCAGGTTACGATTTGCAATTCTAGAAATGCGATTCCCACTTGGCCACCTTTCCTTCTTTACATTATTTTTCCTTTTCTATTTTTTGGGGGGGAAATTCTTTTCTAATGCTGCCCTTTTGTTTCTGGTCCATATCTCATTTTTCAAATAACTATACCTTTTGTAATTCTAGCATCTCACCATATTTATAGGCGCTTTTAGGGATAGGTACTCAGCCTTTTACATAAAGCACAGTTTTTACTTTTAAAATTTATTATTATTTTTCTAATTAAGAAATTAATGTATATTCATTGTGAAACGTGAAGTTCAGTGAGGTTAAGTAATTTGCCTAAAAGTTATCTAACTAGTGTCAAATTCAGTATTCTCACTCACATCCAAAGTATTAACACTCTGCTATTCTACATTTTATTAACCTAAGCTGTCTTTTGCAACAAAAGATGCATATAAATGGTCATTATGTATAAATGATTATAAAATTCCATTGAAATTATTTTCATTTGGTCTTATTGATAGTCAACTTCAACGCTTATTAAAGTATCAGCCAGCATTTTCTCAGAAATAATTAACTTATTAATGAATTATTTCAAGTTTCAACAGATATTCCATAAGCACCTGTTATGTTCTGGACTGTGCTAGGGTTTGGGTAAACACATGAGCATTTTAGGATAAAAATTCTTGATTTTCTCATTTTGGATTTTGCATGTGGGGCCATCTTTGTCTTTTCTGCTCAAGAGAGAGATTCTTAAATGCCAAGCGTTTCTTTAGCTGTGACATTGGGAGGCAATTCATTTTTTTCAGTCTCCACAGTCCTGCAAGCACATGATAGGCAGTCTACCAGCGGGCACTGCTATAAATGACCTATGAATTATTATAAATCTGGCTTAGGAAATCAAACAGCTGTCTTAAATCAACAAGTCTTTGGCTGATTCCCAGATGTAATAGGACTCGTTTCAAATCATCGTCTGTAGTCACTAGTGAAAAATCAATGAGCAGCTCACTGGGATATGTAATGAGGGAAAAGCCATGAGTTGAAAGGAAAACAAGCAATGAAAAAATTCAATATTTAGTACGAAAGAAAATCAACCACTTGCATTCTTATATTCTTAAATTTATGTACCATCTTGATATTTAAATTAGTGCCTTCCCCTAAAAAAACAAGATACTTCTGAGTCCAGTAAATTTTGGCTTCTAGACAAGAAAGTAGGTTTAGTTTGTGCTGTGGCCTTTATGGTTTTGTCAGCGTGGGGCATGGGCTTCTCCAGGGGTAAACATGCTCTTTCTTCCATTATTTGTGAAGGAGTAACACAGAAATGGCTCACTGATTCTTATATTTTTTTCTACTGAACAACTATGTAACAGTTATATTTTGCCAAACATCAACTTTTGCGGAACTTGGACTTGAAACTGTAATTTGTAAATGGCTGCACCTCAGAGTCATCTGTAGAGGGTTTAAAAACTTCAGGCGCTTGGGCTGTGTCCTTGGATGCTCTGAGAAGCTCACATGTGAGTGATTCTGCTGGGCCATCAGGATTGGGAGGCCCTGGGCAGCAGCATAAGCCCAACTGGAGGGAGCTATGTCAGGGGTCCCTGGGGACCCTGAGAGTTGGGTGAAGGCTGAACTAAGCACATCCAGATTAGGAGGACAAAACTGGAGAGATCAGTTCATGGTGGGAATGGAGAGAACGGATACAAATGCCATTAATAAACGACTCAAACAAAATGTTTATTTAGTATGTCTTAAAAAAAGGGTCTAGACCAATGCTGTCCAATAGAAACATAATGTGAAGCACGTGTGCCATCCAAAATTTTCCAGTTGGAACATTAAAAAAAAGCAAGAAGAGGGCTTCCCTGGTGGCGCAGTGGTTGGGCGTCCGCCTGCCGATGCAGGGGACGCGGGTTTGTGCCCCGGTCCGGGAAGATCCCACATGCCGCGGAGCGGCTGGGCCCAAGAGCCATGGCCGCTGAGCCTGCGTGTCCGGAGCCTGTGCTCCACAATGATAGAGGCCACAACAGTGAGAGGCCCGTGTACCGCTAAAAAAAAAAAAAAAGAAAAAAAAAAGCAAGAAGAGGGAATTCCCTGGCAGGCCAATGGTTAGGATGCAGCACTCTCATTGCTGTGGGCCTGGGTTCAATCCCCAGTCAGGGAACTAAAATCCTATCAGCCATGTGGTGCGGCCCACAAAAAAAAAAAAAAAAAAACCAAGAAGGCAGAGGCAGAATTAATTTTTATAATATATGTTATTTAACCCAATATATCACAAATCTTATCACTTTAAAAGTTAATGATATGAAACATTAATGAGATATTTTAGTTCCTCCCATTTCAAGTGCTCAGTTTGAAGATCACTCATGACTTCCATACTGGACAGTGCAGATCTAGGTGGAGGATGGATCTAAATCCATTGACAAGCAGTGTCAGAGCTCCAGCAGAGAAGATAATCTGAGCTAGGAATTAGACTTTTTTGGGGGATGTTTTCAGTGCTCTAGGCCTTAAGGAAGAGGTTTTGGAGGATTGTACCTTCAGTAGTAAATGGAATTGTTGAGAAAATTGGTGGATGAAAGGGGAAACTGGTCACTCTGCAACCAGGCAGTAGAAAAGAAACAATGGGGGCATAGAATAATGAGCAGTTGTTTTAGCATTAACTGTGTGCCAGATACTGCTCTATACACTTAACATATTTTCTTGTTTAATTATTGCAGGAACTCTATGGAGTAGATTGGGGCCATAGTGTTTGGCCAGTCCTGATAAGAATGGTGAGTATCCTCATTTTCCTCTGGAGTTTTATGATGTGGTGGTCCTGAGGTTGCTACTATTATTACCCCCATTTTACAGATGTGGAAAATGAGGACTTTCCTCCTCCTTCCTTCACTTCGGTTTACCTTCTCTCCTCTTCTTAGCGTCTCTGTTCTACAGTGACCTGCTTTTGCCGTTGTTTCTCTCTGATTTAAATTGTTGTTTTCCTGCTTCGAGAAAAAGGGAGAGAGTAGGATACTCTATTCTCCATCCTCAAAATCTGCTTCCTGCCTCTCAAACTATTTACTCTTCCTGCTTTAACTTTAGATCTTATGAAGTTCCATCTTGCTGCACTGCCTAGATAGGACTTATTACTAAAACCAGCTAGTTATTGATAACTACTCAGGCCAGAAAACTCCAAACAAACAACCAGAAAGTACCCAAAGAAATAAAAACGAATATCTCGACTTTATATTGTAAAGACAGTTGATTTTTTTTTTTAATTCTGTATTTGTTGTGCTTGAAGCCCAACAGTCTTCAAGATTCTCCGTTTTAAAGTTGTAGGTGATTAATACCAGATCAAATTCCAGCCTAAAGGGAAAGACAGATATCAGGGTTTAAGCTAGGATTTCTGCTAATTCCTTAGTAGTCCTTAAACTCTAATTTAAAGTTAAAGGAATAGATCCTTTTATACAAACTGGCACTGTCAGGTGACGTGCTGGCATATTTTGAAGGGCATGTCACAGCGTCTCCACTAAACACATTCTATTGGACCCAAGGGCTCTCTCAAAATACACTATATGTGCCTGAGTTACTGCATGCAAGCAGTGGATTTCTTCAAATCATCTTGGAAAAATGCACAGAGAAGGAATAAAAGAATGGAGAATGGAGAACTTAGTGTAATGAAGGAGACAAAGTTAAGCTTCTAAACATATTGAGGGGAAAAAACCCAAGAATTCATTTTGATTGTTTGTTCTTGTAGTTACTTTTAAAGATTTAAAACCAATATGTATTTTAAAATTTCCATTGATGCAGTGGTATACTTACGAGTTGCCAGAATATTACGTCTGGTTTTTCAACCGCTCTCAATCATGTATTCAATAAATTCGTAAGGAGTGCATGTCCCTGAGCTGGTACCATGGGCCCGTTGTTCGTTCTCTTGGGCCTCAGATTCCTCATGTGTAAAGTAGGTGAATAATGCCAGAATTATAGGTTGTTGTGAGGGTTAGAAATAACATGTATAAGTGGTATGTCACTGGAAGGCAGCAATGGTCAGTGGGAGTTTCTTTTTGTTTTTTAACAAAATGTTTAATCTAGTTGGGCAAAGTAGACATATGTACAAAAAATATAAAATACACTAAGTGTAAAATAAGAGGTATAGCTGAGACATCAGAGGGGAGAGAAAGGTATGGTTTGATTGGGTTGATGTGTATCTCCCATGCTAGTCTGTAAGCCCTGTAAGGGTGGAATCCTGCTCTGGTTTGCTCATCCTTCAGCACCTGGCATGGAGCCTGGCTCATGGTAGATGTTCAATCAATACATTTGGACAATAATACAAATTGGGAATTCATAAAAGCACCAGTTATGTGTTACCTGCTTTCAGTCAGTGCCTTGGGAAATGCAGGCAGGGCAGATGGGCTAAGGAAAGCCAGGGAAACTTCATGCAGGAGGCAACTTGAACAGTAAATTTAAAGAGCCAGAGTGGGTGGCCAAAGGGCATTTCATGCGTGAACAAAGGTGCACAAGTTAGAATAGTATCATTTATTGAGGTGCTATTAAATAAACCAATTTGACCATAACTGGTTTATGTTAATATCTATGAAGAGGTAAGACTGGTGGATATTTCAGGTAAATTTCAGAGAGCCTTGAGTGCCAGGCTTGTTTTTCTAGCTAAGTGCAGTGGGTAACAAAAATTACCCCTTGAAACTGCTCTAATTAACAACAACCTCCTCCAACTCTGCAAACCCCTAAACAGATAGGAGAAACCTCCCCCTAAGGGTTCCCCTGCCCTCATTTACATTGTAAAACAATTTCTGAAGGTCTATAAGTAGAGATGTAGAGATGCTGCCTGTTTTGCATGGCCTGATGCCAGGAAATCTTCCATTCCAGCTGGGAGCCCTAGTCAGAACAGATCGCCTTTAAATGCACAATCAAAGCCAGGTCAAATGTGTTCTAGAACAAACTGACAGACGTGAAGCCAAATGTGATAAATCGTGGTGAGTAAGTTGGCGGTGAAAGAATTTGGCTGTGTGTGCTTTTTTCCACACATCGCTCAGGGGGCGGTTTGCTTGTTGATTGTTGGGTGCATTTTAGAAGCAGAGCCCTGTCCCTTCTTACAAAGGTGGCCAATAACTCTTCCCCATAAGCTGCATTATTCCCTAGCTGCTACAAGGGGCCGATTAACATAAGCATTTGGTATTGTCTGAAGTGGTCACAATTAGGTGCAATCCAATTTCTGTGAGATAAGCTGGAAATAATCTAGTTATCTCCTCACCTCCTCTAATTTACTGTTTCAATTTCCTTTTTATTTCTTTGCTGTGATTTGATGTCCTGAGCTCTCTTCTGGATATGACGTGCTTCCAAATTTTCTTCATTCTATACCCTTTCTTTTTTGTTTTTAAATTGTAACTTTATTTGTGTGTGGAGTGGCTTTTTATGTGAGAGTTGCAGAAAGTGATTATTATGTAGAACATTCTGATTTTCTATGTATCTAGACCTTGATTGGGTTGTCATGTAAAACTAAATATAAGGGACATAATAAGTTTAAAGTATAAGATGCTCAGCCCCAGTGACACATTTCAGAGTGTATCCTGAAAGATATTTTATTTTATTGAAAAAAAATTTTTATTCTAAGAATAAGTTGATCTGGGATAGATGAATTTATAAACCTGGTGTCTACCTTTCTTAAGAGCTGGAAGACTCTGGCAGGCCTACTTTGGATCGTTAGAAGTATTTAAATATACAGTGATGCCAGATCCTGGCTGTGCTTTTTTCCCCCATACTAATAAACTGATATTTTGGACAGCTGCTACTCTCTTGATAGTAGGATTAAAAAATTACACAACATTTTAAATGCAGAGAGAGGGAGAGAGAGACAGAGAGAGAGAGAGAGAATCATTTATAATAGAAAAGGAAGAAAGATTGAAGAACATGGAAATAAATGTTATAGAAAAAGAAGGGAATAAACTTCAAAACATAATTTAAAATATTTAGTTATTTTTAACATGAATATATTTTCATGTTTCTAAAAATATTTGTGATTGTTCTCAGCAGTGATTTTTATTTTCTTCTACGTATATTTCTAGATTTTTTTCACATTCTCTAGAATAATGTTATGTCTTATAATCAGAAAAATGAAATATTAATTAAGCTCTGTAAAACTTCTGTTAGGTTTGGCGAGCTACATTCGCACTATTCCTTACCCATGATGTTAGGGGTGGGGAGTGAGGAGACTTAACTAAGTTAAGACTAATCATGGTTGGATGACCTGGGGCAAGTCATTTAAGCTTCCTGAACCAGAGATTTATCATCTCAAATCACCTAGAGCTTTGCTGTCCAATAGAGTAGACAATAGTCATGTGTGGCCAGTGAACACTTGAAATGTGCTGGTCTGAACTGAGATGTGTTGTGAATGTGGAATAAACATTGGGTTTCCAGGACTTAGTATAAAAACTGTAAAATATTTTATTGATAATTGTTTTTATATTGCTAACATGTTGAATGATAGTATTTTGGACATATTGGATTAAACTATATATTTAAAAAATTAATTTCACATGCTTCTTTTTAACCTTTGAATATGACTGCTAGAAAATTTAAATACATAAATTTTATTTCCATTGAACAACATGAATCTAGAGGATGTAAGGGTTCAATTTAATGATATCTAAAATCCTTCTAGGTCAACTGTTCTGTGAATTGAGAAAAGCATATAAACAAAGTCAAGATATAAGGTAGGATGAAGATGGAGCATATCATCTTAGGGTTAGTGCAAAAGCAATCTTTGGATTAAGTTTTGGGGAATAGGAATGATGTAACTTTGCATACTTGCTTGAAACCACCTGAGAAAAATGTTTTCTAAAAAATTTAAGGAAAATGATGGGGAAAAAAATGTGGGAAAAAAATGAGTAGTGACACTTCATATTTAACACAGTAGATGCTCTCTTACTTGACTTCTACTTAACCAATTAACTTGATTATATGACAAGCTCCATTTTTTTCTACAAAACATGTTATATTATTGGCTGAGGCCCACAAGTGCACTACTTGCTTATCTCATGGTTAGTCAGGTGCCCAGGAAGCTATGTGCTCATCAATTGAGTCATATACTTACCAGGAGTCACTGGTGTTGGTTCCCTAACCTATTTATGCTAGCTGTACTTGTTTTTGTCGTTACATAACTTAATAAGGTACTAAGTAATTGATGAAATACAAGTGTGAAAGAGACGTTGTTTCTATGAAAAATCAGTTTAATGCTTTAAAGCCAAGTTGTCAAAACATGGTATCAAGTTATGTCTAGAAGTTTTGGGGGGAACTGTAAAAATCTACAAGGATTCTGTACTCAGTTTGCTTCACAATATTATCAAGAGCTATGAAAAACCTAGAATCTGTAGATGATGCATTATGAGGTAGTTTATGCAGGAAAGAATGGAAAATTCTAACCACTCTTTGTTCTTATATCAAAAGATAATTCATCTACTTACTTTTGATCTATATGTTTGTTTTTGTGCCAATACCATGCTATTTTGATTACTGTAGCTTTGTAGTATAGTCTGAAGTCTGGAAGGGTAATGCCTCCAGCTTTATTCTTTTTCCTCAGGATTGCTTTGGCAATTCTGGGTCTTTTGTGGTTCCATATAAATTTTAGGATTATTTGTCCTAGTTCTGTAAAAATGTCATGGGTATTTTAATAGGGATTGCATTAAATCTGGAGATTGCTTTGGGCAGTATGGCCATTTTAACAATATTAATTCTTCCAATCCAAGAGCATGGGATATCTTTCCATTTCTTTGAATCATCTTCAGTTTCCTTTATTAGTGTTCTATAGTTTTTAGCATATAGGTTTTTAGCCTCCTTGGTTAAGTTTATTCCTAAATATTTTATTTTTGTTCATGTGTGTTTTTTGTTTTGTTTATGTGTTTTTAAACAAGGGTTTTTTTTGTTTTTGTTTTGTGTGTGTGTTGTTTTTTTTTTTTTTTTTACTTTCTGATACTTCATTGTTAGTGTAAAGAAATGCAACAGATTTCTGTATGTTAATCTCATATCCTGCTACCTTACTGAATTCACTGATCAGTTCTAGTAGTTTTTGTGTGGAATCTTTAGGTTTTTTTATATATAGTATCATGTCATCTGCATATAATGACAAGTTTACCTCTTCCCTTCTAATTTGGATACCTTTTATTTCTTTTTGTCTGATTGTTGTGACTAGGACTTCCGATACTATGTTAAATAGAAGTGGTGAGAGTGGGCATCATTGTCTTGTTCCAGATTTTAGTGGGAAGGCTTTCAGCTTTTGATCACTGAATATTATGTTGGCTGTGGGTTTGTCATAAATAGCTTTTATTATGTTGATTGAGATATGTTCCCTCTATACCCACTTTGGTAATAGTTTTTTTTTTTTTTTTTTAATCATGAATAGATGTTGAATTTTATCAAATGCTTTTTCTTTTTTCTTTTAATTAATTTATTTTTGGCTGCATTGGGTCTTGGTTGCTGCGTGTGGGCTTTCTCTAGTTGCAGCAAGTGGGGGCTACTCTTTATTGCAGTGTGTGGGCTTCTTATTGTGGTGGCTTCTCGTTGTGGAGCATGGGCTTTAGGTACGTGGTCTTCCGTATTTGTGGCACGTGGGCTTAGTAGTTGTGGCTCATGGGCTCTAGAGCGCAGGCTCAGTAGTTGTAGCACGTGGGCTTTGTTGCTCTGCAGCATGCGGGATCTTCCTGGACCAGGGCTCAAATCTGTGTCCCCTGCATTGGCAAGTGGATTCTTAACCACTGTGCCACCAGGGAAGTCCCTATCAAATGCTTTTTCTGTATCTATTGAGATGATCATCTGGTTTTTATCTTTTCTTTTGTTGTTGTGGTGTATCACAGCTTTGCTGTTGCCTTCTTCTTGATATAGTTAAAACATAGGTTCTGGAATTAATCTCTTTGGGTCATACCTCCATACACTGTTTACTAAATATCATACATTGGGTATGTTGGGGAGGAAGAAATTTCTCTCTACCCTTCCAGGTTCTTCTGGCTGGTCTAAGAATTAAAATGACATGAGACAGATTAACAGGAGCAAAATCAAACAAAAGTTTAATAACATGTATACATGGAAGGGACCCAGGAAAACTAAGTAACTCACCAAAATGGCCCCAAAACCCTCTCCTTAAATACCATCTTCAGCTAAAGACAAAAGAGGATGTTGGGGTAGTGGTTTGGAGCTTCAGAGGGGAGGAAGGTATTTCATGTGGAGATGGAAAAGCAAATGTTTGATAAACAAATGTTTGCTGGGCTGAGCAGAGACAGTGGGACACAGAGTGGATTCTGATTTCTAGGCCTTGCCTGAGTTTCCCCTGCCCACACCAGCCCATATTCTTTGCAGATATCTCTGGTGATATCTCCATTCTGGGAACAGGCCCTCCATCTAAATTCTTTTCGGCAGCTGGGGAGGAGGTTAAAGTTTCTTCCTGAGCCTTTTGGCCTTGATTGTTTTTAGCTTGAAATAATCCGCATAACAAAGAGACAGTTTGGGGTGGCAAATTTTGCTTCTCTACAGGTTATTTAAATTATCTATCTCTTATTTCCCTTGTGTATAACGTAGGGTTTATAACCTCTATGGGGTTGTCCCCAGGACTAAGTTAATTTATGTAAAGGATTTTGTAAATGCCCCCTGATTTTTACTATCATTTATCAAAGACTAAATGCAGAAAACTGCACTTGATAGCATCGAAGAAAAGGGGGAGCAGGAACAAGACGCTGTTTGTTAATGAAGCTCTTCCAGTGTGCTGCTGGCACAGTGGTGAAAACAAGGAGAAGGCCTTCCTTCCTCCATCCTTCCTGTGCACTTGCTGACCGTGGGAGGACCCTGCCAAGGTTAAATGTCCTTCAGTAAAGGACAGTAGGAGGCCTGGGTGTGTCTGCAGACCTGGCCAATGTGGTGTTCTTCGCAGCGTCGTCCTTGGCCTGGACCACCTCCAGACACCTTTCTAGCTCCAATTCTCCACACTCACCAAGAAGCCTTCTGGGTTTCCTTTGGGTTGCCTGGGATGTCTTAAAATACGATTTGCTGTTGGCTGGGGCTTAACCACCAGGATCAGTGTTGTGAGGACTTTACATCTTCTGTTGAGTTCGTCATTGAGTTCTCTGCCAATTGGTGCTGAGAGACTGAACTTTGGGGCCCTGACAAGTGTTGGTGAATTTCTCATTTTCTCTTCCATCCTAGATGGTCTCTCCCCATGTCTGCCAGGTGTGCGCTTCCTTCTTGTCTCCTGGGTTCCTCACTGGAGTGTTCCACCAGCCTGATCTGAGCCCGAACTCCCCACCATGGTCTCTTCTCCACAACCCATTAAAAGTGTGCATGACGTTTCCTCGGGGATCTGATAGGAATAATAAAGAACCATCCAGCTAAATACAAAGTCCTTTCAGATTTACCATATCTGACTGATAGGAAGCCCATTTCTTCCTGGGGACTACCTGAACTTTGGAAACCTCTGGCAGACTTATGGGGAAGGGTGAATGCTACAAATCTATATCCGTAGGCTACCCTAGTAGGCCATGGATTACCCAGGGCTTGACACTCATGGAGTTGTGGTAACATTTCTGGGAGAGTCTTCTCTGAGTGCAGGTGGTCAGACAGTGGCAAGATTGGAGATTTCTTCCTCTCAGGAAGCACCTGCAGCTCCTCGAGTCTGGAGTGGCCCTGCCTTGGCTAGTGTTACAGGCCCTGTTGCTTTTGGTGTTGCCTCTGTCCTCTGTCACCTGTTTAACACATGGTTAACATGTTTAACGTGATTATTTTCTGATTACCTAGAGCTATATTTCTAGACTTTGGGAACAACCCTCTGATTAATTCAGTCCTCAAACCCGGCTACTTCCCTGAAAACATCTGCCAGCTGAATTCATCTTGTTCCTCCAGGTTTCCATGTAGTAAAAATATGTCTCATTTGCATGGGGCTTTGCAATTTAGAAATATATATTTGAATCAAATGTGGTTCAAGTCCACCTTTATATTTTAGAGGTGAGGAAGCTGAGACTTTGAGAGGCTGTGTGATTTACCCAAGTCCATATAGACAGTTAATGGCAAGGTCAGGGCAAAATTCATGTTTCTTATCAATCACAGCCAAAATGCATTGAGCAGAGAAAACAGACTAACTCTATTCTAGGTCTATAAGTTGGTTCTTACCATTAGATCTATATTGTAATGGAGATCACTGAGGCTTAGAGTGCTTGAGTAATTTGTACCCTTGAAGAGTTAACGGCCTGGAGCTGGGTTCAAGCCTTCAGTGATGGCTGAAAAGCCCATCATTATATTACCAGATTCTGTTGCCTCAATTTATCTCCTGATACCTGGCACTGTGCTCTTAGCTTTCCTCCAGTCCCCAGCACTCCTCTAAAAGGAAGCAGAGAAGGACATCTTAATGCCATTTTATATGTGAGAAAATTGAGGGTCAGAAAACATGACCGTCAGGGAAGAATCTGCAAGTCACCCCAGGTGTCCTCGTAACCAGACTCCAGAGCTCTTGTTATTTCAAGCAAGAGGGATAAGATTCAGCCCTCAAGCATGATAAAGGGCTGAGTCTCTGTATCCAGTGCTAACTGGTCAGGCAACTTTCTGATAACTGGGGGCCCTGTGTCCTATCCGCAGTTAACAGTCCTGGTAACAAAGCGATCAGCAGAAAGCACTTAGGCATCTAGTTTCTTTCCCCTCACTGACCAGTAAAGAAAGTTCAAATTCATAAATGTCCTTTTTACTGCTTTCCAAATGATGTTGGTGAACCAGCCAGTGGGTAAGAAGTATATTTGTTTTCCTTTAATTTGCTATTTGCAATGTTAGTTTTCACTCTGAACGACCCATTGGCTGTTGTACAAGAAATTTGGAAATGTTATATTTGCCAGTTGAGCTGGACTTGGCTTACACACCCAGCTCAGATTCTGTATCAGAGACTCACTACTCTATCAGTGTTGACTCTGCTCAACAGAAGCAAAGGTACATCCCTGCGAGAACTATAGCTCTATGCTGCCATCTACTGGAATTCTAGAGAAATGCTTTCTTTGAGTGTATATTAGAAAATGCTGTAATACAGAATTGTTTAACAGAGAACCAGAAAAACAAAAAGAAAGAAAAAAAATAACAAAAACAGATGTCTATAGTCTGGACAAGTAAGCCTGACAAGTAAGTCATGGTTTTACTAGAGGTTTCATCTCCTGATTCTATAGACACTGCAGAACAAGGGACTTAAATCTTTTTCAAGTCCAGGACACCAAGAATATCAAGCACTTCAGGGGCCCTCGTGTTTTGAGGCTCAAACCTCAGATAACTGAAAACCAAGCTAACTGGAATTTAAATTCTTTAATATTTCTTTTTTAGGTGGAATCAAATCATAAAAAGTTAAAAACAACAGAAATGTTACTTTAAAATCATTGTAAGTCTATTTCTTCCACTCGGTCTTTAGTTAAACATCAAACTCCCAAGTAAGTGTTCTCTACCTGCCAGCAGAGGAGGGGACCCTGTTGTCCTTTGTCAGTTGCTCACTGCTTTTATAGCTTTGAACACAGCTGTCTGTAATTAAATATTTGTGTAATATTTTGTCAATTCCTTCCCCTCCCCTCAGGCATATTTGTTCCCCATTCCTGGCAGAGAATAGATATTTAATAATTATCTGTTTAATGAATTAATGGGCTTTTGGTATATATATATGTCCTGGGGTCAGTATTACTCAGCTCCAATCCCACTTAAGTTCCTCATCTGTATCCACTGACAGTTCAGGTATCTGTGCCAAATCCCCATCTGTGAGTTCAGTTATGTTCTGTGTACTCCTGAAATAAGTACTAAAATGAGAAGTTGATTCTTCCAAGTTCAAAGAATTCCAACAATAAGGGTTGAAATATCAAAAAGGCTTTTGGAGAATCAAATGTCCAGTAAACCAAAGCATCCCATTCCCTGGGGTTTAGTTTTCAGGGTGGTAAGCAGATCCTCTCCACTGTGCTCAGTAAAACAGAGTCTCAGCCTCAGTTGACAAGTCAGTGTCAGGTTGCTGTCAGCTTCCAGCAAGAGCAACTTGCATCTTCACTTGTCTGCGGAGCCATCCTCCCCTGGGTCCATCATCCATCATGGAGAATCTTTACCGTGGGAGGAAGAGATGTTATCTGAAGCAGCATTCAGAGACCCTCTGAAAATCCACAGTGCACCAAAAAGAGACATTTTCATGTTTAAGCCAGTGCAATTAGCCATCCTTATCAGAGTCAGGTTGTTAACCTGCCAAAAGCTTTATCCTTCCTCTGGAAGACTTGTGTCTTGCTAGTCAGGGCGGCAGGGCCCTCCACTGGGGACGTACACAGGTCTGTTTTAAGGCTGTTGATCAGGCTGAGTCTGTGTGTTACTTCTCATTCAGCTTCTGAGCGCACGGCCGTCGCAGAACTGAAAGTACATTGATTCTTGCAGAGTGTTGTTTACTTCTGCTTCTGAATAGCATGACGTGGACATTCGAAACCTTGTGTACAGCGAGGCCCAGAAAGCTCGTGGCTTTGTTCAAAAG
Source organism: Grampus griseus (assembly GCF_964374135.1). Classification (NCBI taxonomy): domain Eukaryota; kingdom Metazoa; phylum Chordata; class Mammalia; order Artiodactyla; family Delphinidae; genus Grampus; species Grampus griseus. The sequence continues at coordinate 90,290,945 of NC_139001.1, read as the reverse complement.
CCTGTTCTGATGTTTGTCTGATTTTCTGTTTGATTTTAGGTACTTACTGAAGTGAGCTGGTCAGGTTGTTTTGTGATTCTCTGGCAGGAAAAATAAAATGGAGCTACTCTCTAAATAAACTTGGCCACCTGAACAGCCATCACATTTTGACCCTTGAAGTCCCCTACAGGTAACACACTTGACCCTACTGCGGTTGTGCTATCCTCTGAGTTTCCAGAGCTTAAAGGACACCAGAGAGGTTGACTACATCAAAGGCTAAAGTCAAGAGCAGGTTAGGCTATGATTTTATGAATTTGTGTTGAAGATATTGCCTCAGAGAATAAGAAAACTAAAAATGATGCAGGCAGAGTAGAAGGGTGTTTCATAGTGTTTTTGTTTGCTCACTCACTTTGACTTTTTTTTTAAGGAAGGAAATAATCCCATTTATCTTAAATGTTACAAGACGGCTGCCTAGTAAGTCTCAGTCCACTGGATAGTTGCTTTTCTGCTGCAGTTTAGATGATGAGGGTTTGATCTCATGTTGCTGCCTTCTCTTCCTCCAGGTTAGCATAAAGCTAGTGGTTCCCTCATCAGGACCTCTGCTTTTAGCTTTCATCCCTGAGCTATCTCCAGTCCTGTGCTGATTAAATTTTTTTGTGTCAACTTGACTGGGACACGGGGCGGCCATTATTCTGGGTGTGTCTGGGAGGGTGTTTCTGGATGAGATCAGCATTTGAATTTGTAGACTGAGTAAAGCAGATGGTCCTTCCCGATGTGGGTGGGCCTCAGCCAATCCTTTGGAGGCCTGAATAGAGCAAATGGCAAAGTAAGGGAGAATTCATTCTCTGCCAGGTTTTGAGTGGGGACATTGGTCTCCCGCTCTCAGACTGGAACGTACACCATCAGCTCTCCTGGTTCTCAGGCCTTTGGGCTTGGACTGGACGTGCACATTGGCTCTCCTGGGTCGTCAGCTTGCAGACAGCAGATCATGGGACTTGTCAGTCTCCTTAGTTCATAAGCCAATTCCTTATAATAAATCTTAATCTCTCTATATATACACACATGTATACACACACAAACAGGCATACATATATTTACAGAATATGCAGAATTGCGGGCGTGAAGGTGGGAGCTGCAGCAGCCATCTTGTACTATTACATGAAAGGAACATGTAGAGAAAGGTGTATGTACTTTTACACAGAAGGTGTACATATAGCTACAAGGGAGAAGGAGCCTGCATTCCTGATGATCATGGGGCTGCCATATCAGCCCTGGTCCACCCACCTGGACTTTTACATGACTGACAAATAAAATAACTTTGAAGGTCAGCCATAATTTTGAGTCCCTCTGCTCTCTGTTATGGCATATATTCAAACTAATACATGTAGAGAATGTTTTTATCAAGGTATTGATTTCTTATCTTACTGGAAATAGACACTAGGGTCTAGGAAGGTAGAATCGTATGAGGGTAAATGGTGCAAGGAAGACTTATATTCAATTCCGGCTCCATCATTTGCTGGATCTGTACACTTGAGCAGGGTACTGAATCTCTCTGTGCCGCAATTTATCTCATCTGTGAAATGGAGACACAGTAGTACCTAGTTCACAAGGTTTATATTGGATCATACGAGACTATATGAGAAGACTGCTCCACACACAGTAACCATCCAATGGATATTTGCTATAATTACTAGTTTTCAACTCCTTTTGTACTGGCTATCAAACATGCCTTGATAAATAATTTGGTCTCCTAAGTATAGTGGTGCCCTCTCTGTATAGCCAATTTCCATTTTAGATCAAAAGATTAACATTCTAATATTTAAATAAACCATTTGTTAGTTTGGATAGTGTGAAACAAATAAGCTATAGTATCTCCCGCGAAGATGAGGATCAAGCCACGGACTAGGCGATTTTCTACTGAATCAACATTATTGTGGATAACAATGATACCAAAAAGATGATAATAATAAAAGTAATAATAATAAGTAAAATTGATTGAGGACTTTTATGTGCCAGACTGTGTACTGTCTTTTTTTTTTTTTTGCGGTATGCTGGCCTCTCACTGTTGTGGCCTCTCCCGTTGCGGAGCAGAGGCTCCGGACGCGCATGCTCAGCGGCCATGGCTCACGGGCCCAGCCGCTCCGCGGCACGTGGGATCCTCCCAGACCGGGGCATGAACCGGCGTCCCCTGCATCGGCAGGTGGACTCCCAACCACTGCACCACCAGGGAAGCCCGTGTACTGTCTTTTTAAATGTATTAATCTCCTACAATTGTATAACATGGATATTATTATACTCATTTGAAGGATGAGAGAAAGCGAGGTCAAGTTAGTCATGTTCTTTGCTCCATAGCACATAGCCATTAGGGATTAGATGAGAAATCTAAACTCAGTTATTATTATTTTAAATTCCAAAGCCTATTTATTTGCCATTATTTCACCCTGAACTCTTTGAACTCTTGTGTAAGGGAGCATTCGGTCTGTCTACAGGGTTTCCATTTAATTTATTTGGATTAATATACTAGTTTCACACTTTTATGTTTATTAGAGATTTTTGAGATTGATTCTAGGCTCATTATTTTACACTATTTATTAAGTACACCCTTTTTTAAAAAAATAAGAATGAAAGTACTTTAACTTGGGATTTGAGTAAGATGAAGAGAGTCTTCTTTTTCTTTAAATCTAGTAGGTGACAGGTTGATTGTTTTTTAGGATATTGTAACATATATTTAATAAGACAGGTGATGTCCTCATAGGAAACAGAAACATAAGGAGGGTGGCAAGCTACTTCTAAACTCTGAGTCTCAGTTTCCCCACCTGAAAAGGTAAATTTGGTTGAGCTAGGTCATCACCAGCTATTCTAATTATATTACTTAAGTGGGACCTCATTCTCTCCTCCATCTCAGATTTCTACCTTCCTTCTTTCCCTAAATTAGTCATATTAAAATACTTTGCTTAACTTTAATCACCCTGAATGGGCCATCTGCTTCTCTGTTTCATCAAAAAGCAGAACTTGATCATGGCTGCTAGAGAAGAATTTTGCATTATTTATATTATAAGCAAATGAATCTGACATTTATACCACTGTGGCCTTAATTCTCCTAAATCTTGTCTTATATATGAAATGTGTATGATATGTAGGGTCTTAGAAAGCTCTTAAGAAGGTTTCCACAGTTGAACAAATCTCTTTGATCTTCTCGGGACTTGAAAGCTTCAAGTGTAGAATACATGAATATCTTTGAAGTTCTCTAAATTACAGGTAATTCAAATCAAGTCTCAGGATTTCAATATGATTAATGAGTGATGTGTATATCAGGTAGATGTCATTTAACTGTTACTGCAGTACACTGAATCTACGAAATTAATCCTGTGAATATTTAGTTATTATACAGGATTACAAAAAGACTCTCCTTGTAGAGTCAACTGTAGAAAATATGATACATGTAAATTTATGTTTAGACAATTCGGTGTCATTTGAAAAATGATTGTTTCTTTTGTAATGCAGTCATTTAAATAATTCACATAACTTCATATGATAAGTTTAATTCTATCCAGTTTATTTAATAGCCCTCACTTAGAGAATAAGAATTTACTGAGAACCAGTCCTGAACAGAATCTTTTGCAAGATTCTGCATATATTTGTTAAATGGACTATGAAGCAGGTAGAAAAGGGAAGAGATTAACAAAAAGAATTTGTCAACTCTGTCCTTTAAGTACTTGTAAGAGGTGAGGAGAAAGCCATGTGGCAAACAAAATGGCAGAGAAATATTATAAAGAAATATATAAATATGTGTAAAATAAACATAAGTATTTGACAGATGTAAATAAATTCACGCTTGTATGTGATTTAAATTTTCAAAAGATAAATGAAGAAAGAAAGAGAGGAAGAGGGGAGAGTGAGGAAGGAAAGAAAGGAGGCAGGCAGGCAGGAAGGATCATTCAGTCATTCACACCAGAGTCATACTCTGTTCTGGGGTTGATGACGCTGTCCTGGGAAACATTTCAGAAAGAGCTCCTTGCCTACATGTTACCCAAAGGCTGAACTTAGGAAGTGGACAGTGCTTACTTTTTGATGTGTTTTCTTGATTCCCTCTTCCCTCTTCTCTCATTTCTTCATCCTTAGAGTAGATTTTATATTCATGCTGAAATTCATAAATCCATTACTTTGAAATATCCTTGGATCTTGTATAACCAAGGACTAAAAGCGTTCTTGATGAGCTGAAAAATATTTGGAAACAAGTCCAGTAAAGAATCTAACAGATCCTGGGCTTCCCTGGTGGTGCAGTGGTTGGGAGTCCGCCTGTCGATGCAGGGGACACGGGTTCGTGCCCCGGTCTGGGGGGATCCCGCTGTGCCGCGGAGCGGCTGGGCCCGTGAGCCATGGCTGCTGAGCCTGCGTGTCCAGAGCCTGTGCTCTGCGACGGGAGAGGCCACGGCGGAGAGAGGCCCGCGTACCGCAAAAAAAAAAAAAAAAGAACCTAACAGGTCCTTAAAAATACATTAAATAAATGAATACATTGGTGATTCATTTTGGGGGTTAATTTCCTATAGGAACCTATGCAATGACAGACACAAAATTCTGAATGTACTTCTGCAGGTTACTGCTTTTGGTCTTTAGGTTAGTGAGAGAATGAGGGCATAAACATCACCTGGTATGCGTGTGTGTGTGTGTGTGTGTGTGTGTGTAAGATCAGTAATGTGAAGAGGTCTACAACATTGGTCACAGAGGAGAGAACAGGGCAATCTTGAGTTGGCAGCCAAATAGGAATGGGAGGGCTCATTTTTGAAATCCTGATCATATTACCACCATATGTATTTTCTTCTTACTTGCAGCCACTGTTGGAGATCTTTCTTGGTTTCTAATTTTTCTGTTTTTGTGACCCTTAACCACTTTAGTAACAACATTTTTCACATGCTAGCACGTTAGGACCAGAGAGTGAAAGCTGGCTGGAAAAAGAACATTTGAACCATAATTTTCTAGATTACACAGACTTCTGCAAAGAGCAGGGGGAGAGAACTAGCATTTTAAAGTTATTTTTGCGTATTTGCTATTTATTCCATTTTATCGGACATAAAGTTTTATCTCCCAGTGGGAACCCCAACAGTGGTCCTTAGATCCTGTCCTGGCAAACATTTCCACTGACCTTCTTCCCAGTATCTGTGTCTTGTACAATCTGAGCCCCAGGCTGGGAGTCAGAAGAAACAGCAGATTTTGTTCAGGTTTTTTTTTTTTTTTTTTTAAATCTCAAGTAAGTTTCAAGTGCATCACTCTGAGCTCCTGCCCATGCTGCGTTGAAAGCATAAAACAATGCAAAGGGTCACAATTGATATGTAAGTCATGGACAGGGGAGGGCAGGACGATAGGGAGGTTTGTTTTTCTCTTTGTATTGCCTGAATTCTTGAGAGGCACAAGAAAGAATCTGGTGACAGAGCTCTTGTTAGTCCAACAGGCTGGCCAGTCTTTCTATATATTTATTCCCAGCATTTATGAAATAAGACCATCTTTGAAAGCACTCAAGCAGTTGATTTTTTCTTTTCTTTTTTTTGCGGTACGCGGACCTCTCACTGTTATGGCCTCTCCCGCCGCGGAGCACAGGCTCTGGGCGCACAGGCTCAGTGGCCATGGCTCACGGGCCCAGCCGCTCCACGGCACGTGGGATCCTCCCAGACCGGGGCGCAAACCCGTGTCCCCTGCATCGGCAGGTGGACTCTCAACCACTGCGCCACCAGGGAAGCCCAAGCAGTTGATTTTTTAAAACAAAAATTAAATATATATTTACTGCGTATTTCTTGTCCTTTTATTTTTTAGTTGATTTGGATATTTTCATGTATGGTGAAGATCTGAAGATGTATTTCTACAACCAAATAAAAAGAAAGGAAATACACTTAAATTAAATGAATGTTTAAGTACTGCTTATGGTGATCAACTCTAATCCAAACACTTAAATTATTTTCATGATAGACTGACTTTTTTCACTCTTTATGAAGATGTTTAGTTTTCTGTATGTAGCCCTCATTGACTCTAACAGCAAGATGCCACTGCACTTGTATTTGTAAGTGTTGTGGACAGGCTGCCAGGGAGAAGGGAAAATGGCAACGGGAAGAGAAGATAGAAACATTTTGAGGGCTAAGTTTTGACATTTATGTTTCTGTGGAGTTTATTATTATTGACTATGGAGGTATACTTTACATACAATCCAATGTCCTCATTTAAAGTGTATCGTTTATTGAATTTTGATAAAAACACAACTGCAGTCAAAATGCGGACTGTTTCGATGACCACAGAAGATTACTTTGCCACTTCCCAGTCAACTCCCTTCACATTGCAGCTCCTAAGCAACCATTGACCTGCCTTCTGTTATTATAGATTCGATTTGTCTTTTCTGGAGTTTCAAGTAAAGGTAACAGTATATGCTCTTTTGAGACTGGTTTCTTTCACTCTACACAGTGAGTTTGAGCTTTAGTCATGTTGCATATATTTGTAGTTTGGTCCTCTTTTGCTGAGTATTACATCATTGTATATACATATGACACCATTTGTTTATCTGTGTACCTGCTGATAGACATTTGGATTGTATCCAGTTTGGAGATATTATGAGTAAAGCGGCTATGAACATTTGTGTGCAAGTCTTTGTATGGACATATAGTTTCATTTCTCTTGGGTAAATACCTAGGTGTGGAATGACTGGATCATATGGGAGATATATGTGTAATCAGTTTTTCTAATTTTAGCTATTCTTATAGGTATAAAGTGAGAGCTTATTATAGTTAAATTTTACGTTTTCCTGATCAATGTTGAGCATCTTTTCATGTCCTTATTGGGTATTCAGATTTCTTACGTTGTGAAGTGTAAGTTGGAATCTTTTTATGCTTTTAAGTAAGTTGTCTGCTAATAGAGATAGAAGGTTTCTTCCTATATTGTATTTTTTAACATCTTTATTGGAGTACAATTGCTTTACAATGGTGTGTCAGTTTCTGCTTTATAACAAAGTGAATCAGTTATACATATACATATGTTCCCATATCTCTTCCCTCTTTCATCTCCCTCCCTCCCACCCTCCCTATCCCACCCCTCTAGGTGGTCACAAACCACCGAGCTGATCTCCCTGTGCTATGCGGGTCTTCATATATTTTAGATACAAGTTATTTCTCTTATATGGGCTATATATATTTTCTCTCAGTCTATGATTTGTTGCTTTTTATGGTGTCTTTTGAAGAGCAAATATTCTAATTTTGATCAAATCCAATATATAATTTTTCTATAATTGTTGTGTTTTTTGTGCCTACCTCGAGATCACAATATTTCCATCCAGAAGTTTTATAATCTTAATCATTACATGTAGATCTGTGATTAATTATTGTGTAGAATTAATTTTGTGTAGAGTGAGGTAAAAATTGACAACAATTTCTAGTTGTTCCAACATCATTTATGGAAAAGACATTCCTTTTTCCATGGGTCATTTGTGAAAAATGAATGTGTAGATATATTTCTGGATTCTAGATTCTGTTCCATATGTCTGTTTTTACATCAATATAACACTGTCTTGATTACCATAGCCTTAGAGTAGGACTTGAAGTTAGAAACATGTCTTTAAACTTTGGACTTCCTATTAAAAAAATGTTTTGCCTCTTCTAGGTCCTTTGTATTTTCAACTAAATTTTGGAATTGGCTTGTCAATTTGTGCAAAAATGTCCAATAGGATTTTACTTGGGACTGCATTGTTATCTTAACAATATGGACTCATTTCAATCCATGAAAGTGGTATACCTCCCCATTTATTTAGGTTTTTAAACTTTTTAAACCAGGGTGTATAGTTTCAGTAGTTTTCACGTATTTGTTAATTTTATCCCTCATGTGTTCATGTTTTTGGTTGTCACTGTAAATTGAATTATTGATTTGATTTTAATTACAAGGGTTTCATGTGTTGTAGTATATACAAATGCAGTTTGTATATACTTTGTATACGTGTATCGTTGCTTGTTGATCTTCTCCCCTGCAACCTTGTTAAACTCACTTATTAGGTCTAGTAGCTTTCAAAGATTTCTTAGAGTGTTTTTCATACACTGCCATGTTGTCCAAGAATAAAGGTAACTTTACTTCTTCCTTTCAAATCTTATATCTTTCCCTTCTTTTAATTCGTTTATTACACTGGTTAGAACCTCTAGTATAATATTGAATAGAAGGAGTGAGAGCAAGCATTCTTTTTTTACTCCTGATATTAGGGGGAAAGCATTCAGTATTTCACCATTAAATATGATGTCAGGCATTGTTTTTTCTCAAAAAACCTTCTATTTTTCTTCTGTTTCTGGTTTGAAAGGGTCCTTCTTATATTTCATTTTGCATGCTCATGAATTGCAGTATAGTTTTAAAATGAAAATGCACATATATATAATAAAATATTTCATACAATAGATGTCATATTTTTTAAGTGTTTTAAGAGATAAACATGTAAAGGAGAAAAAAAAATTTTTTCTTTTTTTGTGTCCGTATGAGATAATGGATGTTAACTAAACTTATTGTGCTAATTATTTCATGATATATGTAAGTCAAATCATTATGCTGTACACCTTAAACTTAGACAGTGATGTATGTCAATGATATCTCTATAAACAGAAAAAGAATGTAGAGTAAATGAGATATGGTCCCAATTTACATGATTAACAGTTCTGCATATTCAAAAATGTGAAACAAAAACCAAAAAAAGCCCATAAAAATTGACCAAAAGTCCTCTTCATGGGAAGGACTCCCAAACCACCTCATCAGATTCTTTTCTTCCAAGACTGGTTCTTTCACTTTAAATAAAACCATCACCACCATTACCACCATTCTATCAATGCAACCACCTTCACCACAACTATCCTTGGATCCCAAGGCACACTGATCCTCCTTCGACACTCACAAGGTAAAACATTTTTCCATTGATTTTGCCTTTGAAAGTTGAGCTTGGCTGGAACTTTTTAGAAAGTCTCATGAAATACCTAGAAAAACTCTAATAAAATCAAAACAGGGTCTCTAAGAGAACCAGACATTTTCCGGGACATCTTTCCTTGGTTTATCTTTTCTTAACTTCAGAATACTACTTCATGGAGATTGCCCTCTTAACATTCTCCAATACAGACCTGCCTCTAAGACATCTTTCCTCTTCATAGTCAGGAAGGAGAGGTTCCCTTTCTGTGGTTTCTCCCTCTCAAGGCCAAGTTCAAGCTGAAGGATGAGTCTCTTCTTCAGGAAGGTGAGGAAATAGTGAGTGACCTTCCCCTACATTGAGATGTCCACAACAAATTCTCATAACTGGACTTGGTCCTGGCAGACCCAGAATCTTGTTACTACCAATAGCAATAGTTTTCAAATAACAGTTCATATACACCACAAATAGCAGAGAGGTAGTTCACTTTCAGTGTGCCATGAGCAACTCTAGAATGGAATCTTTTTTCAAAATGCATTCTCTTGTACATCGGGAAATTCAAATTTACTTATTCATTTGCTGGCAGACAGAAGACATGATCTGGAAAAGAATGATAAATTATCAGGTTAATTTTTTTTCCCTCGGTGTAAAATGAAGGTAGGGAACAGAAGAGTGTCCTGGAAATCCAGCAAAGCAGAAAAAACAAATGCAGGGTGTTACCTTCCACCGGAGGTTTGTTGAAGCAGAGGAAGGTCTTTCAAAAACTGTGATAACTCAGTTCTTTCAGGTGGTAAAAATCAAGCCCACTTTATACCACTTTTGCTTTTCTGTTATTTGCATTAGCACATGGGTATGTAGGGTTTCATTTGCAAATAGGCACCACCAGTTTAAATTTGAGAAAAATAAAAATGTAGTAGCAACTGAAATTTTAATATGCATATAAATTATCACAATAAGGAAAGACTTCTATAGTTGTGAAAAGCTCAATTAAAAAGCTGTGAAGCAATGACTCAGGCCAACTTTGATAAATCAATTTATAGAACGTTCCCAGCCAGAGCTGGCTCCTGTTTGGTCAGGAGAGTTTTTATCTCTGACTTATTTGAAGTTGAAGCCAGCAGTGCTCAGGATTTGAATGACCCCCTAATGTTTCTCCACATTGAAGCAAAGCCTGCAGCTATCCACAGATGGACCAGGTTCTGTATAGTAGCAGTCACAAAATAGTTTACAAGCGTGATTTTTTTTTTTTTTTTTTCTGTGCAGACTGCTAGGCAAGTCTTTCTTTTCATCTCACAGTCACTTCATGCAGGGTTCCTACCTCCATAGCTTATTGTCTGTCCAAAGCTTTTGCTCAAAGACTGTTGATTTACACAAACTCCCTGTGAATAATAATAATTTTAATAATGAATAGCATTTATTGAGCATTTCCTAAGTCCTAAGCATTTTCAATGAGTTGCTTTGTTTCATCCTTACAGCAGTTCTGTGCAGTATGTATTCTATTATTCCTTCTTCTCAAAACAGGAAACAGGCTTAGAGAGGATGAGCAACTTCCCTATAGACACTCAGCAAGTGACAGATTCAGGATTTGAACCCAGTGGTCCAACACCAGAGCCTGTGCTCCTAACTGCTGCACCACACTGTGTGTGCCGAAGAAATGGGTCCTGGAGTTTCCAGTTCATCCAGAATCAGGAAGGTCATTATTTCCAAAGTAGTGGAGTAAATTACTGGAATTATGATAGATAGATAGATAGATACACACACATATATACATATATACAGTGTATATATCTTCATAGAACTAGACATGAAATAATACTTCTACAGTAACCCGCTGCCTCTGTCACTTCCTCTGACCTTCAGGCAATGTCTTTGCATGGACTGGTGTCTGTATCATGACTTTCTTTTCTTCTTTCCATGGTCAGGTGGTTCACTTCTGTACAGATTTTGGGTTCAGGTAGAGCCCTTCATAAGCTTTGGTATAGGTAAGATAAACAAAGGAAAACTGTTTTCCTCTCTCTAATATGTAAAACATTTAAAATTAGGGATTCTTGAGGTTTGGGCATGAACTGCAAGGTCTCTGCATGAGGCTTAGTAAAGGATGAGCTAGCCCTTTTCCATCATCCTTACACCCCTCCCCCTCACTTCCTGTTTCTTACAGACGTGGCCAGTAATGAGGGTGGGGGACCAACCATCCCACCTGGGCAAAATTTCTGAAAGTAGTGTTTTTTTTAAAGACTGTAAGTCACATAGAGAGTGTAGTCAAAGGGTATTATATTTTTAAAACTGTTTGCCTTCTCTAATGGTAAAACTTGGCAATGTTTCTGGATGGTGACGTTTACAAAAACTTTGTGAAAATCTCTTAGAGTCAGTCTTGACAGGAGACTGGATTCCCTTGAAATAGACATTATGTGTTCAGTGAACTCACCAATTTGTGCCTATCTGTAGGTACAAGATAGACATTATGCCAGGACTTAGGGGCCACAGCTGGAAGGAAATAGAGAAATTGGGCATAAAAATTACTTAAAAATATGACATGAGGCTGTTCTCTTGGGTGCAAGGTAGAGCCAGTTTTATTCTGTTTGCTCATAGGCATCTCCCCGTCCTCTGTAAGCTTCCCTTCTCTATTAGTCGGGGTTCTCCAGAGGAACAGAGCCAATATGATGTGTGTATCTAGACAGATTTATTATAAGGAATTGGTCATTCCTTGTATTCAATTATGGAAGCTGGCAAGTCCAGAATCTGCAGGGTGGGCAGGCAGGCTAAGGACCCAGGAAAGTAGATGTTCTGGTTTGAGCCTGAAGGCAGCCCGTGATACAGGTGAAGTCCAAAGACCATCGGCTGGAGAATTCTCTCTTGCTCTCTTTTTATTCTGTTCAAGCCTTCAACCGATAGGATGAGGCTCACCCACGTTGTGGTGGGCAATTGCCTTCCGTCAAAGTTCACTGATTTACATGAATCTCAACCAAAAATGCCCTCACAGAAACACCCAGAATAATGTTTGCCCAAACATCTGGGCACCCCAGGACTCAGCCAAGTTGACATATAAAGTCAACCCTCACACGTTCTAAGGCAGAGGAGTACACTTGTCATCTAACAGTACCTTGAACACCGGCCAAACACAACAACCACAAAACGGTACGTTCACACATTTTCCAAAAGGAAACCCTTCAGCCAACACTACCTGCTCTCTTCCACCTGGGCTCATACGATGTCCACCCTGCCTTCCCTGCCCTGTGTAGGATGATCAATCAGATTATGATTGGTGGCTCTGCTCTGGGCACTGCTTATAATGCCTTTTAATGACACTGATGCTTTCTTTCACTTTGTTGTTCTATATGTCTCTGAGCCCTAGAGCAGGAGCTTACATTCCAATATCCCTGTTCAGGGCAGGGGTACAGAATGGGGAGATAGACAGCTGTTAGTGCAGAGGGATTTACAGACCACTTATCAAATAGCTCCCCAGGACCCAGATTTCTTCTCATAAGGAGATAAGCTGAAGGAGGTTTGGATCTAGCTTCCTGGGACCCCTGCCCTTCTCACCACTTCCTCTCCTGCCCTTACTCAGCCAGTGTTATAAAGTCAGTTGGCTGGAGGATGGTTACACAGTCGAGATGCAGTTGAAAGCAGAAAAGGTTTTCTCTCGAGTCTCTGTTTCCAAATTCTGTATTTTCATGGATGTTGCTCCATCCTGCTTCCTGACTCATCCCTCTCTTGCAGTCCATGGCTTTCTAGGGTCCCAAACTGTGGTACCCCCCTAGGCCATGAGGTCCACAGACCCCAGACATACTCCTTACTCTGTCGCCATTAGCATATATCTGTGCTGTGTGTCATTCCGCCAGGGTGGTGTTCCCAGCTGGGCCATGGACAAATGGATTCAAAAGGAGGTGTTAATAGCATCTAACAGCTCTGATGCCCTTCCTAGATAATACATAGAAGGGCTGTCTTCAACCTGGCTTTGCCTGTTTGTATCTCTCTACTTTTTAATATTAGAAAGTATATTACTTTTGGTTTTGGATGAAATCTCTACCCAGTTTCCCTTTCATTCAGTATAATTTAGCATAAATCTTTTGAGTGCTGAAAGCATATCGGCCATCACCATACTGACGGCTGATTGGGCTCTGAAGGTGGGAACACAGAACCACACCATCGAGAAGCTTTCACTCGAAAGGGAAATGCAGACGTGTATACACAAATCTCTAATCCGAGGGAAGGATTAGTGCCGTATTAGAGTTACAAATTGCTTGAGAGCTCTGAGGAAGGAGTAATTAATTCCAGCTGGGATGAAATCTCCAGTTTTATATGTTCAATTGACTACAGCCTAAAGTATGAGAAAATATCTGCCAGATAAAGATATAACTATTGCAGAGCTGCTCCCTTTCCATGCACTAAATATGCAGTTGTGCTGCGTGTTGTTGAAAAGACACAGTCTTTAGTCCTAGTGACTGGAAATGGTCTCCCCAACTTCCTGGGTAATTCATACTAGTTACTCAGGTCAAACCTCCTGTTTAAACAATAAAAACAGAATGCTGGGTTAAAGCCACTACCACCACCAACAAAAACAAAACCCATTTTTTTAAACAACATTGACAAGCTAAAAATATAGTGGCTAGCTGCCAGGGCAGCTTTGGAAAGATAACCTGAATCAGATATGTGAGTAGAATATTCAAGCACCAAAGCCCTTTGTCTTGGGGCATCTGTCCATGCTGTGCACTTAGGTTTTATCTACAACCCGCAGACTAACCTGCAGCTAGCCTCTTCAGCTGTGCACCTACACACCCCTGGCCTGATTCCCTTCACCTCCTCCACTGCCATGTATGCACTAGTGAGGAAACCCTGCAGACACAGGAATGCATGCCCTCAACCAGGGTCTCACAGCTGCCAGTGTGCCAGAATTTGGCCCTGGCCCTAACTGCTGGCCTACCTGCTGGCCCCCACCACTATGTAGGTTCTGAAACTGGCCTCTGCTACTACACAACCACCTGCAGCTAGCCACCACAGCTGGTATGTGTAAACTACCAGCTCCAGCCAACACTGCTGCCTGCACTGATCCCTAATCACTGGATCTGAACTTGCTGCTGAGAACCCCAACAGCCCTGGCAGCCACTGTGGATACCCTACAGAGCTACCAAGGACCACACCGTTGTTGATGCTGTGGACCCCAGCAGCTTGTGCTGATGATACATCAGACCACCACAGACCTGGAGCCATCACACACCTCTGCTCTTAGTGCCCTCCACCACTAGACCCTGGGTCACAGGATACTCCAGTATGTTCCACCTCCAAGTGAAGGTCTTTTCTTACTGAAGTCAGTCCATAAAGTTGGGAAGAGGTGACAGCTTCTTCAAATGTGCAGATACATATGGAAGGCTATAGGGATCACAAAAAAAATCAGGAAAATGTGACACCACTAAAGGAACACAGTAATTCTCCAGTAACTGACCCCAAAGTAATGGAGATCTGAGAATTCCCAACAAAGAATTCAAAATAATGATTTTAAAGATGCTCAGAGAGCTACAAGAGACACAGATAAACAATTTAATGACATCAGAAATATAAGAACAAAATGAAAAGTTCAACAAAGAAATAGAAAACATAAAAAGACCAAACAGAAGTTTGGAGCTGAATGCAGTGACTGAATTGAAGAATTTAATAAAGAGTTTCAACAGCAGACTTGACCAAACAGAAGAAAGAATCAGTGAGCTTGAAAACAGATTATTTTAAATTATCCAGTCAGAAGGCCAAAAGGAAAAAGAATGAAAGGGAAAAAAAAGTTTATGGGATTTATGGGACACCATCAATAAAACAATTTATGCATCACTGGAGTCCCAGAAGAAGAGAGGAAACTTATTTAAAGGTAAAATGTCTAAGAAATTCCCAAATCTGGGGAGAGACTTAGACATCCAAGTTCATGAAGCTAATAGGTCACCCCCTAATTTCAATCCAAAATGAACTTCTCCAATATACATTATAATAAAATTGTTTAAAATCAAAAATAAGGAGAGAATTCTTAAAGCAGCAAGAAAAATTCTCTCATACAAAGGAACCACCATAAGGCCATCAGTGGATTTATAGCAGAAACCTTGCAGGCCAAGTGTGAGTGGAATGATATAGTCAAAGTGCTAAAAGAAAAAAAGAAAAGCAAGAATACTTTACCCAGCAAAGTTGTCCTTCAGAAATGTAAGTGAGATAAAGACTTTTCCAGACAAACAAAATCTGAGGGAATTCACCACCACTAGCCTGCATTTCAAGAAATACTGAAAGGAGTTCTTCAAACTGAAATTAAAGGATGCTGATTAGTAACTTGAACACATGTGAAAGTATACAACACAATGGTAAAGGTCAGTATATAGTCAGATTCAGACTCCTCTAATACTGCAATACGGTGGTGTGTTAACTCTAGCATAAAGGTTAAAGGACAAAGTATTAAAAAGAGCCATAGTTATAATAATTTGTTAAGAGATACACAGTATAAAAATATGCAAATTGTAACATCAAGTATGTGTGTGTGTGGGGGGTAAAAGAATAAAGTTATTGTATGCAATAGAAGTTAAATTGTTATCAGCTTAAAATAGACTGTTATATATATATATATGAATGATGTTTCAAGTAAGCCTTAGGGTAACCACTAAATAAAAACCTATAGTAGATACAGAAAAGATACAGAGAAGGGAATTAAAGTATACCACTGTGGAAACTCATCAATTCACAAAGAAAGACAGCAAGAGAGGAAGAGAGAACAAAGGAACTATAAAACAGCCAGAAAACAATTAACAGGATGACAGTAGCAAGTCCATACCTATCAATAATTACTTTAAATGTAAATGGACCAAATTCTCCAATCCAAAGTCACAGAGCGGCTCCACGGATAAAAAAGCAAGACTCAAATAAATGCTGCCTGAGAGAGACACACTTCAGCTTCAAAGACACACACAGGCTCAGAGTGAAGGGTTAGGAAGAGATATTCCATGCCAATAGAAATCAAAAGAGTGAAGAAGTAGTTATATCAGACAAAATAGACTTTACATAAAAAACTATTTATAATAGGAGACTAAGATCATATATAATGATAAAGGTGTGAATTCAACAAGAGGATATAACTTTTATAAATATTTATGCACTTAACATAAGAGAATCAAAGTATATAAATCAAATTAACAGACCTGGAGGGAGAAATAGACAGCAATACAATAATAGCAGGGGATTTCAGTACCCCAGTTTAACAATGGATAGATCATCCAGACAGAAAATCCATAAAGACACATTGGAATTGAACTATACCTTAGACCAAATGGATGTAACAGATAATTCCATCTAATAGAACCAGAATACACATTCTTCTCAAGTGCACATGTAGTATTCCCTAGGATGGATCATATATGTTAAGTCACAAAGCAAGTCTTAGCAAATTTGAAAAGATTGAATCGTACCAAGGATCTTTTCTGACCACAGTGGTATGAACTAGATGTCAAAGGCAGGAGGAAACTGGGAAATTCACAAATAAGTCAAAATTAAGCAACACATTTCTGAACAACCAATGGTTCAAAGATAAAATCCAAAGAAAAATAAAAAAATATTTTGAGGCAAATGAAAATGGAAGCACAACATAACAAAACTTATGGGATGCAGCAAAAGCAGTGCTAAGATGGAAATTTATAGCAATAATTACCTACTTTAAAAAAAGGAAGATCTCAAATAAACAACCTAACTTTACACCTCAAGGAACTAGCAAAACAAGGCCAAAAAAATAATAGATCAACAAAACAAAAAGTTTAGGAACTTCCCTGGTGGTCCAGTTGTTAAAACTCTGGGCTTCCAATGCAGGGAGCATGGGTTCAATCCTTGGTCAGGGAACAAAGATCCCACAAGCTGCATGGTGAGGCCAAAAAATAAAAAAAGTTAAATTACTGAAAAGATAAACAAAACTGACAAACTTTAAGTTAAACTTACCAAGAAAAAAGAGAGTGCTTAAATAAATAAAATTATAAATGAAAGAGGAGACACTACAACTATACCACAGAAATATAAAGAACCATAAAAGACTACTGTGAACAATTATACTCCATCAAACTGAACAACCTAGAAGAAACTTACAACCTAAAATCTTAATAGTGAAGAAATAGAAACTCTGAACAGAACAATAACAAGTAAGGAGATTGAATCTGTAATCAAAACTACCCCAAAATAAATGGCTTCACAGGTGAATTATGCCAAACATTTAAAGAAGGAAAATGCCAATTCTTCTCAAACTCTCCCCCCAAAATTGAAGAGGAGGTAACACTTCTAAACTCATTTTATGAAGCCAACATTGCCCTGATTCCAAAAACAGATAAGGATACTACAAGAAAAAAACCTACAGGCTAATATCCCTGAAAAATATAGATACAAAAATTCTCAACAAAGTGTTAGCAAACCAAATTCAACAGCACCATAACAGGAAAATACACCTTGATCAAGTGGGATTTGTCCCTAGGATGCAAGGATGGTTCAATATACAAAAATCAATAAAGGTGATATACCACATTAGTAAAATGCAAACCCAAAATCATATCATCTCAATAGGTGCAGAAAAAGCTTTGACAAAATTCAGCATCCTTTCATGATGAAAACTATCAACCAATTGCACATAAACATATCTCAACATAGTAAATACCATAAATGACAAACCCACACCTAACATCACACTTAACAATGAAAGGTTGAAAGCTCTCCTTCTAAGATCAGGAGCATGACAAGAGTGCCCATTCTCACCTCTCCTATTCAACATAGTCTTGGAAGTTCTATCCAGGGCACTTAGGCAAGAAAAAGAAATAAAAGGCATCCAAATCAGAAAGGAAGAAGTAAAATTGTCTCTGTCTGCTGATGACATAATCCTGTATGTAGAAAATCCTAAAAACTCCACCAACACATTGTTAGAACTAATAAACAAATTCAGTAGAGTTTTAGGATAGAAAATCAACATACAAATACCAGTTGTGTTTCTATACACTAAGAATTAATTAACTGCCTGCAAAAAGAAATTAAGAAAACAATTGTATTTACAATAGTACCAAAAAATAAATAAAATACTGAGAAATAAGTATATCCAAGAAAATGAAAGCTCTATATTGAAAACTATAAGACACTAATGAAAGAAATTGAAGAAAACATAAATAGATGGAAGGATAGCCCCTGTTTATGGATAGAAAGAGTTAATATTGTTAAAATGTTACATTATCCAAAGCCAGCTATAGATTCAATGCAATCTCTGTCAAAATTCCAGTGGTATTTTTCACAGAAAAAAAAAATCCTGAAATTTGTATAGAACCACAAAAGATCTCAAATATCCAAAGAAATCTTCGGAAAGCAAAAGCTGGATGTATCACGCATCCTGATTTTAAACTATATTTCAAAGCTCTAGTACTAAAAACAGTATGGTACTAGTATAAAAACAGACAGAATGGAACAGAATTGAGAGCCCAGAAATAAACCCTCACATATACAGTACCTAGTATTAGATAAGAGAGCCAAGAATATACAATGGGGAAAGGACAGTCCCTTCAATAAGTGGTGGTGGGAAAACTGGATATTCTCATACAAAAGAATGAAATTGGACCTCACTAAAATTAACTTGAAGTGGATTAAGGACTTAAACATAGACCTGCAACTGTAAAACTCTTAGAAGAAAACACAGGCAGTAAGCTTCTTCACATCAGTCTTGGCAATGATTTTTTGGATGAGACACCAAAAGCACAAGCAACAAAAATGAAAATCAAGAAGTGATACTACATTAAACTTAAAAGCTTCTGGAAAGCAAAAGCAGCAACCAACAAAATGAAAAAGTGCCCTATAGAATGATAGACAATATTTGCAAACCACATATCTGATAGGGGATTAATATCCAAAACAAATAAGGAAGTCATACAACTCAGTAACAACAACAACAACAACAAAACCCAAACCATTTGATTTAAAAATAAGCAGAGAATTTGAATAGACATTTCTCCAAAGAAGATGTACAAATGGCCAACAAGTACATAAAAAGGTGCCTAACACCATGAATCATGAGGGAAATGCAAATCAAACACACAATAAGATGTCATCTCATACCTGTTAGAATGGTTATTGTCAAAACGATAAGACATAAATGCTGGTGAGTATGTGGAGAAAAGTGACCCCTCATGCACTGATAGTGGGAATGCAAATTGATACACCTACTATGAAAAACATTATGGAGGTTCTTCAAAAAATTAAAAATAAAACTACCATATGATCTAGTAATCACACTTCTACATGTATATCCAAAGGAAATGAAACCACATGTTGAAGAGAGATTTGCACTCCCACCTGCATGGCAACATTATTCACAATAGCCAGATGTGGAGAAAATCTAAGTGTACATCAGTGCATGAACAGATTAAAAAAATGTGGTGTAGGGCTTCCCTGGTGGTGCAGTGGTTGAGAATCTGCCTGCCAATTCAGGGGACACGGGTTCGAGCCCTGGTCTGGGAAGATCCCACATGCCGCGGGGCAACTAGGCCCGTGAGCCACAACTACTGAGCCTGCGCGTCTGGAGCCTGTGCTCCGCAACGAGAGGCCGTGACAGTGAGAGGCCCGCGCACCGCGATGAAGAATGGCCCCCGCTCGCCGCAACTAGAGAAAGCCCTCGCACAGAAACGAAGACCCAACACAGCCAAAAATAAATAAATAAATAAATTTTAAAAACTGTGGTGTATATTTACACAATGGAATATTATTCAGGTATAAGAAGAAGGAAATCTGCTATTTGGGACCACACTGATGGACCCTGAGGGCGTTATGCTAAGTGAAATAAGTCAGACAGAGGAAGACAAAATACTATATGATCTCACTTATACATGGCATCTAAAAACATCGAACTCATAGAAATAGGAGTTTGCTAGGGATTGGGAGTTGGGAGAAATGGAGAGATGTTGGTCAAAGGGTACAAACTTTCAGTTAAAAGATCAATAAGTTCCAGGGATCTAATGTCCACCACGGTGACTCTAGTTAACATTATTGTATTCTATGCTTGAAAGTTGCTCTGCGAGTAGAGCTCAATGTTCTCCCCATAACAGCAAGAACAAAATGGTAATTATGTGAAGGGAAGGATGGGTTAACTAACTTTATTGTGGTAAACATTTCTCATTATATACATGTATCAAGTCATCGCATTGTACATGTTAAATTTACACGTTATAGGTCAATCTTCTTTTAATAAAGCTGGGAAAAGAGAACCAACAGAAACAGCAGGTGTTAGAAAATACATAATGCAAGGGTTAGAATTATCATATGTAGATGTTGAACAACTCAGCTTACGATACTACAGATGAGAACTACTGAGCATCATCTATTTTATGTTTTGGGGTAGAAAGAATAAATAATGTGAATATAAATTTTCTATAAATGAATCTATATCATTATGTAATCTAAATCAAAATTCCAATTTTAAATCAGGAAAAGAAGGCTATCTATAAATGTATATATATGTACATATAAATATGAATTAAATATGTATACATATACACATATGTATATATGTTTATATATGTGTGTGTGTATATATATGGAACAGTGCTGCAGGAATATATGGAAGTTAGTATGTGACAAAAGAGGTCTTTCAAATCAGTGGAGAAAGATTGAGTTTGTTTATTAGATGAAGTTGGTACAATTGACAAACCATTTGTTGTTTTCAGAGAGAAAATATTGTTTCTCTTTCTTGCACTTTTACATAAATGAATCAAGATGGCTTAAAATTTTTAAAAAGTTGTTTTTGTTTATTATTACATGTTTTATAAAATTTTTTATAACCTTGGGGTTTGGGAGAATTTTCTAAGCATGAAACAAATATTAGAACAGGGAGAATCTTTTATAGATGTTACTGTATAATAAATTAAAAAGTCAGAAACAAATTAAAACAGGAAAAATAAAAGTTTGCCACATGTATAACAGACAAGGGGTTATATCAGTAATCTATAAAAGCTTTTTCTAATTAATGAGAAAAAGATATGCATATCAACAGGAATTTTTTAAAAGAAGAAATAGAGGTACTTGATACACATAAAAGTAATATTCAAGTTCAATCAAAACATTTTATAGATTGGCAGAATATAAAATGTTGGGTTGGTGGCAGTGTTGGGATATGGTCATTCTCATTCTCATTCTCATTCATGTAGTGACAGAAGCCATCTAGGAGTCACTTAGGTGATATATATCAAATTGTTAACTATACACACACTTTGCTCCAGGCATCCTGCTTCTAGGAATCTGAATCCTATGGGAATACCTGAAGGCATGTGCAAAAACCTATGTGCACAGATGCTCATAGCCAGGTCATTTATAATAGGGAAAACTAAAAACTAATCTACAATCAATATTCTTCTTTAAATAAGTTAGGGAAAACTTTCAAAATCTTTCTCTTTCAGTGTCCATTATATAATGTTTAATATATCAAGCAGGCTACCAAATACCATCAATATTAAATAATACTTTTAGAAATTGTATTACTCTGTGCATTAATATCCATGTGTGTAAAAATGTCTGGATGATGTATCTAAAGTGTTAGTAATGTGCTTAGGTAATGAGATTTTATCTATTTTTTCTTCTTTTATACTTTGTTATATGATTTATTTTTTCCCTCACAGTGAGCATGTCTTGCTTTTATATTTGGTAGAAGAAAATTTAAAGTTAAATAATAAAGCAGAAAATTAGAATTAGGGCTTTAGGAGGTGGACCACAGTTATCTGGAAAATTCATATCACTCTTGTTCGTTAACAATGGTTAAATTAACAAAGCATTATTGTGTCTTGTGTGTATAGAACCAGTTACTGAAATAAAAAATAATGTTCTTATAAGAAATATTTTCAAGTCAATATCAGGTTAACAGCCCCCAAATATTTCTTGACTTTTTTCTTAGGAGAATCACTTCAATTAAAGACCTCCCAGAACGTTTTGCATATTCTTCTCCTCAAGTATATGTAATTGTCTGGTTTGTATCAAGGTTCATTGTGTTGTGTCTTTCTATCTTACTGAAATATCACCTCTTCACCTAGTACATGAATAAATAATACAATATGTAATAAATTTCCCCACTGTATTCTATGTTAAGGCATTTGCCTTGAAGCTGAAATGTACTGTTCAGGGAAGTGGAAGGTGGATTCCACCCAGAACAAAGCAGTCTCTGTAGTCTTTAAGTTTCAAAGCAGAGTTTTTAAAGTTTTAAAGTCCATAGCTAGATACTTGTCTAAAATTCGTGCTTCTGATTTTCAGTAGCCAAGTTTTATTGGGAGCTGGGGTTTCTATACTGAAAGCCAAGCCAGAGGGAACGGAACTTAGATCGTTTCTAAACATAGTGTAGGCAGAGCAATATTAGGTATAAAATTTTTTCTTATTGCTTAAGAAGGACTAAAGCCTTCTGGGATTGAGGAAAACTAATTAGACCCCAATGTCTTGGCTCCTTTCTTTTTCTGAGTTACAAATACCTGTCATGAGATTTCCTCCTCTTCCTTGAATGAGTTATAGGTAAGCCTGGGTCCTTATTTCCTCAGCCTTTCGGGGGCTGGTCAGAGACTACAATGTCAAGACCCCTCAGATCTTTTGCCTTTGGCTATGAATGTCTCATCCATCCATTTACCCAGTGTGCTTTATAAATATGACTATTTTCAATGAGTGACATGACCCAAGAAAGATGGGGAAACACTGCCCTGTAGAAAAATAAACGTGAACCAGGATAATTATGTGGTTTAGTTTTTTAGAAGGTTACTCTGTCAGTCTAGTGCAGCACTGACTAACACCTGAGTCATGTGGGGGATTTATTAAAAATTACAGATTCTTAGTTCCATTTAGAGATGAAAGGAGTGAGCTGAGCTGAGAATTCTTTTGCTTTGAAAAATTCTCAGGTGATTGGATGCCCTGTCAAACTGAGTACACTTGACTTCACCTACCTAGAAATGAATTTCCACCCGATACCACCCAAGGATGAGATCATTCCCATTTTTAATCTGCAAGGAACCATAGAGATATCCAGAAGGGTATTTTCCAGAGCCCTCAAATGAGCATTTTACTTGGAAATTGTCATTAAATCAAGTCCCGCTGCTTTGTTATAGTCTTGTTCGGGAGGGGGTTAGAAGTTATATTCTTTTTTTTTTTTTTTTTTCTCAAATAAAACCCCTGACTTGGGTGTTTCAGCCAGGAGTGCTGCAGACTCACTGTGGCAGTGCTGACATTCACAGTTGCACATGGAGTATCACTGGCCGCATAATCACTACTCTGCTTCCCTTGCATGTGTTCATTTCCCTGTAAGTGTGTGATTCTTGACACCATAAAAATCTCTTCTGAAATTTTGTTTACTGTCACTCTGTGAGTGAATTTTCTTATGGCATGGGAGATTAGGCATCTGTGGATTTCTTTCTTTTTTTAAAATAAATTTATTTATTTATGTATTTATTTTTCGCTGTGTTGGGTCTCTGTTGCTGCACACGGGCTTTCTTTAGTTGCGGCGAGCGGGGGCTACTCTTCGTTGCGGTGCGAGGGCTTCTCATTGCAGTGGCTTCTCTTGTCGTGGAGCATGGGCTCTAGGCGCGCGGGCTTCAGTAGTTGTGGCTCGTGGGCCCTAGAGCGCAGGCTCAGTAGTTGTGGCGCATGGGCTTAGTTGCTCCGTGGGATGTGGGATCTTCCTGGACCAGGGCTCGAATCCGTGTCCCCTGCATTGGCAGGCAGATTCTTAACCACTGCGCCACCAGGGAAGTCTGGCATCTGTGGATTTCTAATAGCACGATTAAAAAGTTCTTTACCTTTGCAGACTTTGCAGGATGGAGGGATCTGGATCAGAGGTATCCTTTATAGTTTTCTGTGAGTAGACATTCTTTCTTGAAATGATGAAGATGTAATCTAAAATCCATAAAACACAAAATTTGACTTATCTTCTATTTTTCCTAACAAATATTTTGAGGGCTTAATTCAGAACCGTTCCCGTATGTGACATCTCTGACTTCTTGAGTCCGAGATGATTTCTTCTTATTCCAGATTGGGCGGATCCCTGTGCAGGTTGTACACTGCACATCTCTAGGGGTGCTCATTACATCACATATTTTGTATATGATACTTGTATATTTATGTAATATATATCAGATAGCAGTAAGATGGTCCCTGTAAGAGGCACATTTTTCTAATTTGCTCAAAGGCAGAATATGGGCTGCTTTATTCTGGCTTTTTATAGTACTTGGAGTGTGGGTAATAGGATGCTACAATACATTTTTTATTTTAAACCAGGACGTTTGTGTGTTTCTCTCTCCAATGAAAGTATGTTTCTCATATTAGTAACTTACATTACACATCTCTTCTTTCTTCCAGCACAAATGAAAGGGGGGCATGTAGTATGTTTTCAATAAACGACTGTTAAACTGAGTCACAGGTACATAGAATATTGATGGTAGAAGAGACATCTGTAATGCCCAGACTTTGGGTTGCAGACTTTCTACCGAGATCATGCAAACTGAGAAATTTTGAGGATAACATTTTTACTTTACTGTCTTTAGTTTATACTTACAAAACAATGTAGATTTAATTTTTGGACCTTGAGTTTTTCCCTGGGAATTTATTAATAAGGGTCATATTTTTCACAGTTTGGACATTTAATAACCTAATATATCAGTTAGGGATTGCTTTTAGCTTCGTACAGCAGAAATCTCATGGCAATAGCGTAAGAAAATAGGAATCCAGTTTTTTCATATCATAAGGACTGTGGAGTAGGCACTTCATGGTACTTCACATCAGCTGATTGATGAAAAAGCCTCCTTTTCTAAGTTCCTGCTCTGTCATCTTTAGCATGTGGGTTTTGTTCCCGTGGTTGCAATATGGCAGTTGCAACACTAGGTATCATTACCATGCTGCAATCCATGCAGGAAAACTGGAAAGGGAAGAATGAAATGAGTTTGTTGTTTTTTTGAAAGAGTATTCCCAGAATCCCCTTTCAGAATCTTTCACTTAATTTTCACTGGCCAGGGCTATGTCATATGGCCAACCCTCTTGTAAGAGAGTCCGGAAAGGTGAGGATTTAAAATTATGCATATTGAAATGCTATTGGGAAGGAAGAGAGAAAAAATGGATATTGAGGGAGCATGTTCTGTCACACCTGGTATTACAGCTTTGTGGTGTCATTTGGGCTTATCTTCCCAACCACATTTAAACATTTGTTGGGCTAGACACCTGTCCACAGGGAATTTGAATAACTGGGGGGTAACAGAGCTTGGACAAGAGAAAAAAGTGAGCCAAATCATGGAATGAGCTTGGGGATACTAATGTAGATAATAGAGCCCCTTGGGAGGCCAGCTCAGAGAATCTCAGGAAACATTGTGTGTTTATCTGTAACATACCTTCAGCTACTTGCTTCAATGATGGGAAGATCTACGTCTGATGGCAATTTCCCATGTCCCGCTTACTTTTACATGTCACAGGATTTGAAGCTGATGCACAGCTGACCGGTGGAAATCAAGACCATAAGACTGGTTTCACTGTTTATGAGACATGAAAAACTTTCTGCTACATACAAATTTCAATCATTTTAGTTTTACACAGGCAAACAATATTTACCTTTCTACTTCATTTTATTTTTAAATTTTTGTTATGGGAAATTTCAAATAAACAGAAGAGTAAAAAGAGAGCATAATAAACCCCCATGTGCTCATTACTCAGTATCAACAATTGTTAACTCATGGCCAATCTTGTTTCATGTATAACAATACCCATTCTTTTCCCAAAATTATTTTGAAGCAAGTTTGTGAAATCTTATCATTTTCATAAATATTTTAGTATGTACCTCTAAAATTTGAGGATCTTTGTACAATCTGCATTTAGATTTTTCCATTGTCTGAATTTTGTCCAGGTGTTTTGAATGAGGATCCAATAAGAAATGTACTTTGTAATTCATTGCTGTGTTTCTTAAATCTCTTTAAATCTATAGGGTTCCCTCCTCCTTTTTCTCCCTTACAGTTTATTTGTCTCTAAGATTCTCTTTTGTAATTTATCCAGAATACCAATTTCAAAGAAACTTTACCTTTAGTTAACAGTATTTTTACATAGGATTCTTTTCAGCTTCCTATAGGCAATCAGACCAAATTTAAGTTTTCTCAAGACTATGTCAGCTGGCTCTACATACAGACCTTAGTTTTCCTTATCATGGTCCTACCCTTCCATCTTGGCTGACATTCTTTATTTTTTTTTGGCCGTACCACGTGGCTTGCAGGATTTCAGTTCCCTGACCAGGGATCCAACCTGGGCCCCGGCAGTGAAAGCACCGAGTCCTAACCACTGGACCACCAGGGAATTCCCTTAGCTGATATTCTTACTGGTCCAGAAGTGATATTCAAAATATTTAACGAGAAGCATAGCACGGGCCCTTGGTCAATCAGAACAGATGCTAGTCATAAGCTTAGATCATTTTTGGTGGTTTGAAGATGCTGGGGTGGCCTGGACTGCAGGGCCAAGGCTGATTATACTAGACACAGTAAGAGTATTTCAGTATTTTAACAACTGGTGTGGTGGATGCACGTGTGAGCCTCTTCAGAGATTGTCTCAGTTGAAAAGAGCCATGCTTTTCTGTGATTGCCCATACTCAATGACTGAGGGATGCTAGGGTTTTTTGCTCCTACTTGGGGTCACTCTGAATGTGGTTTCTAGTTCCGGAGACCCTAATGGGATTGGCTAAAGTTATCATTTGACCTGTATTGCAGTTTTATTTCTCCCCATGCACAATCCTGCTTCCTTTCCCTTAATTCTTCAGGTGCGATCTCAAGGGCTTTCCCTAGTGAATGACTTGGCTGTTAAACCCCATCTCAGAGTCTGCTCCTCAAGGAACCTAACCTGAGATAACTGGTATGGCAAACCATGTCTACATAATATTTGGGCTGGATATAATCCTGTAATGAGTAGTGAAAATTAGGTGCTCAATGGATATTTGTTAACCACGTACACAATTTTCTCTTGGAATTAAGCCACTTTACAACAAGGTGGCTCATCATTTTGTTACATGCTGACAGTTAAAGTGTCTCTCTGTTGAGCTCCTTATTTGTGCTCTAGAAGAAGACCATTTAAGAGAAAAAAAAAACCCCAGTGGCATGGTTAGATGTGATTATTCACGGCTGTAGACAGGGGGCGCTATTTGGTGTAATCAAACCCTTTATTCCTAAGAATCCTCCCAGTTGACCTTTGGGAGAACTGACAATTCTGCCTTCTTAGTCTTCTCACATTAAGTTTTGCACATTCTGTAATCTTGGTTAAATGCATATATTCTGGGAGACATCTTCCATTGGCATTGTCAATTTTTTTTTTTCTGATGTGAAAACATGGAGTTCAGTCTAGCCGGTTTTTAAAGATAAAAGGTTGTACTGCCTAAATAGGGATCTTCTCTGGAGAGTCTGGCCTGTGTGGGATGTCATGAAGGAAGATTCTGAGCAATCATGTAATAGCAGAGAATAGCCAGCTTCTGGGAATCAGGAGAAGGAGGGCAAGAAGGAGAAGAGAGATGGAAACAGAAGCCAATAGTTATAAATGTGCCCAGGACCAGCCTAGGGTGTGGTTATAGATTGAGAGTCTTATTAGATGATTCAGAGAAGGAATATGGGATGCAAGTCTGGAAGGATAGGTATCATCAAGGCCAACTTCATGGGCATGTGACCTGGGCCGTCATAGGGGACCCTGACTCAAAAGGGCCTCACCCTGAGAAAGGCTTATGCTCAGAAGGGCCCCAGTGCTTAATGGTTTAATGCCCTTCTTGCCATCTTGAAATTCCTAATACTTTTAAAAACAAGGGGCCCACATTTTTGTTTCATACTGGGCCGCACAAATTATACAGGGTCATGAGTGTAATATATATAGCATCAGCTCTGCTCTGTGAGAATGAATGAGACTCAGTCCCTATGGACAAAGGCCACCAGGGCCATACTCAACCCCAACACATGCTCCAGCATTGATAGATGTAACAATTAAATGTCTACTCTATGACCGGGAATATCTCCTGCCAAGAGGCTCTGTGTTATAATTTAGCCTATAATTTTTCCTTAGAAAAATGAGATGGCAAGTTGTGAAAAGCCTAACTTCATTTTAAGATGCCTAAGAAAACAAGTAAAGCTTTAATCTTTGTTGTCAAACATGGGACTTCATGAAGCAGCAGATATCACCTTTTGGGATATGGCCAAATGCATTGCTTTTTTACAACTAAAGGCACAATGTGTTAAGCTTACACTATTTTTACTCCTCTTTCTCAGAGGGGGGAAAACACCCCACTGTCCTCTCACGGTGGCACTGGGTTATGGGGACACTATGCGATCAGGACACTCCTGCCTCTCTGGATGACCCCCGCCTGCCTGGGTTGCTTGGGCAGAGCTGCACCCACAGTATGGGTTTATAATATATTCCTCGCCTCTCTCTAGCATGTCAGGTTTACAGAATGTTTTCATGCTATCTAATAAATGCTCCTTGAGTTGAATTGGAACATGTTCATAAACATTTTAGAGTCTGAACTTTCAGGAGAAACTCATCTAAGTTCTGCTCAAATTACAGCCAAGGTCTATAAAGGAGCAAAAATTTCAGACTCCAGAATCATTTATGATTTGCTATCAGCCTATGAAATAGTGTTTCGATGATTTAAAGCCCATCTATCTCCTACTCCTCAGGGCTTTTGAACTTTTAACAAATGCCTGGAGTTTCTGAAGTATGAAGAATCACATCATACTTCAGTATTAAAAGGCCACTTTTTAGTTTAGACCCAATATAGAGGGAGGGACTCTACTTCCGTAGGGTTAAGTGCCCGACATCTTCATTTGTTCTTTTTTTCTCCCTGGTGAAGTGATTAGAGAAAATGACCTCCTTCTATTTGCCAAAATGATGTCTTCTTAAGGGCTGCTTGATTATATAATAAGCAAAGAGGGAAGGTGAGAAATGCCACACTCATCCTTTAAGGAACATGAATGCCATTGTCATTATAGAAATTTGGAAATAAAGACAAGTCAGAAAAAGATAATGACTTACTCATAGTTCGATCATCCAGTGATCTAAACATTGTTGATCTTTTGGTGATTTTTTTCCTGGCCCCTTTTCCCCTGGCATAGCTTTTCATATGTATTGCATATCTGTGATTATGCTTTCTCTATGATTTTGTGTTTTTTTAATTTGTCATTGAAGCAAAAATATTTCCATATTATAAATCATTTATAAATATATTTTTATATGATTACATAAAATCCATTAGATTGGTGTACCAAGGTTATTATCCATATTTCCACTTTTGGGCACTTAAGTTATTCCAAAATGTTGCCATTATAAATAATTAGGCAACAATATACATTTTTATAAAGATTGTTTTTCTTCTCCACACATATCAAGTAACTAGCTAGGGATAGATATCCCAAAATGGGAGTTACTGTGACAAAGAATACTGTCACTTTCATTTATATTCTTTATACTCATTGTTATACTGCTGTATTGCTGATATTATATTCCCAACTATAAAATATGAAAATATAGCCTTCATATCACACTTTAAATTCTGAATATGCTTTTTAATTTTTGCTAATTTGGTAGGTGAAAAATCAATAAGCAAACAAAAAGATCTCATCAAAAATTGCATTATTAAAAAATTTGCAATAAATGCAGGTTTTTACAGCATTATGCAACTCAGGCTTTTGGTTTTGAAAACTTACATTTATCTCTGAAGTAGAGAGAAAGTGAAAGGAAACATGGAAGCATGGGCAAAAAGTGAACCCTCAGTGGTCTTTGTATCTTTAGGGTGGGTACAAAGTTAGTTTCTTCTTGCTGTTTCCAGAAAATCTCCCAGCATGTGGTGGTGATAGTAGCTTGTCTGCAAAATGGCTCCCATCAATTGCTTCCATCCCTGTATATGTTTACCATTCTCCCATCAAGGAGCAGAATCTCTTCCTTAATCATCTTAAATAACTGGCCTGTGTCTGCTTTGACCAATATAATATAACAGAAGTGATGCCAAACCAGTTTGGGGCCTTGCCTCTAAGAAGAGTGGTAGGTCTTCCTGGCTCTCTTGGAATGCATGCTCCAGTGGGAGCTGGCAGTCATGTACCCTGCCACACCGCGGAGAAGCCTGTACGTGATAGGCAGGAGGAGTTACATAGAGAGAGAGATGCTGACCTGATACCAACTCTTCTAGGCCAGGCACTAGATTATGAGTGGAGAAGCTTCAAATGATTCCAGCTACAGCTACCATCTGAATGTCCTTGGATGACTGCTGTTAAGTGAGAATCATTCCACTGACACCCATCAACTCTCATAACCATGCAAGAAGAGCAAAATTATTGTCATTTTAAGCCATTAGAAGTTAGAAATTATTTTCTCTCAGAATTTTGAAGACATTGCTCCTCTGTTGTCTTCTAGTTTCTAACGTGGCTCAAATCTTTGTATAAAATATGTATGTTTCTCTCTGTACACTTTGAAGATCTTTTCTTTGCTTCCAGGTTCTGAAATTTTATAATGATGTGCTGTGGTGTGTGTGTGTGTCTATTTTGGTTTTCCAGTGCTGCGTGCATCATATGGGAGCATCTTATGGTGGGCTTTTTCTCTCTGTAACCACATGTCCTTCAGTTCCCAGAAATTGACTTAGTTATTTTTTGGGTAAAATTTATTCATTCTGTTTTCATTCTTTGTTGTTTCTGGAATTCCTTTGATTCAGATATGAGGTCACGAGGGCTGATCACTTATTTTCTTTATTTTTTTCCTACTCCCCTTCTTCCCTTCCTTCCTTCCTTCCTCCCTCTTTCCCTCCTTCCCTCCCTCCCCCTTCCTTCTTTTGTACTCTTTGGGACAGTTCCTCGAATTAATCTCCCAAATATTCTCCTGAGTTATTAATTTCATCTTTTTATTTTTAAACTTCTGAAATCTCCATTCTATTCTCTGAATATTTGTTTTTATGGTACTCTCTTCTCTTATGATTGCAATATCTTCTTATCTCTGAGGACAATAGTAAGAATTGTTTTATGTGAATCTTTCTTCTGTTTTCATACTAAGTATTTTCTCCAAGTTTTCCCCTCTTTATTTAGGCTCTGTCTTTAATATTTGCATTCCCCCGGAATTCTAGGCCACTGTCTGATCACACTTAAGAGAGGATCATAAAAAGCTCAAAGTTTTGTGTCCATGCATGGAACATTTCGACCATGGTCTTACTGTAGATTGATTTAACCAGCATCTTTCACTGGAG
The DNA here is from genome assembly GCF_964374135.1 of Grampus griseus. NCBI lineage: Eukaryota > Metazoa > Chordata > Mammalia > Artiodactyla > Delphinidae > Grampus > Grampus griseus. The sequence continues at coordinate 90,259,851 of NC_139001.1, read as the reverse complement.
AATTTTCAGATCAGAATCTTTATAGTTTTTTCTCCTGGGCTGGTCAGATTTCCCAAAGACCATTGTTCAGTTTCCTATGTGGAAGGCAAAGGCTGGCCCCTGGTGTTTCCCACCAGAGTGTTTCAAATTTTATTTTAATAACATTAATTAAATCTCTGGCTTCAACACAACATCCTTGACCTTTATTATCTATTTCACCCACTCCAGGTAACAAACATCTAGTATTCTGCTGGGGTTACAAAGTCCAATCTCTTAAAATATATGTATTTTCTAAAGTTGAAGATAGTAGAAGAAATGCCTTATTGTCATCTGAGCACTTACACAATGGATTTACATAGTCCGCACCAGGATGAATTTACTTTTGGCCAAGGCTAGGATTAGAAAGGCTTTAAGGAATCATTTTAACTATTTTGAGAGTAGAAGAGTTAAAAACATGACTCATTGAGGCTAAGTCTAGATAGGTAGCTGTTTTCAAATGCTGGGTTAAAGATGCCACTGCATGTTTTTCAGTGGGAAATCTCATGAAAAAATACATACTTTAGGGAGATTCATTTGGTGGTAATAAGCAGTGTAGATGGAACCCTGGAGAGAGGTGGATAACCCAATTTGCATGGTATTTCCTCGCCCAGAATTAAAGTGACAAGGGCCTCCAGCAGGGTGATGGCAGTGGGAAAGGGAAGTTGTGAATGGGCGAGTTATAACAAAGGCAGAATTGACAGGATTTGGTGAATGATTTCTTATGGGGAGATATACCCCCCCGCCCCGCCTCCTTGCATAGGGAAGCATCATTCTAGGGAGCTGCCACCCTTGAGTTATTGTGTGCTGGAAGCTGGGTAAATTCCAGCTAGAGGTTAGTTTGTCCTCCGCCGACCTGAGGCAGATTACTGCAAATTAAATTTCATGCTAACCTGCTCTAAGCCAGGGACACATCATTAAGTTTCAGAGTTATCTAGTTGATCATACTAAGAAATCTATTTCCACTGTTCCCTTGATGACAGTTGTGAAAATATTTTAATTGCAGTATGAAATCATTTGCAATATTTCACCAAGGCAATTATGGACCCTCTGAAATGCAATACTGAAAAAGGCACATGGGATGAAGCCATTACTTCTTGCTTAGCAAATGCTTCAATTTCTATGAATGGCTTTGACAGGGCTGCTAAAAATCCAAGTTCACTCTTTAAGCCAGGTGTGCACCAGCTAAGTGGGGTGGAGAATTGAATTACCTTGGTAGAAAATTAATACTCTCCTCCGTCTCTGGCCTCCTATGTCTATCTTGTTCTTTCAACTTCCGATAAAATTTATACTCCTCTGCAGGGTCAGAAATATTGGAGCCAATATGAGTTCAAATTGTGACATGAGGGAGACAGAGAAGAATTGAAGCAAAAGTATGTATATGTTTACTTGGAGATAACTGAAGAATGAAATAGGCAAGCAATACCCTTGACGTTTAATCAGGGATTTGAAAGTCTACCAAGTGTTTGCCTTGATGTCCAGAACCCAGTGTTAAGACTTTGCCTGAAATCTGTCTGAAAGAATGCAGTGGGAAAAATGTATGGTGCTCTTGTAAAACTACACCCTGTGAAGAGAGAGGCGCATGATTACCAACTTGAGGATCAAGAAATCAAAGCCAGGTAAGTCAGAAGGAAAAGAGAAAATACAAGTTATCTGATGAGGAAGATACCTTTACAGGAGGAAGCTTCTGTGTCTGTGTGCCCTCCCTTTAGCGTGTCGTAGATGGCGATGGCCCTCCTAGGCAGGTAGGCAAGCACATGTGACCAAGTAGTGGGCAAATGAAGACCTATGGAAATATCAGAATTCATTTAGCCTCTAAATGACTGTAAACAGTTATTAGAGTCAATATATCCAGATGTATGAGACTGTTAGGACTGCCAAAACAAAATTCCACAGACTAGATGGCTTAAGCAATAGGAATTTACTTTCTCACAGTTCTGAAGACTGGAAGTCCGAGATCCAGGTGTTGGCAGGTTTGGTTGTCTCAGGATTCTCTTCTTGGCCAGGTAGCCACTTCCTTGCTATGTCTTCACATGGCCTCTTTGTGTGTGATTGTCCCTGGTGTCTCTTCCTCTCATTATAGGGACACCAGTCTGTTTGGATTAGGCCCTCATCATTATGACCTAATTAACCTTAATTGTCTCTTAAAAGTCCTAATTTCCAAATATAGTCACATTCTAAGTTTCTGGGCATTAGGGCTTCAACATAAGAATTTGGGGGGCGCAGAAGTCAGTTCATAACACCAGAATTCTTATTTATTTATTTATTTACTTACTTACTGAAGTATATTTGACCCAAAACACTGTGTTCGTTTTAGGAGCACAACATAGTGATTCACTATTTCTTTTCTTTTTTTTTTTGGGCCACACCACATGGCATGTGGGGCATGTGGGATCTTAGCTCCCCAACCAGGTATCGAATCCGTGCCTCCTGCAGTGGAAGCTCGAATTCACAACCACTGGACTGCCAGGGAAGTCCTCTGATTCAGTATTTCTTTACATTACAAAGTGATCATCAGGAGAAGTCTAGTTACCATCTGTCACCAGTCACATTTATTACAATTACTATTGACTATATTCCCCATGCTGTTCATTTCATCCCTGTGACTCATTTATTTTGTAACTGGAAGTTTGTACCTCTTAATTCTCCTCTCCTATTTCACTTATCCTCCACGCTCCTCCCCTCTGGCAATTACATGTTTGTTCTCTGAATCTGTGAGTCTGTTTCTGTTTTGTTCTGTTTGTTCACTTGTTTTGTTCTTTAGATTCTATATGTGAGTGAAATCATGTGGTATTTGTCTTTGTCTGACTTACTTCACTTAGCATAATACCTTCTGGGTCCATCCATGTCATCAGAAATGGCAAGATTTCATTCTTTTTTTTTGGCTGACTAATATTCAAGTGTATATACATACATACATATGTGTGTGTGTGTGTGTATATATATATATATATACACACACACACACACACACATATATATAATCTTTTTTCATTCGCCTATCAATGGACACTTAAGTTGCTTCCATATCTTGACTATTATGAATAACGCTTCAGAGAACATAGTGCTGCATTTGTCTTTTTGATTAATGTTTTTGTTTTCTTTGGCAAAGTACCCAGAAGTGGAATGACTAGATCATCTGGTAGTTCTTTTTTTAAACTTTTGAGCAGCCGCCACTGTTTTCCATAGTGGCTGCACCAATTTACATTCCTACCAACAATGTATGAGACTCCCATTTCCTCACAGACTTGTCAACACCTGTTATTTGTTTTCTTTTTGATAATAGGCATTCTGACATGTGTGAGGTGGTATCTCATTGTGGTTTTGATTTGTATTTCCCCGATGATTAGTGATGTTGAGCATATTTTCAGGTGTTCGTTAGCCATCTATATGTCTTCTTTGGAAAAATGTCTATTCAGGTCCTCTGCCTATTTTTAAATCAGGTTTTGTGGGGTTTTTTTGGTGATGAGTTATATGAATTCTTTGAATATTTTGTATATTAACCCCTTATCAGATGTATCACTTGCAAATATATTTTCCCATTGAATAGGCTGCCTTTTCACTTTGTTGATAGTTTCCTTCGCCATACAAAAGCTTTTTAGTTTGATGTAGTTCATCTTGTTTGGTACTCTCTGTGCTTCCTGGATGTCTGTTTTCTTTCCCAGGTTAGTGAAGTTTTCAGCTGTTATTCCTCAACTGAGTTCTTTTGTCCCTTTCTCTCTCTCTTCTCCTTCTAAGACCCCTGTAGTGAGAATGTTAGCAGTCTCGATATTGTCCCAGAGGTCTCTTAAACTGTCCTCATTTTTTAAAATTCTTTTTTTTTGTTGTTGTTCTGCTAACATGATATCCTGTACTCTGTCTTCCAGTTCACTAATCTACTTCTCTGTATCATCTAATCTGCTGTTCATTCCTACTAGAGTTTTATTTTTTGTTTTGTTTTTTGTTTTTTTTAAATTTTTGGCTGCATTGGGTCTTCATTGCTGAGTGGGCTTTCTCTAGTTGTGGCGAGCAGGGGCTACTCTTTGTTGCAGTGTGCAGGCTTCTCATTGCAGTGGCTTTGCTTGTTGCGGAGCATAGGCTCTAGGTGCGCAGCCTTTACTAGTTGTGGCTCGCGGGCTCTAGAGCACAGGCTCAGTAGTTGTGGTGCAAGGGCTTAGTTGCTCCGTGGCTTGTAGGATCTTCCCGGATCAGGGCTTGAACCTGTGTCCCCTGCATTGGCAGGTGGATTCTTAACCACTGCACCACCAGGGAAGTCCCTAGTGTATTTTTAATTTCAGTTATTGTATTCTTCAGCTCTGTCGAGTCTTCTTTATATTTTCTAACTTAATGTTAAAATTTTCACTGTGTTCATCCACTCTTCTCCAAAGTTTATTGAGCATCTTTATGATTGTTACCTTGAACTCTTTGTCAGATAGATTGCTTATCTCCATTTTGCTTAGTTCTACTCTGTAGTTTTATCTTGTTCCTTCATTTGTAATATATTCCTCTTTTGCCTCATTTGTCTAATTCTGTTTTTGTTTCTATGTGTTAGGTAGGATGGTTATATTTCCCAATCTTGGAGAAGTGGCCTTATGTAGGAGATGTCCTATGGGGTCCAATGAGTCTGCAAGCAACAGCACACTCCCCTCTGGTTATAAGAGCTACGTGCTCTAGGGATACCCCCTATGTGGGTTGCATGGGCCCTTCTGTTGTGGTGAGGCTGACTCCTCTCGGCATGCTGGTAGGCAGGGCTTGCCCCATCCCAGTTGTCTGCCAGGCCAGGTGTTGTGTGGAGGCTTCTGGCCTGCTGGTGGGTGGGGCCATGTCTCATGGTTGCTGGTTTTGGGGTCCAGGGGACCCAGGGCTGGTGTTGGCCTGCTGTGGGCAGGTAATCCCCCAGTTCTAATAGGCTAGAGAGCAGATTCCATGGTGGGGCTTATTAGCTCCAGTGTCCTTGTGGTAATATGAGCTCTCCAAAATTGCTGCCACCAGTGTCTATGCTTACAGCAGGATTCCCAGTTACCTCCTGCCCCTCTGGGACTTCAAGATCAGCAAGTGGGTCTGACCCAGGCTCCTTTAAAATTACTGCCTCAGTGCTGGGACTTGGAGTGTGTGAGATTTTGCATGCAGTCTTTAAGAACTGAGTCTTTGTTTCCTACAGTGCTCCAGCTGTCCTGTACGCAAGGCTTACTGGCCTTTAAAGCCAGGAGTTCTGGGGGCTTGTATTCTCAGTGCCTGACCCCTGGGCTGGGGAACCCAATGTGGAGCTTAGACTGCTTGCTCTCTTGGGAGAATTTCTGCGATTGTGGTTATCCTCCTGTCTGTGGGTTGCCTACGCAGAGGTGTGGGTCTTGACTATACTATGTCTCTCTTCTCCTACTCATCTTGTTGTGGTTCCTTCTTTATACCTTTAGCTGTGGAAAATGTTGTATGCTAGTTTTCAGGTCATTCTCATTGATAGTTGCTCTGTAAATAGTTGTAATTTTGGTGTGGGAGGAGGTGAACTCAGGGTCTTCCTAATCCACCATCTTAGTCACACCCCTCTTAACACCAGAATTCTTCATTTTTCTTCCCCCAAAGAGCTCCTTTCCTAAGCTTCACCATCTTAACAAATCAAATTCCATCCTTCTCGTTGCTCAGACCAAAAATCCTAAGTTTAACCCTGACTTCCTTTTTATTCTCATATCCCACATCCAATAAGCCAGTGGTCCCCAACCTTTTTGGCACCAGGGACCGGTTTCATGGAAGACAGTTTTCCCATGGACTGGGGGTTGGGAGAATGGTTTCGGGATGATTCAAGCACATTACATTTATTGTGCACTTTATTTCTATTATTATTACATTGTAATATATAATGAAATGATTATACAACTCACCATAATGCAGAATCAGTGGGAGCCCTGAGCTTGTTTTCACTTGCCACTCACTGATAGGGTTTTGATAAATTGATAAATCAATTGCAAGCAATTGATTTATTATGATCTCTGTGCAGTCAAATCTCTCTGCTAATGATAATCTGTATTTGCAGCTGCTCCCCAGCGCTAGCATCACCACCTCAGCTTCACCTCAGATCATCAGGCATTAGATTCTCATAAGGAGCATGCAATCTAGATCCCTCACATGTGCAGTTCACAGTAGGGTTCGCGCTCCTATGAGAATCTAATGCTTCCGCTGATCTGACAGGAGGCGGAGCTCAGGCGGTAATGCGAGCGATGGGGAGTGGCCGTAAATACAGATGAAGCTTTGCTCATTCACCCGCCCCTTACCTCCTTCTGTGCAGCCCAGTTCCTAACAAGCCAAAGACTAGTACCAGTGTGTGACCCAGGGGTTGGGGGCCCCTGCAATAAGCAAATCCTGTTGGATTTAATACAAAATACATGCAGAATATGATCCTTTTTTACCACTTCCAATGCTCTAGTCTAATCTGTCTCACTGGATTAGAGCCTCCTGAACCTCTTAAGTGGTAACCTCTTAAGTGGTCTTCCATCTCCTCCTCTTGCCCCTTTCAGTCTCATCTCCATGTTCCCTATATAAAAAGCAGACTTTGACAATATTTTATCTTAGTATAGGTCTCTTCCTAGCACCCATCAGCACTTGAAATGTATGTGTGTGTATGTGTGTGCATATGTGTACATAAATATGTATATATACTTTGTATGTGTGTGCATATGTGTACACACATATGTGTATGTGTGTGCATATGTGTACATAAATATGTATATATACTTTGTAGTCTCTGTTTCTCTCCACTAAAATGTAAACTCACAAGAGCAAGACTTTCTTGTTTTGTTCCTTGACGTATTTCCAGTGCTTTGAATAATGTCTGGCACACTAAAAAAATCATGCTTAATAAATATCACTTGAATGAGTAAAATGAACGTATGCCTATATCTGCATACTATGTTAGCTACACTTTGCTTTACCTCTCCCACTTTTATCTCAGTTGGTGCTTCCTGGAATAAAAGGACCATTAGGAAGCCCAACAAGTACCTACTGTGTGACTGCAGAGGCTACAAAAAATGAATATATGATGCTGGTCTAGTAGGGGTAAGAGACACAAAGAAATGAAAGTAGAGGTACAAAAATACATAAATGTCAAGGAAGTGGAAGAAAGATTAAATATGTGGTCTTTGAGTGAAGACTATTATTATGGGTCAAAGAACACTTCTCTAAAATAGAACCTGGACTGAAGAAGGAAGTTAGATGGGTGAAGGATATTAAAAGTGATAAAAAATGTTGTGCTTTTATGTCCTTTTTTAGGCTACTAGAACATGGTTGCTAGCCATGGGTATTTAGAGAGAATTCCCAGGCTTAAGACTGATTTCCCAAGTTGCAAGAGACAAACACCACAAAGTCTATATTGTTTGTAAAAAATCTTTGGGAAACTACAATTCAGCTGGCAGTAGTCATATTGTTCTTTGTGCAGAGCATTACATTTTGTACTCCTGTTGATTGATTTCAAAGTAAACCCAGGGGAAGAAATATTCCTTCCCATGGTCAATTTTAAGGAAAACAAAATCTGAATAAGTGGAAGTAAACTTTCATTGTAGTTAACTCAAACTTAAAAAAATTAGTTAAGTTTACAGAATACATTCAATATATCTAAAGAGAGAGAAATCGATGGACCTTGAGTTTTATCAGAAGAGAAGAAGTATACACAATTAGTCTTGATATGTGAATATCCTTTAGAGCTACAGATTTTAAAATACCTGAATTGGTACAACTGTACAGAATTAAAAGTTTTAAATCAATTACAATGGATTATTAATGCATATTTGCATATATCTATAAATATGCATAATGATTTTCTCTACGAAATTCGAAGATATTGAAAGTATTTATACAGTGAAAGAGCTAGTAAATTTTTTACTCAGAGATTAAATTATATTGAAGGTGGTATTTTGTCTTCTTCAACTTTGAATTTCTGTCAGTTAACACTGTGTTGGCTTAAAGTAGATTCTCAACAAATGTTAGTGCAATTGAAATTGAGTGACAGTAGATGAGCTTCTTCAAGTTACATCCGAAAGAGGCGTTTTAGTATTTGTCTAACAGGCACTTACATTGCACACCTTACTGAGAGGGTGGTATTATTGTCTTGGATTTATAAACAAGAAAAATGAAGCATAATGAAACAGCAAGATTCATACAGATCACCAACAAATCAACAGCAACAGTAGTGTAAAATTTGGGGGGACTGTTTTTTTCAGAATATCTAGTCATACCTCGACTTGATCATAAGGGATAATAAACTTAACCCCATTTTACAGAGCAGGAGAATGAGATCCAAGACAATAGTCATTGCCTGAGGACAAACTGATAATTAATAGAATGAGGCAGGATGGTGGGAAGCATTGTTCTTCTGGTATGAATTTTACTCCTCTTTCTATTGGAGCACGTCACATCTTTTGACAAGTAACATTTCTCCCACCATTTCATTCTCTCTTTTATACTTCCTAGCAATTAGTATTCTGTATTCCTGAGGATGTGGGCTCTAGCTAATCACAGACATATTTACTTTCATATTGTTAGACATAAACTAACAGAAGTAATATTGTAGCTCCCCTAATATTTTCCTGAAGTTAGGAGTCATGTAAAAGTATGTGCCATCATAGATTTTTTTTTTTTTTTTTTTTTTTTGCATACGCGGGCCTCTCACTGTTGTGGCCTCTCCCGTTGCGGAGCACAGGCTCTGGACACGCAGGCTCAGCGGCCATGGCTCTCGGGCCCAGCCGCTCTGCGGCACGTGGGATCTTCCCGGACTGGGGCACGAACCCGTGTCCCCTGCATCGGCAGGCGGACTCTCAACCACTGCGCCACCAGGGAAGCCCCATCATAGATTTTTGACAAGGGTGCCAAGACCGTTCAATGAGGAAAAGAAAATCTTTTCAAAAAATGGTGTTAGGAAAACTGAATATCTACATTCAAAAGAATGAAATTATAGTCTTACTTTACACTATATGCAGCCGTTAACTCAAAATGTATCAAAGATCTAAATGTAAGAGCTAAAAGTATAAAACGCATAGAAGAAAACATAGGGATAAGCCTCATGATTTTACATTTGGCAATGATTTCTTGGCTATAAGTTGAAAGCACAGGCAACAAAATAAAAAATAGAGAAATTGAACTTTATCAAAATTAAAAACTTAGTGCTGGGGCTTCCCTGGTGGCGCAGTGGTTGAGAGTCCGCCTGCCGATGCAGGGGACACGGGTTTGTGCCCCGGTCCGGGAAGATCCCACATGCCGCGGAGCGGCTGGGCCCGTGAGCCAAGGCCACTGAGCCTATGCGTCCGGAGCCTGTGCTCTGCAACGGGATAGGCCACAACAGTGAGAGGCCCACGTACCGCAAAAAAAACCCCAAAAAACTTTAGTGCATCAAAGGAGACTATCAACAGAGTGAAAAGCATGGGAGAAAATATTTGCAGCTGATAGGGGTTAATATTCAGAATATCCTAAACTCAATAACAACCAAAAAACCCAAATAATTGGATTAAAAATGGGCAAAGTACTTGGATAGACATTTCTCTAAAGAAGATATACAGATGTCCAACAAGCACACAAAAAGATGCAGAACATCACTAATCATTAGGGAAATGCAAATCAAAACCACAATGAGATAATATGTCATACCCATCAAGATGGCTATTTAAAAAAAAACACAGAAAACAACAAGTGCTGACGAGCATGTGGAGAAATTTGAGCCTTTGTGCATTGCTGGCGGGAATGTAAAATGGTGCAGCCATTGTGGAAAACATGGTGGTTCCTCAAAAAACTTAAACATGCAATTATCATGTGATTAAGAAATTCCACTTCAGTGAATTAGAAAGCATTGAAGAATAGAAGGCAGAGACTCAAATAGTTACTTACACCAATGTTCACAGCATCGTTACTCACAATAGCCAAAAGGTGTAAAGAACCCAAGTATCCATTAAATAATAAATGGATACCCAAATGTGGTTCTAATGGGAACACACGTAACTGAAAGTGCTTCAGTCTTAAAAAAAAGTAATGAAATTGTAAAATGTGTTACAACATGGTTGCATCTTGAAGACATTACGCTAAGTGAAGTAAGCCAGGCAAAAAAGACAATTATTGTATGGTTTCACTTATACTAGTACCTGGAGAAGTCAAATTCATAGAGACAGAAAATAGAATGGTGGTTGCCAGGGCTGGGAGAGAGAGAGAATGGAGAGTTAAGGCTTAATCAGTACAGAGTTTCAGTTTGGGAAGATGAAAAATTTGGGAGATGCAGGGTGGTGATGACTACACAATGTGAATGTACTTAATGCCAATGAACTATATACCTGAAAATGGTTAAAACGGTAACTTTTACATTATGTGTATTTTACTACACTAAAAAGTTTATGCCGTTATAAGGAGGACCTAGTTTTATATTCAGAACTCTGTGTTACAGAGACCAAAGTATACATCTTCAAATGTAGAAAAAGTTTACTTTATAGTCAAACATAAGAATATATCTACCATAACGGAGACTGAAAATATTATACAGATCATGGCCAATGTCATTTAGCTCTTAGTAGCAAGGCCTCTTTCCACTCTTCAGTGGCCAGTGGGAGGAATTAAAATACCTTTCTTCTGCGCATGCTCTGCAGGAGGAAATTGCTGCAGCTGTGCATGGGGAGTGTGCAGAGTGTGCGTGGGGGAGAGATGCTTACAGATTTCTCCCTTCTCAACTGGTTGTTTCTTTTTCCCTTTATTTCTGAATATCAGTTCTAAGCGTCAATCTGTGTCATGTCTCCTTGCCTCCCTCTTCTTAGATTGGGCCTTTGACCAACGCAGCAGTCATGAAACCCCCCAGGCCATCCTTTGCAATGAAGAGCCCAGAAAAGATCCTTCAGGGGTAAAATCAATAGTAAACAGTGGGCCTCAACCACTCCTGTATCTATAATTTTTTAATTCAGGCATAACCGAGTGAAAGAGAATGTTTCTTCAACAGGCATTTTGTGACAGGAAGAATCATTAGTTTCTTTTGGTTTTAAACACGGCATAAAGTAAAGTAATACCTTGAACCTTCTCTCTTGCATTCTGTTTTCCATATCTTCCCTCCACATTCTTTCTAAATTGCATCTTGGGGTATATAATCTTTTCCCTTCTGGTAGATGGAGTCCAGATTCTTTAGCACAAGCTCTAAGCCTTTCCTGCCTAGGGCTCTTCCTGCCTACCCTAATCTCTCATGGTTGCCACCATACTGTCCCCGTTCTCCGGCGATGCTAAATGCAGCACAACTCTCTAAAAGTGCCTTACTTACTGTCGCTCCCACTTTGCCTCCGGAAATGCTATTCCCTCTGTGTTGACTACTTGACCTCTTCCAACACCATGTCACCTCCTCTGTGAAGCCCACCTGCTCACACGAAGAAGAATCAACTACATCTGCCTTAGTGATTTCTCAGCGTCTTGTATACTTTTATTACAGCACAGATGACATTGCTGCATTTGATGATATGCCTGTGTCCCCTGCTGGAAAATAGAGACTTTTCTACTTGTCTCATCAGATACATAGACTGGCACACTTCAGGAATATTTTTTTGAATGGATGAATGAATAAATGAATACATTTCCCATTGCCTGATTCTTTAACAACAGCAAAACCAACACTGGACTTTATGGGTATCTCACAGCCAGACAGTAAGAATGTAAACTAAAAGATGTTGATCACAATTTTAATAATTGTAGCAAAAATTCTAAAGGGATGGCATTAGTCACCCATCAGCAGATATTAACGGAGTGTCTGCTGTTTATTTACTGGTTTGACCGGTCACCACTTCTGTACCAGCTACGCTTCATACATCTATACCAAGTGGACAACTGAGGCTCCAACGTAAGAGTGCACCAAGATTCGTAAGATTATAATAGAAAGTCAGGTGATTGTTACTAAAATAATTTTCTGACTTCTGAAATAGAAGCTTTGAGCAAAAGTGATTTCCCTTCTCATTTATATGGTTTTAGTATCAAATTGGCTACTTGTGCTCCCCAGGCCATTTCTCAATTATACTAACCTACTCAGTAGGGTGAAATTGACTTGCACTGACCTGAAAAAAATGACATTACCTCCTCAGACTCTCTGGTATCATTTCAGCAACTCTGGGAGTATTAACAATGGGCACTGCCCTGGTTTTGTCTTGGTCCCGTTGAATTTCATTCAGGGCAAAGACTTTTGGATCATTTGCAGATTCGTAGAATGTTAGTACTGGAAAGAGTCCTTTGTGGTTACCTTTTCTCAATGTTCTCATTTTAAAGATGGGGACCCTGAGTCCAAGGTGAGTCAAGTGATTGCTGAGGGTCCCAGAGCCAGCTGGTGGCAGGCTTGCTTTAGAGTTCTGCTTTCCTATCTGTGAGGCTAGCATTTTGCTCGCCACCCTGGGCTGCTTCTCACTAATGAGTCCTGGCTTTATGTATTCAATCCAGGGCAGTGCAAGTATATGCAGCCATGTGTACATTGAAGGCTTTCAAATTATATCTTTAAAATTGAAGTTAGTTTAAGCCCAGACTTTGAATTTATTCACCATTTAGCAAAATAGATGTATGTGATATTCTCAACTCACTGAACCATAATCTTTCTACAAAATACTAATAAAATACACAGTGTGATCCAGCTTCTCATTTCTCTCCTCCCCGTTCACCCTCCTTCCATCTGAAGCCCTCTATTTGAAGGCAGTGACATGCATCTAGCCCTTTCCTGATAACCTTCATTATAAAATGGGCAAGACAGAGACCCCTTGGCCATGGGAGCACCAGCACTTGCAGATTAAGAATCCATTTCACAGAAGAGCTGAAACCAGATGAAAACAAAAATGCATGGCAGTTTAGAAATTCCCTTCAAGAAAGAGAGCTGAAAGAAAATAAATCCAAGAATATGTATACTTTTAGTTGACACATGAAATGTAAAGACCACAATGTCTCCATTCAAAGAAGACAGTAGCTGAGTTTCTGAAAGACCCTTAAAGACTCTCTGGATTTTGGAGCAGATTGAGTTTAACGAGGTGGGGAAGGGAAAACAGTGGTGGATGGAGAGAGTGGGATTGCAAGGAGGCCCATGCTGGAGCTCAGAGTTGCTATCTCTCCTTGTGTGCTGAACAGTCTAAGCTGTACCGAAGCTGTGCCACTGGCAGCAGGGAGAGCGGTGAGCCTTGAGTCAAGAGGCCTGTGGTTGAGACAGCACTTTTGCTTTTGCTGTGGATACTCACCTGGAAAATACTGGGGCAGGATCAAACAACCTTATAGCTTTTGCATTCTTGGGCTTGTGGATTTTACTTCTGAGTTCACAAAACAAAGAAACATGATAAGAGAAAATATGCTGAAAGTGTTGCTTTGGTTAATTCCTGGTCTTGTATTGTTTACTCTGTTTAGCCATTAGCTTGATGGACAGGAAGTGATGGGGAATCACAGAGGAGGAGCCTAGAGTAGGTCCTCTCCTCCACCTAAAGGATATAGTCCTTCTTCAAAGATGCTGCTGGGCTTAGTCCATACCTGCCTTGTCTGAAATATTGGTACTCTACTTAGCAACTATGGACCTTGGACAAGTCCTTTTTGGATCTTTAGGGCAACTAATTCATAATTCTGAAGACTTCTGCTTTCACAGGTGATTAGCAGTCACCTGCCAGTAACCAATCCAGCAAGTTAGTAAGGGCTACCAACATTTCTTCTTAATTTAAAACTACTGCCTTGCTAGTATTTACTGAGGCCCAGAATTCAGGCCTCTTCTCAGAATCTTGTTGCAAAGTTTCTGGGCACAGATCCATGTGCAGGAAGAAAGTAGGATGGCCTTTTAGATATTAGTGGGGCAGCGTCAGTATTGTCTTGGCTCACTGATGGTTTTCAATGGCTGATTTAGCTTTGTAATTATAAATTACCTTTATATCATCACCATTTAGTTAACGAGTCGTTAATCCTTCAGCATATCATGTGTATCTGTACTTTTTCTGAAAGAAGGTCTAAGATACATTTGCACTGCTCTTCCACCCATATCCAAATTCCTAAAGCAGACATATTCACGATGCTCCTATACTTGGCTTCTATTATGACAGTTCATTGGCAACTGGCTGGCTGTGAATACTTTGCCACATACTATCAAGGCAAGCCTTCTAAAATTAATCAGTTAACCTTAAGTTCATAGAATACTATTATTCACATAATATCAATGTATATACTACTATACTTGTTTTTTGTTTTGAATTTTACTTTATTTTTTATACAGCAGGTTCTTATTAGTTATCCATTTGATACATATTACTGTATCCATGTGAATCCCAATCTCCCAATTCATCACACCACCACCCCCACCCCACCTCCATTTTCCCCCCTGGTGTCCACACGTTTGTTCTCTACATCTGTGTCTCTATTTCTGCCCTGCAAACCGGTTCATCTGTACCATTTTTCTAGGTTCCACATATATGTGTTAATATACGATACTTCTTTTTCTCTTTCTGACTTACTTCACTCTGTATGACAGTCTCTAGATCCATCCATGTCTCTACAATGGACCCAATTTCATTCCTTTTTATGGCTGAGTAATATTCCATTGTATATATGTACCACATCTTCTTTATCCATTCGTCTGTCGATGGGCATTTAGGTTGCTTCCATGACCTGGCTATTGTAAATAGTGTTGCAATGAACATTGGGGTGCATGTGTCTTTTTTTTTTTTTTTTTTTTTACGGTATGCAGGCCTCTCACTGTTGTGACCTCTCCCGTGGTGGAGCACAGGCTCCGGACGCGCAGGCTCAGTGGCCATGGCTCACAGGCCTAGGCGATCTGTGGCATATGGGATCTTCCCAGACCAGGGCAAGAACTCGTGTCCCCTGCATCGGCAGGTGGACTCTCAACCACTGCGCCACCAGGGAAGCCCTACATGTGTCTTTTTGAATCATGGTTTTCTCTGGGTATATGCCCAGTAGTGGAATTGCTGGCTCATATGGTAATACTATTTTTAGTTTTTTAAGGAACCTCCATACTGTTCTCCATAGTGAATGTATCAATTTACATTCCCACCAACAGTGCAAGAGGGTTCCCTTTTCTCCACACCCTCTCCAGCATTGGTTGTTTGTAGATTTTCTGATGATGCCATTCTCACTGGTGTGAGGTGATACCTCATTGTAGTTTTGATTTGCATTTCTCTAGTAATTAGTGATGTTGAGCAACTTTTCATGTGCTTCCTGGCCATCTGTATGTCTTCTTTGGAGAAATGTCTATTTAGGTCTTCTGCCCATTTTTGGATTGGGTTGTTTGTTTTTTTAATATTGAGCTGCATGAGTTGTTTATATATTTTGGAGATTAATCCTTTGTCTGTTGATTTGTTTGCAAATATTTTCTCCCATTCTGAGAGTTGTCTTTTCGTCTTGTTTATGGTTTCCTTTGCTTTGCAAAAGCTTTTAAGTTTCATTAGGTCACATTTGTTTATTTTTGTTTTTATTTCCATTACTCTAGGAGGTGGATCAAAAAAGATCTTGCTGTGATTTATGTCAAAGAGTGTTCTTCCTGTTTTCCTCTAAGAGTTTTACAGTGTCCGGTCTTACATTTAGGTCTCTAATCCATTTTGAGTTTATTTTTGTGTATGCTGTTAGGGAGTGTTCTAATTTCATTCTTTTACATGTAGCTGTCCAGTTTTCCCAGCACCACTTATTGAAGAGACTGTCTTTTCTCCATTGTATATCCTTGCCTCCTTTGTCATAGATTAGTTGACCATAGGTGTGTGGATTTATCTCTGGGCTTTCTACCCTGTTCCGTTGATCTGTATTTCTGTTTTTGTGCCAGTACCCTACTGTCTTGATTACTGGAGTTTTGCAGTATAGTCTGAAGTCCAGGAGGCTGATTCCTCCAGCTCCGTTTTTTTCCCTCAAGACTGCTTTGGCTATTTGGTGTCTTTTGTGTCTCCATACAAATTTTAAGATTTTTTGTTCTAGTTCTTTAAAAAATGCCATTAGTAATTTGATATTGATTGCATTGAATCTGTAGATTGCCTTAGGTAGTATAGTCATTTTCACAATATTGATTCTTCCAATCCAAGAACATGGTATATCTCTCCATCTGTTGGTATCATCTTTAATTTCTTTCATCAGTGTCTTATTGTTTTCTGCAAACAGGTCTTTTGTCACCCGAGGTAAGTTTATTCCTAGGTATTTTATTCTTTTTGTTGCAGTGGTAAATGGGAGTGTTTCCTTAATTTCTCTTTCAGAATTTTCATCATTAGTGTATAGGAATGCAAGAGATTACTGTGCATTAATTTTGTATCCTGCAAGTTTACCAGGTTCATTGATTAGCTCTAGTAGTTTTCTGGTGGCATCTTTAAGATTATCTATATATAGTATCATGTCATCTGCAAACAGTGACAGTTTTACTTCTTCTTTTCCAATTTGTATTCCTTTTATTTCTTTTTCTTCTCTGATTGCCGTGGCTAGGACTTCCAGAACTCTGTTGAATAATAGTGGCAAGAGTGGACATCCTTGTCTTGTTCCTGATCTTAGTGGAAATGCTTTCAGTTTTTCACCATTGAGAATGATGTTTGCTGTGGGTTTGTCATATATGGCCTTTATTATGTTGAGGTAGGATCCCTCTATGCCCACTTTCTGGAGAGTTTTTATCATGAATGGGTGTTGAATTTTGTCAAAAGTGTGTTCTGCAGGCTTCCCTGTTGGCGCAGTGGTTGAGAGTCCCCCTGCCAATGCAGGGGACACGGGTTCGTGCCCCGGTCCAGGAAGATCCCACATGCCGCAGAGCGGCTGGGCTTGTGAGCCATGGCTGCTGAGCCTGTGCGTCTGGAGCCTGTGCTCTGCAACAGGAGAGGCCACAGCAGTGAGAGGCCCGCGTACCGCAAAAAAAAAAAAAAAAAAAAAAAGAAAAGAAACAATGCTTGTTCTGCATCTATTGAGATAATCATGTTTTTTATTCTTCAATTTTTTAATATGGTGTATCACATTGATTGATTTGCATATATTGAAGAATCCTTGCATCCCTGGGATAAATCCCACTTGATCATGGTGTTTGATCCTTTTAATGTGTTGTTGGAATCTGTTTGCTAGTATTTTGTTGAGGATTTTTGCGTTTATATTCATCAGTGATATTGGTCTGTAATTTTCTTTTTTTGTAGTATCTTTGTCTGGTTTTGGTATCAGGGTGATGGTGGCCTCATAGAATGAGTTTGGGAGTGTTCCTTCCTCTGCAAATTTTTGGAAGAGTTTGAGAAGGATGGTGTTAGCTCTTCTCTAAATGTTTGATAGAATTCACCTGTGAAGCCATCTGGTCCTGGACTTCTGTTTGTTGGAAGATTTTTAATCACAGCTTCAATTTCAGTGCTTGTGATTGGTCTGTTCATATTTTCTATTTCTTCCTGGTTCAGTCTTGGAAGGTTATACCTTTCTAAGAATTTGTCCATTTCTTCCAGGTTGTCCATTTTATTGGGATAGAGTTCCTTGTAGTAGTCTTTTAGGATGCTTTGTATTTCTGCGGTGTCTGTTGTAACTTCTCCTTTTTCTAATTAATTTCTAAATTTATAAATTTTAGTCCTTTCCCTCTTTTTCTTAAGGAGTCTGGCTAATGGTTTATCAATTTTGTTTATCTTCTCAAAGAACCAACTTTTAGTTTTATTGGTCTTTGCTATTGTTTTCTTTGTTTCTATTTCATTTATTTCTGCTCTGATCTTTATGATTTCTTTCCTTCTACTAACTTTGGGTTTTGTTTGTTCTTCTTTCTCTAGTTCCCTTAGGTGTAAGGTTAGAATGTTTATTTGAATTTTTTCTTGTTTCTTGAGGTAAGCTTGTATTGCTATACACTTCCCTCTTAGAACTGCTTTTGCTGCATCCCATAGGTTTTGGGTTGTCGTGTTTTCATTGTCATTTGTCTCTAGGTATTTTTTGATTTCCTCTTTGAGTTCTTCAGTGACCTCTTGGTTACTTAGTAACATATTGTTTAGCTCCCATATGTTTGTACTTTTTACAGATATTTTCCTGTAATTCATATCTAATCTCATAGCATCGTGGTCAGAAAAGATACTTGATATGATTTCAATTTTTTTAAATTTACCAAAGCTTGATTTGGGACCCAAGATATGATCTCTCCTGGAAAATGTTCCATGAGCACTTGAGAAGAAAGTGTAATCTGCTGTTTTTGGATGGAATGTCCTATAAATATCAATTAAGTCCGTCTTGTTTAATGTATCATTTAAAGCTTATGTTTCCTTATTTATTTTCATTTTGGATGATCTGTCCATTGGTGTAAGTGAGGTGTTAAAGTCCCCAACTATGATTGTGTTACTGTCAATTTACTCTATTATAGCTGTTAGCAGTTGCCTTATGTATTGAGGTGCTCCTATGTTGGGTGCAGAAATATTTACAATTGTTATATCTTCTTAGATTGATCCCTTGATCATTATGTAGTATCCTTCCTTGTCTCTTGTAACATTCTTTATTTTAAAGTCTATTTTATCTGATATGAGTATTGCTACTCCATCTATCTTTTGACTTCCATTTGCATGGAATATCTTTTTCCATCCCCTCACTTTCAGTCTGTATGTGTCCCTAGGTCTGAAGTGGGTCTCTTGTAGACAACACATATATGGGTCTTGTTTTTGTATCCATTCAGCGAGCCTGTGTCTTTTGGTTGGAGCATTTAATCCATTCATGTTTAAGGTAATTATCTATATGTATGTTCCTGTTACCATTTTCTTAATTGTTTTGGGTTTGTTTTTGTAGGTCCTTTTGTTCTCTTGTGTCTCCTACTTAGAGAAGTTCCTTTAGCATTTGTTGTAGTGCTGGTTTGGTGGTGCTGAATTATCTTAACTTTTGCTTGTCTGTAAAGCTTTTGATTTCTCCATCGAATCTGAATGAGATCCTTGCTGGATAGAGTAATCTTGGTTGTAGGTTCTTCCCTTTCATCACTTTAAATATATCATGCCTCTCCCTTCTGTCGTGTACAGTTTCGGCTGAAAAATCAGCTGTTAACGTTATAGGAGTTCGCTTTTATGTTATTTGTCGTTTTTCCGTTATTGCTCTCAATAATTTTTCTTTGTCTTTAATTTTTTACCAATTTGATTACTATGTGTCTCAACATGTTTCTCCTTGGGTTTATCCTGTATGGACTCTCTGCACTTCCTGGACTTGTGTGGCTATTTCCTTTCCCATGTTAGGGAAGTTTTTGACTATAATCTCTTCAAATATTTTCTCAGGTCCGTTCTCTCTCTCTTCTCCTTCTGTGACCCCTATAATGCGAATGTTATTGCATTTAATGTTGTCCCAGAGGTCTCAGGCTGTCTTCATTTATTTTCTTTCTTTTTTCTTTATTCTGTTCCATAGCAGTGAATTCTACCATTCTGTCTTCCAGGTCACTTATCCGTTCTTCTGCCTCAGTTATTCTGCTCTTGATTCCTTCTAGTGTAGTTTTCATTTCAGTTATTGTATTGTTCATCTCTGTTTGTTTGCTCTTTAATTCTTCTAGGTCTTTGTTAAACATTTCTTGCATGTTCTCAATCTTTGCCTCCATTCTTTTTCCGAGGTCCTGGATCATCTTCACTATCAGTATTCTGAATTATTTTTCTGGAAGTTTGCCTATCTCCACTTCTTTTAGTTGTTTTTCTGGGGTTTTATCATGTTCCTTCATCTGGTACATAGCCCTCTGCCTTTTCATCTTGTCTATCTGTGAATGTGGTTTTTGTTCCACAGGCTTCAGGATTGTGGTTCTTCTTGCTTCAGCTGTCTGCCCTCTGGGGGATGAGGCTATCTAAGAGGCTTGTGCAAGTTTCCTGATGGGAGGGACTGGTGGTGGGTAGACCTGGGTGTTGATCTGGTGGGCAGAGCTCAGTAAAGCTTTAATCTGCCTGTCTGCTGATGGGTGGGGCTGGGTTCCCTCCCTGTTGGGTGTTTGGTCTGAGGTGGCCCAACACGGACCCTACCCAGGCTCTTTGGTGGGGCTAATGGCAGACTCTGGGAGGGCTCATGCCAAGGAGTACTTCCCAGAACTTGTGCTGCCAGTGTCCTTGTCCCCATGGTGAGACACAGGCACGCCCTGCCTCTGCAGGAGACCCTCCAACACTAGCAGGTAGGTCTGGTTCAGTCTCCTATGGGGTCACTGCTCCTTCCCCTGCGTCCCAGTGTGCACACTACTTTGTGTGTGCCCTGCAATAGTGGAGTCTCTGTTTCCCCCAGTCCTGTCGAAGTCCTGCAGTCAAATCCCACTAGCCTTTAAAGTCTGGTTCTCCGGGAATTCCTCCTCCCGTTGCCGGACCCCCAGGTTGGGAAACCTGCCGTGGGGCTCAGAAGCTTCACTCCAGTGGGTGGACTTCTGTGGTAAAAGTGTTCTCCGGTTTGTGAGTCACTCACCCAGCAGTTATGGGATTTGATTTTATTGTGATTGCGCCCCTCCTACCGTCTCATTGTGGCTTCTCCTTTGTCTTTGGATGTGGGGTATCTTTTTTGGTGTGTTCCAGTGTCTTCCTGTCGATGATTGTTCAGCAGTTAGTTGTGATTCCTGTGCTCTCGCAAGAGGGAGTCTACTATACTTGTTTTAAACCAGGGATCGGCACACTTTTTTTTTTCTTCCGAAGAGGGCTTTATAATAAATGTTTTAGACTTTACAGGCCATATGGAGTCTTTCACCACTACTCAAACCTTGATGTTGTAGCACAACAGCCATCCTAGACAATATGTAAACAAACAGGGCTTTGTTAAAGTAAAAACTTTATTTACAAAAGCAGTTGGTGAAGCAATTTTGTCTACAGATCAGTTTTCTGACCCTTGTTTTAAAAAGTAAAGGATAAGTAATTTGTGTATGGTACTCTCAAATTCTTCTGCATGCTGTTCTTTTGCCACTGGAATGTGAGAACGAAGTCCGTATTGGATCAGTTGATTTTTACCCAATTTAAATCTGTTACATTAAAAAATGTTGAGAACCACTGGTATACAAAAGGCAGGGTAGAGCTGTTAGTATTCTACAAAAAGCCACCATCATTTTTTAACCTGAGTCTTGGAGGCTGGCATTTGTAAAACCCCAAAAAACACATTTCTTGATGTATTTTTGTAAAGGAGATATGAACAGAAGGAATGGGAAGGCAGCTGGCTAGTCTAAATAATACTCAAAGCTTAAATATCTGTTTATCAGAATACAGCAGAGCACTCAAAAATAATGATAGAATTTCTTAAATAAACTGCTTATCAAATAAAAATAAAACTATCAATTCTGTGGGCAAGAGATTGGATTATAAACTAATGTGCATCTTTAAACTAAGAATAAGACTGAAATATTTATTTTATTAATATATGATTTTCAGCAGAGAACATTTGTAGTTTATAACCCATATTTAAACCTTGAGTATATAAAATTGTAGGTGTTCTACTATACGTATGAAAATATAAATCATATGATATTACTGGTCACTTAGTGTTGCCTTAACTAGAAACAAATACAAGCTGTTATACTGTATAATGTTAGGCTCTATATTAAACAACGCACAGCATCTGATGTCTGGCAGCATAGAATTGTTTTAACCTTGAAGAACATTTATTTATAATTGATACAATAAGTTAGAAAAAAACTTTTTAAAAATTCCAACCGAGGTGAAAATGAACGCTAAGAGTCATAGTTCTGGCTAAAATGTGAAAAAGAAAAAATAAATGCATTTGAAAGTGTTTCACAAAATTAAAAAAATTGTTTTACAGCTGAGTTTGTTAAAACAATGATATATTGGCTCAGCACCTTCCAAGAGTCCTTATCATCTTCAGCAATCAGGTAGAAATCTAGTTAAGGATAAAATGTAGCCCTATGGTGATTTTACACAATTGCTGTTTTTTAAGCAGTATTACAGTTTTGCTCTGTTAGCAAATTACTTTACAAGCCTTGCACATTATTTATATCCCACTGAGATTTCCAGGCTACCAATCACTGGAAAGAACACCAGTCTAGCACACAGATCTGTAACAGTTTGGACCCTCGGCAGCTCTAGAGACCAGAGACAAACAACCCGGCTTGGGAGTAGCTCTAACAAACTCATGCTGCAGCCAATGAATCAGATGCCATAACAGAACACCCACTAAATTCTAACCGGTGTGATAAATTCTTCCAGAAAGACTCTGTCTTATTTTCTGTGCAACAGGTATATACCAATGGCCCAATCTTAGGTCAGGTATTACAAAGAATTGGATTTGTTTGTTTGTTTGTTTTCAAGGGAAAATTAGTGATTTGACTGTGATGCTAAAATTTTTTGATGTCTACCTAATTTCTACAATCTGCTTGAGGTTTTCTTCAATCCTTGATTCTTTGAACATCACTTTATTTTGCATTAATATGTGTTTTGAAAGGTTCAAGTGTCTTGGTAGAAATAGTCTGAACAAAGAGATGCTTAAAAAGTGGTTGTGCATTTCTCATAAATAATTATAAAGTGCTAAGCAATATGAAGTCAAAATTCAGTAATTTAGCCTTTCTTCTTTATTTAGTCTTTCCTGATTGGGTCTGTATGTGCAGAAAGTAGTGGGTCTTTTACTCTCACATTATAACTACCACTGCTTTTCCTCTGCCCTGTGTTTCCATAGGCTTGGGTTTGCAGCAGACACAGTTAGGCCTATGTTTTGCCAGTGCTCAGTGTTGTCCAGTTTTGTTTCATGAGTTTTATTTCTGCAGTTTAAGCGTGAGCCCCTTAAAGTGGAGAATCATGTCTGAGACATTTTTAGCATCTCCCAGAGCATCTAGCATAGTGCCAGCCCCACAGCCAACATTAAGGACCTATTTGTTGATTGACAGTAATCTAAGCATCATCAGCATTCCTAACCTGTGACTGCTGACGTGCTACTGGACAAAGATAGATCATCAATTCAGCAAAGTATCAAACAGAAATCAGGTTGAGTGGGCTTCCCTGGTGCAGTGGTTGAGAGTCCGCCTGCCGATGCAGGGGACACGGGTTCTTGCCCCGGTCCGGGAAGATCCCACATGCCGCGGAGCGGCTGGGCCCGTGAGCCATGGCCTCATGGCCTGCGCGTCCGGAGCCTGTGCTCTGCAGTGGGAGAGGCCACAACGAGAGGACCGCGTAACGCAAAAAAAAAAAAGAAAAGAAAAAGCAGGTTGAGTGACACAACTGGGTTGAATTTCACATTTTGGACTCGACAAGTTAAAATATCTTTACTTCTCCTCATCATGGTTCCTCAGGATACATTTAGACTGAAAAAAGTACCTCGTCCCTGCCCCCCCACCCCGCCCTCATTTTCCTTTTCATTCCTCATTCAGAATTAAATCTAAGCTTAATGGTTGAGGCAAGAACATCCTTTCTCAAACTTTCACTGATAAAAGAGCTCTCTCTCTGTCTCTCTGTCTCTATCTAAAAAGAATTGAAGAATTTTGGCCTGCGATATTTCACAAGCAATTTGAGCTGAAGAAAGAGGCCTTTATTTTCTACTTTAGCTTATTATTTGCTTCTTTCCCAGTTGAAGCGCACATCTGATAACTTGTCATGTCTAGTATCCCTTTCTCTGCTAACAAAGTCCCCTTATTATTTTGGGAAATGTTACTTCCACAGTCTTAAGACTAATTTTTCCTTCCTCTTTACTCCAGAGTCAGGCTCATGACCTCAGCCTGGTTAACCAGTGTCCCAGTGATGGGTTGGTAAAAGGGCATGGGTTCTTGGCCCAGTGAGAGTCTGGCCTGAGACTTCCGCTTGGACCTTTGGGAAACAGGTGATTCTTTTTTGATGGTGTTGCGGAGGTGATAGACTCTCTGCCTTGATAGGCTTGTCGCCATGTTTGTCAGAATAAGGAGAGGGGGTTTCTGAAAAAATAAGTGAACACCAAAAACAGAACTGAGAGATGACAAGAAACAGACTTTACCTGACTTTGTCCGAATACTTTTTCATTGTAAGCAATAAACTCTCCTTTTAGATGAGGCCTGTTTGATCTGGGTTTTTGTTGTTTGAGAAGTTTTTTTGTTTGAGAAGTTTTTTTGTTTGAGAAGTCTGCCTAATTCAATGAAGTCAAAAGAAAATCTTACAGTTCTCATAAAAACCTAGTTTGTTTGTATGTGTTTTCCCCATCATGTTAAAAGCAACAAATTGATCCTGCCCAGCACTACAGTGGATAGGACAGGCTCTCTGTTTGGAAGTTCAAGTTTCATCACATGGCATAGTTTCAGCAAGGCTGCCTGCTAGGTTTAATATTTCTAGCACTGTAACGACTGCCATATGTATAACAATTACCTGATGCTCAGTTTCATTTTCAAGATACCATGAATAAATTTCTTATGGTATAAAAGAATATGAAACCAGTAGAACTAAAAGATAAGATACTTTTACTTGAACACAATTTGTGAGTGTAGCAGTGTTGCCTGAATCTGTTTACCCCTCAGAACAATGTCTGTGCAAATTCTTATCACTTTGAATGGCTACGTACACTTTAAATGGGTTAGCATTTCTCACCTTCTCAGTGCTACAAGAGCGTATGAAAAATGTAAATTAGAAGCAGAGCATGTGTGTGAAACAGCAGTGATTATACACTGGGTGTCATTACACTTTCAGCTTTCTGTGTTTTCAATGTACCACGTACTTTGCATCAAAGCAGTGAAGTTTAATGAAAATCGATAACACCAAGAGACTGACTGAAGAACTTTCTAGAAGGAGATTCTATGGCATGGTGAATATGTAGAAGGGAACTTAAGGAAGGGCATTATGAAGAGTAGACAAATGTAAGGGACTGAGGTTTATGCAATTCTAAAGAGACAAACATAACTAGGTGATAACGGTCGAGCAGTGCGGTCTGATAGAAATACAATGTGAGCTGCGTGTGTCATTTCAATTTTTCTAGTAACCACATTAAAACAGTAAAAATAAATAAATGAAATTAATTTTAATAATACATTTTATTTTATCTAATATATCTGAAATGTCTTTCTTTCAACACGAAATCAATATAAAAATTATTGAGATATTTTACTTCTTTTTGACACCTCGGTTGTTGACATCTGGTGTGTATTTTTCAGTTTCAGCAAATCACTAGCCACATGATAAGTGCTCAAAAGTCACGTGGTTCTAGTAGCTACGTTACTGGAGAGAGCTGATTAGAGAGTAGGAGAAGACAAAGTCCATCCTAGAATTTTACATCCTAGCTGGTGTCTGAACTTTAAATTTCTAGCTCAAAGAGGAGAGCTAGAGGGCACATCTTCACAGCTACCATCTCTCCAGCTCTAATAGTAATCATAGCTCTAATCCAGTCTTTACCCTACATCCAACTTCACAAATGAAAAGTAGTCAGTGAATTTTGGTGAGTTACGATGCATCAATTAAAGTGTTATCAGGAAACAGCTGGTGCTCAAATTGAGTAAATTAAGGAGAATTTAATAAAAGTGCTATATACAAAGTTGTGTTGGCAGTAGAGAAACCACAGGGGATCATGTGGTACCCCAGGAATTTAAAATTAGTAAGCCTTTGCCACCTTAAGCCTGAAGGGGCAGGGGATGGGGCGGTCTCCAAAATCTGGAGCAAGAGGGTCCTGTGAAGGGGGCCACATTGCAGGAGCTATGATCTTCTGTCATATAAGGTCAGAGGACCCTGCAGGAGGGGGCAGGGAAAGGAAACTTGAGAGCTCACTTTCCCCTCCCCCTCTAATCTCCAGGTGGTTATTCCCATTGGAGTGCAAGCCAGCCAGCCAATCAATGCAGCCCACATGGTCAGCTACTGGAGCACAGAGAAGGTGGGGAAGGGTGATCTGAAGGGTAAACTAAACCCATCCAGCAAGTTTGCCTACTTGAGGAAATTAAGAGAAAGCAAAGCAAAATAGGAGATAGAATACAAAATCAGTAAAGCCTTGAGAAGAGTAAAAAAAACACCGTGTGTTTTCTTAATCCCTTCTGGCATTTTGGTGTCTTTCATTTTGTTCCTTGTCTTAAATTGTGCCTCACAGTTGATAGTTTTGAAACTGAGATCCACAAGTAGGTTTCAGGGAGCTCAGGAACCTTGTGAAATTATGGGAAATACTTTGTATATATGCTTTTTTCTTCTTTCTTTTTTTTATTCTGGGTAGAATCCATAGCTTTCCATAAATTCTTGGTTATGGTGGCTTAAGTAATCCCTGTGACAGAGAGCAGAAAAAAAAGCTGTCCAAATTGCTGACCATTACCCCGAAGTCAGCAGTTTTCTTAGGTTGAGTTCCCTGAAGTGGACCCTGATTTGTTAAGGCAGGAAGCACAGAAGAATCTGGGGGTGGAGGGAGGGTAGAGGAAGCAGGACAAAAAACCCCACAGGAGCCAGCCAAGGGTGCGACTTCAGGCATACTCCTGAGAAGGTGGCTTCAGCCCCAGAGGACTCTTTGGAGGACTGTTACAGTTGTCATTCGTAATTGCCTAAAGAGTTCCTTGGAAGATGTGAATTCCTGGGCAGTGTCTGCTCTCTGTCCAAGGGGACAAAGCAGCTTCAGAAGGCCAAGGACAGTACTCTGAAGAGATGCTGAGTAGGAAAAAAGAGGTTGCCAAAACTGGTAGGGGCACATGGAATAGGTAAAGTGTATTATATCTAATGGCGACACTAAATTTAGTGCCAATGATGGTAGGTACGTAGAGGTGAGTGGCAGGTCATTAGTTTATTAAGACATGCAGAACCCAGCTCCTTACTGGTGCAAGATGTGCAGATTATGGAGTAAAAGGGGACAGTTGGGCGAGGGTACCACACTGTAACAGCATCCACCAGGCCACAGGCTCCTATCTTTTGGCCCCGTGGCCAGGTCCTGGAGCCTCCCCTGATGTAGCTTCTTGTACTGGGAGCATCTCATGGTTCTTTAAGTTATCCAAATGTAACACTGCAGTGAGCTAGAGTCCCCTAATCCCAACACAAAGTCTAGTCCCAGCTTCAGTCCATTAACTCTTACACCAAGCCTAATCAACACAACATATCAAGCATATCCTAAACCCTCACCCCTTTTTCTGATTCCCCTACCCCTGCCCATGGTCTCTTCCTCTCTCTTACAATAATGACCACAATAATAATAACTATAATGATGATGATGATAGAAGCTTATTCAGCACTTATTCTGTGTAAGCTATGAGCCATTTTATGTGGATTACCTAACTTAAATGTCAAACCACCCTATAATTCAGATAGGATTATTATCTTCATTTTATAGCAGAGAAAACTGAAGCTTAGAGTTGATATAACATTCCTAAGGTTGCAACACTGTAGTATGAATCCAGCCTTGCTGATTCCAGGGCTCATATGCTCTGTATTCTAGTTTTTCTTCATATTATTGTGTTTCTATCTTGTATCACTCTTACTCCATGTGATCCCATGTGTGAAGATCCTGTCTTGCCTTGGTCTGTTAAGTTGTCTATTCTTCTTCTGGTAGTGGAACCACTCTTCTCCTTTAGGGATTCCTTCATACCATGTAGTACAGATGAAGCAGTCTGTCCCAAGCCCCTTCCCCTTTTTGGAAGGTGGTCGGGGCATGTGAACTAAGCTGGTCAGTGAAAACCCTTTTCTGAGATATTTGTTAGAATCTTTTTTTTTTTTTTTTTTTTTTTGAGGTACACGGGCCTCTCGCTGTTGTGGCCTCTCCCATTGCAGAGCACAGGCTCCGGACGCGCAGGCTCAGCGGCTGTGGCTCATGGCCCAGCCTCTCCGCGGCATGTGGGATCTTCCCGGACCGGGGCACGAACCCGTGTCCCCTGAATCGGCAGGCGGACTCTCAACCACTGCGCCACCAGGGAAGCCCTGTTAGAATCATTTGTAAGGAACATTTTCTCCTTGAAAGGCTGAGGGTATTGAGATCTGTATAAAGCTGTGGAGGGGCAATTATTGATATCTTGGAAATAAATTAAGCCTGAGAATAAAGGTAAAACAGGAGAAGGGATCCAGGACATTGTTAGAGTCCTGATGATATTGATTACACACCTGTATTCCACCATCTGTGGCAGAAACCAACTGCATCTAGTTTTGCTGCCAATAAATTCTGCCCCCCTCTCAACACACATGATTTTTTTTTGGCTTAAACTAGTTTGCTTATTTTATTTCCCTGTCTTTTCACTGACACTAGATTGTGAATTTCTTGAGGACAGGGACTACATCATTTATTTTTATAGTCAAAGTACTTAGTGTAGATTCTAGCATACAAAAGCTACCCATGTTGTTTGCACAGAATTGAATAGTTTGGGGTCAATACAAGAAAAGAAATTACTCAGGTGTGATGTGGGAAAAACTACCAGGAAAACCAATGATAACTCATACTAGTGTCATAATCTCAATAGGCAGTTTCCCTTGACAGGCATACCCAGATGTTTTCCGAGCATCTGGGACACGCTAATTGGACGACACTTTGAACACATGGATTTGTGGTTTGGTTTCCTGATAAGCAAGACCTCCTTCACTGTCTCTGAGTGGTTTGATGAACACCTGACTTTCCTGTAATGTGACCAAGCTATGCCAGCCCCTCCCTCAGTTGGCCAGGGTAGCAGAAGGGATCTGAGATGGATGGAGTTGCTGTTCTCTGGTAGCTTGGATTTATGGAATTGGCTGGGTTTCTCTGGAAGGATGGAGATCAATGGCAACCATATGGTGGAGAATATTATCCCACTGTGCCTCCTCAATGGGACCTGAAGATTGGTAGGTTCAACACTCCTGGTTTTACGTGGGAATCTATTGTCAGCATCTCAATTCCTCAGCAAATCCAGCCTTCCAGCAATTACAGCTGAGCTGCATGTGTGTGCCTCTTCCATCTGCATCTGGTGATGCTTTCCCTCCAAATTTTCACTCAGTTGTTTAAGTCACAGGCACTTAGTTTCTCTTGAGTGCCATTCCTGTGCCGGACAGAAATAAACATACTGCTTAAAGTCCAGGCAGCATATGGTAAAGTCAGGATCTGGTCCAGGCTTAGGGAAGGGAGGACTTGGCCAGGGTGAAAGGTAAGAATGCTCCAACTGAGAGTATTTTTCTGGCCTTACTATTTATATTATTGTCATTCTCAGCTGTAGAATTAGATTCCCAGAAATGTAACTGTTATAGCCGTGGAGTGTTGTGCCTTTGTAAATGCCTGTATATTTATGGATAGCTCTGCATCTTTTTTTAAAAAAAATTATTTATTTATTTTTGGCTGCACTGGGTCTTCGTTGCTGTACTCGGGCTTTCTCTAGTTGCAGCGAGAGGGGGCTACTCTTCGTTGCGGCATGCGGACTTCTCATTGCAGCGGTTTCTCTTGTTGCAGAGCACGGGCTCTAGAGCGCAGCCTCAGTAGTTGTGGCTCGTGGGCTCTAGAGCACAGGCTCAGTAGTTGTGGCGCACGGGCTTAGTTGCTCCACGGCATGTGGGATCTTCCCAGACCAGGGCTCGAACCTGTGTCTCCTGCATTGGCAGGTGGATTCTTAACCACTGCACCACCAGGGAAGCCTAGCTCTGCATCTTGGTAGGCTAAATGACCATGTGGCCTAGTTTATGTTAAAATGCAAAGGTAGAGTCCTTGTATCCCAATTTTATAGAAATTCTTCTGTATTAATGCCATTGTCATCACAGAGGACTAGTTAATTGCCACTCAGTGCGCTTACTGACTAAGAAAAGTGACCATTTCAATCAGTTCCTTAGATCTGGTACAACACCTAGAGTATCATGTTCAATCTTGACATCCCTGCCTTAAGAGGAACATTGACAAAGGGAAGTGAATCCAGAACAAATTAATCTAGACTACTCTAGATGAGGTCTGGTAGAACAAAGACAACAAAACGAAATAACAAGGACTACAAAGGCACGTTTTTGGAAAATGTGTGTTTGTCTTCTGGTATCTGAACGGCAAATATAGAAGAGGAATACTCTTTGTTCTCCTCAATGCCATAGGGCAGAGCTAGTGATTAGGTAGAGGCATCATGAAGTCAGATTTCAGGTAGACATAGGAAAAGGTCACTCTGCTATTAAATTGGTTTGCTTTTGGTTGTGGCAGATTTCCCTATTCCTGGAGCTAATCAGCCAGAGGCTGGATGACCATTGTAGAGGTATGGTATGGCAGTGACAGCTCAAGGCTTAGCCAGTATCCATTCTCTTCTTTCTTACTAACAGGATCTGGGATTATTGTTTCAGATGAAATATCATGTTTCCCTGCTTCCCTTGCAGATAAATGTGATTAATTGGGTGTAAGGAGCAATCACTGGATGGAACTTCTGGCAATACTTTTTTGCCTTTCCCCTCTCTCTTCTGGTTTCCTGCCTGGAATCCAGATGTGTTCGCTGTAGCTCCAGCTATATTTAAGATGATGACATGACCTTGAGGGTGAAAGAGACACATCTGTTAGAGTGGAGCAGGACAGAAGCAGCCTTGGTCCCTGTTGGCCTTATCAACCTGGACCGCCTACCTCCTTTTGTTTGTAACCTGAAAGAAAAAGAAACTTTCATCTGTTTATAGCCTTTCCCCTTTCCAATCTCTCTCACTAACTGACATACTCAATTCCTACCAGAAATGGTTAGTCAACTATCAACCTTGAGGTCTTTTTCAAATCTAAGTATCCATGGATATCAGAGTTTGTTACTTCACTTCCACCTATTATCTTTATAACCTACTGCATTTAACAATTAAATATTGGAGGCTATAATGCAAGGATAATACTGAGATATTATACTGATGTATTTTTATTCTAAATTGTCCCCAGTACCTAAATGACATTGATTTAGGGGCAATTATTTATTTGATCACTTCAGGGAAACCTAGAACAAAGAGGTTATTGCCCAAGTCTAGTTTCAAATTGGCATTTTGTAGGTCCCAATAAGTGTTTTCAGAGGAAGGCTTTATGGAGAGAGAAGAAGGTTTGCTAAATTCCAGAAGCACCCTTCTTCTAACAAGAACCAAGCCTGGCTGACTCAGAAAGTAGGGTTTTTATAGAAGTCATAGGATACAGAGAGGAGGAAGAGAAGAGTATCAGTTGAGATGGGAGAGAAGAGAGTCAACGTAGACTCCAGTGCTCTGGTTCCCCTGTCATGCCAAAATCTCTAAAATAGGGATAAGGCAGAAATTCAGGGAACTTAGGCACAATCTGGAGCCTCAGGGCTGGTGTTCCTCAGAGAAGTCCTGTTTTCTGACAAGCAGCTGAGGCCAGCAGGGCACAGGAACAGAGAGGAAAACAAGGAACATGAGGACAGGATGATGAAAACGAGTACTTTCTGGTGTTCTCTAGGACCGGCAAAATGCTTGTATGTGAAATCTTGACCCCATTCTACCTGCTATCCGATGGGGAGGCAAGAACAGCAGTTTCTGTTAAGTTCTCTTTACTGCAGGACTGGGCATTTCCCTCAACTCTTTTCCCTGCCCCGGGAAGAAGAAGGAAAGAACATACATAGTCTCTTAATGAAGGTTCTCGTTCATGGAGCTGTACGGTACCACTTCCTCGGTTCATGGAATGATGCTTATTTTAAAAGAATTCTCATAAGGGCTCCGCATACTGACAGACCATCTGTTTAATGTTATATCAGCCTTTGCTTTTTTAAACAGATTGGGCAAACTTTGAGATTGTATATCCTTTTATGAATAGGAAAAACTCCAATAATGAAGAAAACAAGTTTCTAGTTTGTCTACAGCCCGCTCTGATTCAAATGTCATTTCTTGCTTTTGCGGGTGTGATCTTGTGATTTAGAGCAAGAAATATTATATTGATACATTTAGTCTTCATGCTGTTTCTGGCACAGTGCTCCTAAAACCCTTAGAATTTGTCTTCTGTTATGTTAATGAAGTGACTTTTGCAAAGCACCTAGGGACTTAACCAGTGGTTAAGACTCTGCACTTCCACTGCGGGGGCACAGGTTCGATCCCTGGACAGGAACTAAGATCCCGCAAGCCGCAGGGTGTGGCAAAAATAAAAAAAGAAAGGAAAGCATCTAAAGGTGGGGGTGGGGTTAGTTGCCAAGGAACCAACCACGTGATTAGAGTGGGAACTTTAGGTCCCACCCTCCTGACCTCCCAGGAAGGGAGAGGGGCTGGAGATTGAATCAATCGCCAATGGCCAATGATTTAATCCATCATGCCTCATTCTCTTTTATGGAGGGAATAAAGCCTCCATAAAACCCCCAAAAAAGAGTATTTGGAGGACTTCTGGGTTCATGAACACGTGGAGAGTTGGGGAGAGTGTCGTGCTCAGAGAGGGTGTGGAAACTCTTCACCCTTTCTCCACACCTTGCCCTGTGCATCTCTTCCATCTGGCTGTTCCTGAGTTATATTCTGAGACAATAAACTGGTCATCTAGTTAGTAAAATTGTTTCTCTAGCAAATTAATACAACCTAAGGAGGGGGTGGATCATTGAAACCACCAAGCTATAATTGGTCTTTCAGAAGCACAGGTGATAACTTGGACTTGTGATTGGTGTCTGAAATGGGGCGTTGGTCGCCATGGGGGACTCAGCCCTTAACCTGTGGGATCTAATGCTGTCTCCACACAGATAGCGTCAGAATTGAATTGAATTTTAGGACACCCTGCTGGTGTCTGAGAATTGCGTGGTGGTGTGGGAAAAGCCACCCACACATTGGAATTGGTGACCAGAATTGTAGTGGCCCATTGGCAAGACTCTCCTTAAATATTTCTCTGGCTCTGTTATGCCAGGTAAACATAAAGAACTCTGGTGGACTTGATTGTTTTGTCATTCACACAATATTCGGTGGGATTCAGGTTTGGCTAAAATGTAACTTTTTTTATGCTTATGCAAGCATGGAAGGTGCAAGTCAAGTAGGGGATCAGGTGTGTGTGCCTGGGGGCATTCATGATTTTATGTATGTGTGTTGGGTGAGGGCAGGTATAGGGCAGGTATGGACTTGTCTTTCAACAGAGACCTGCATTAGCTGTCATATCCTTTTAACTGGAAGCTTTTCTGCGTAGGATGGGCAGAGGCTTCGGCATCCGGGCTGGGTGCCTAGTTCTCTCTCAATATGACATGGCCTCCTGATGATCTGCCCTCCCCTCCGTCTGTCAGGATGGCCCTGGTTCACTCCCCAACCCCTTGGCTCTTTCTTGACTTAGGTGCTAAGCAGCAGTGAACTTACAGGAAACAGCTCACAGAGCCCTACCTATCACATCCATTTTTATTCTTTGCAGCAAGTGCTATGGGGGGAGCTCTTCACCTCTTTAAAATTTTTCCTTTGCTCTCATGGGCTCAGACTTTGTTCATTAACTCGGACAACCTTCTCTGAGGTTCCTCCTCCCTCTTCCTTAGTTGTTGTTGTTGTTTTTCTTTTTGTCTGCTTGGCAAATTGCTACTTGCTCGCTGAGAATTATTTCTCCAAGTTGTACCTTTCCAGCTCTCGTCTCCAAGCTCCTGAAGAGGCTAACGAGCACTGGTGCTTAGGTTGTAACACTAGACATTTGCCACAGAGCTAATGCAAAATGCATGGCATGTGTCCAATATTGGAAAGCCAAGGGTTGCAGCGCAAGGGGAAAAAGGAAGTGCAGTCTTTACTCTGTGACATGATTACTTGGAGACCTGGAGATTTGCTTTTTTTTTTTTTTAAATTTATTAAATTTATTTATTTTTGGCTGCGTTGGGTCTTCATTGCTGTGCGCAGGCTTTCTCTAGTTGTGGTGAACGGGGGCTACTCTTTGTTGTGGAGCATGGGCTCTAGGCACACGGGCTTCAGTAGTTGTGGCATGTGGGCTCAGTAGTTGTGGCACACGGGCTTAGTTGCTCCGCGGCATGTGGGATCTTCCCAAACCAGGGCTCAAACCTGTGTCCCCTGCATTGGCAGGCAGATTCTTAACCACTGCGCCGCCAGGGAAGCCCTGGAGATATGCTTTTAAAGACACAGTTAAATGTTAGGAAAAACTAGCTGTCATTAGGATGAACTTGGAGCAGAATTGAGTTATGAGCATGTGGTAGGTATCTTGGAAATCACATTGGAATTCATCATCATCAAAGAGAAATTTTAAAATTAAGTTTACATATATTAGACATAGCTTAATTGCTTCGCAGGAAAGAATCTGTGCTGTTACCCGATTTATAGGTTTTAATGGGTCTTTTCTGAGAGACAAATATTTCAGATCCTAGGGAAGCAGATAGTGATGGGCATGTGAGCTGCCCCGTGCCGTTTAACATTTCAGAGTGAACTGTGTCAGAATATTTCTGCATGCCCCTAATTCTCTCAGCCCTCTCCATCCTACTCTCTGATTCTGCCAGGCTGATCTGTATGCATCACATCAATGGATATCTGCCACCGGTCTGATTTACAGTTGGGTTTCGCCAATGGGGCAGCCCTGAGACGAGGTTGGAGAGTAGAGAGAGCAGTAATAGTGTGTCTTTCCTTGGCTCTTTCCCTCAAGGTCACCTTGAGCTAGTTGTGACCCCTGACCTCTCCCAGTGGCTCATTTTATAATTCTTTCTCCCTCCAGAAACTGGCCTCCCCAGTCCCTACAGATCCAAGGGGTGATAGTGACTATGACTCTGTTACTAGGAAGGCACCATTTAAGCACCATCCCTTGTAGTTCCCCTACACCTTCAATTTTGTAAACAGTCTCTTTGCAAATATATCCTCTGTAATTATCCTATTTTGATTGTGCCATATGTTTCCTGTTGGGACCCTGCTGACTTAAGAAGATGAATCCTACAAAGAGAAGAAGTTCCATTCACTGGAAATTTTGATTAGTGTGATTTTATTTTATTATTTATTTATGTTTAATTATTTTATTTATTTATTTTTGGCTGCGTTGGGTCTTCGTTGCTGCGCGCGGGCTTTCTCTAGCTGTGGCGAGTGGGTTCATTGCGGTGTGAGGGCTTCTCATTGCGGTGGCTTCTCTTGTTGTGGAGCATGGGCTCTAGGTGCGTGGGCTTCAGTAGTTGTGGCTCGCGAGCTCAGTAGTTGTGGCTCGCGGGCTCTAGAGTGCAGGCTCAGTAGTTGTGCATGGGCTTAGTTGCTCCACGGCACGTGGGATCTTCCTGGACCAGGGCTCGAACCCGTGTCCCCTGCATTGGCAGGTGGATTCTTTTTTTTTTTTTAGATGTTGGGGGTAGGAGTTTATTAATTAATTAATTTATTTTTGCTGTTGTTGGATCTTCGTTTCTGTGCGAGGGCTTTCTCTAGTTGTGGCAAGTGGGGGCCGCTCTTCATCGAGGTGCACGGGCCTCTCACTATCGCAGCCACTTTTGCTACGGAGCACAGGCTCCAGACACGCAGGCTCAGTAGTTGTGGCTCACGGGCCTAGTTGCTCCGCGGCATGTGGGATTGTCCCAGACCAGGGCTCGAACCCGTGTCCCCTGCATTGGCAGGCGGATTCTTAACCATTGCACCAGCAGGGAAGTCCCTAGTGTGATTTTAGAGAGTGTAAAATCTATATGTGATAAACCATGGCTTTAGAAGGCAGGATAACAGAGTGGTTAAGAATACAGACCTGAGATGTCCTGCCTGCTTGTGACTTCCATAGGGTGGTGTCGTGAATATTCAGTTAGGTAACATATATAAGTGTCCAGCATTTAGGGAATGCCGTATATCAATAAATACAAGTTTTTACTGTTATTATTACTACCACTACTACGTTTTAAAAGATGAAACTTTCCACAAAGTTAGGAAAACTTGATTGGGGGTTGGTTTATGTAAATAAAAATATATCAAGAAGAAGCATCATACAGTTAACAATAGGGAGCATTGATTCAGAGTTTACTATATGCTGGTATTGTGTTAATATGTATTCTAGGCATTCGGCAACAGTATATGCAGCATTCTGCCCTCAAGGAGCTAAGGTGAATTTGATAATAAAATGAAAAGACATGAAAGGAGTTAGAATTTGATGAGAGAAGGAGAAGGTAGAACCACTGGGAGTTCTATCTATCTAATCTATCTATCTATCTATCTATCTATCTATCTATCTATCTATCAATCATCTATCTCTGAATGTATTATAGGTCTTCGACCTTGTGTATCTGTCATCTATCTCTGGATGTATTATAGGTCTTTGACCTTGTGGACTGTAGGACCTGGTTAACCAGTCATAGGGAACTGTTTCTTCTGTGTCAGGATCCTGAAGTCTGAGGGCAGGCAGTCAGGAAGGGAAGATGGATGTGAAGTGAGGGAATCAAGAACAACTAGAAGCAGGGAGGATGAGGGGAGTCCCCACGACAGACTGGAACCTGCGTGGGTCTCTCACCACCTCC
Source organism: Grampus griseus (assembly GCF_964374135.1). Lineage (NCBI taxonomy): Eukaryota > Metazoa > Chordata > Mammalia > Artiodactyla > Delphinidae > Grampus > Grampus griseus. The sequence continues at coordinate 90,223,796 of NC_139001.1, read as the reverse complement.
AAGCCTCCGTCTTCTATGACGGGAGTATCCTGCAGGAGAAGCACGTGCCCTATGTCGTGAAGCTAAACACACCTTGACCGAGGAGTTAGAGAAGCTGAAAAAGGATCTAGAAGGAGTCTGAATTTCTGTGGGCCCTTATGCTGCCTCACACCAACAAAGCGAGCCAACAGGTAAACACAGTGTGTCTGTGCTGAGAAAGTATCTTGTGTTCTGCTCTGACTTTCCCCACTGCATCCCTTCTGCCTTCAGTCACTTGGAGAAGATCTCTTAGCCCCGTGCTCATCAGGAGCTGTGCCATGAAGAGAATCTGGGGAAATGGAGTGCCAGCTTAGCTAAGTTCACACAGTACAGATCTAACGAGAGGAGTTAGATTCATAGAATTCTGGAGTTGGAAGTAATCTAACGCCCCATAGTTGGAGATGAGGAAACAGAAGCCCAAGAAGATAAAGCAAAAATTATACCCTGAGTTGTCTGTATACAACTGTCTCTATTTAAAATCTCAACAAGTGTGAGTCATTTCAGTTTACAGAAATCCTAACGAGTTTAAGTAAATATAATGTACAGTATACAAACATACGTGAGTATCAAAGTGTGATAAAAGCAGTATAGGGTTAATATAGTCAAAACAGGAGCTTAGTGATCAAACAAAGATATTTACTGAGAATTAAAAAAAAAAATTTGGATTAGTTGCCAGAATTGTAAGGAGAGGTTTGTGCAGGTATATGAGAAACATACCACTGTCCCCATTTCCGCATATGATTCCACACGTCCTTTCTCCAGAACTGGATGGAGTGTTCCCACGGGGTGGCCTTATTATCCTTCTCCTACAGAGACCCTGTGAGGCTGGTTGGCTGGCAGGCAAGGGGATGTGAGGCCAGCCGTGAAGGAGGATCACCTCAATACATCCCCCCTCACTCCGTCATTAAGGGAGAGATTGGCTGAAAACTTGGCATTCTTCTGAATAAAGAGGGCTGCCTCCACTCTATTCCTGGAATCTCACTGCGGTTGATCATTTGGATCCCATCTCCAGAAAGGAGGGCTGAATCCTCATCCTGGTTTAGCCACTGACTTGCAGTGTAAATCTGAGCAATTCACTTAATCTCAAGGTGAATCTATCTTCAGCCTACTTTATTGGACTGTTGTTCAGAACCTCTGGCCAGGTTGCTCTACCCCTAAATACAGAGACTATCCTTGGGCCCAAACCTGCTCAGTGTTTTCCTTTTCAGTGCAGCTAGATTATGGCTCAGCCTGCTAGCTTCACCATCCAGCTTGCCTTTCTGGGACCTCTTATGCCGGGTATTACCTAGACACGGTGCACTGAGATCTCCATCTTATTCCTTAACCAGGGGATTAACAGATAAATCCTCATCACTGGAAGGTTTGGTTGCAGATCATTTATGATTGTAGCTAATACTCAGTGACCTCTTTCCCTGTGTTCCTACCGTTTTAACACTTAATTTTCACAGCAGCCCTCTGAGATAGATACTGTTTATTGTCTCCATTTTACTGATGAGGAAACAGAGTCTTATGATGACATCACAAAGCTTATGACTGTAGTCCTTTTTCTTTACTTCCCAATTTCCTGGGTAAGAGATTAATAAGGAAGCACCACTAGGATTCTACTTTCACCATTGTTTTTTCAAAGGGTGGAGATTAACAACATTGGGTTCACACTTTTTGGCCCTATGTTAATGAACACCATGTCTTTTTTTCACAATGGCATCTCCTTACAGCCTGAATAATAATAATAAATGGATAAAAATAGTGTGCTTCTTTTTCTCAAATGAGCAGCTGTATCTCCAAGGATCTCCAATCTCAGCCTTCATTTCTCAGAGAATCCTGTTTCATGTGTGCAACACTAAACATGGTGCTTCTGCGAATTTCTGATTTCCCAATGGCTGGATTGGAACTAGCCATGTCATGAGCTTTAATTTAGTATCTGCTACAATTATTGGTAGTGATATTCCATAACTACAATTCTATCCTTGATAGATGTGTAGGTAAAAAAAATATAGTAGAGGAGAATGCTGCTTATCTAGACCCTTAGCATATGTGTGTCCAGAGCACATAACATGTCAAATTTGAGAGAAGTGGAAAGTAGATTGAGAAAAAAATGGACATTGCTATGTAGTTTGAGCCAGGTTGCAAGTTATCTCAGTGGTGACACTACAGCAAGAGCAAAAGAAGATTTTTGAGTATTTAAAATATTGAAATATTAGCTAGAGAAGCTAGGGAAAGTATTAACAAAACAAAATATAATGCTATACAATAGGAAAGATTAAGCTATTGAAAATATGAAGAAAAAGAGTGGACAGATCAACTCAAACTATTGGTGGTCCTTTTGGAGGAGGAAAAAAAAAGTTGTGGAAAGAATCGATGAAGTGGGAACAAAATAAACAGGTTAAAAACACTCAGATGCCTCTATACGAGTTGAACTGAAAGTGTCTACAACCCATGTCATTAAATGACAAAAGCAAGGCATAGAATACACATTATTCCAGAGGTACTATTAGTTGACTTGTGTAATACTTGTAACACTCTGCAAAGTAGATGTGATTGTTATGCACGTTCTAGAAATGAGGAAATTGAGACTATTCCTTGAGTAAGATACCTAAGTAGTAAGCAGTAGAACTAGAATTCTTATTCAGGCAGGCTGCTTCCTGAATTCATGCTTTTAATGCTGTTTGCTACATTTTTAAGCAAATACATTTATAGGTACATAGATTATTTCTGAAACTTTATATATGAAAACAGTAACAGATTTTGCCTCTAGACAGAGAAGGACTAGGGGCTAGGATCCTAGTCTAAGGTAGGAGGGATACTTTCTTTGCCTGTACGTCTTCAATTTTGACTTAGTTTTTACCGATCCCTCCCCGTTTATACCTCAGGTCCTGACAGATTCCCTTCTGTATTCCACTGGACACACCAGCTCACATTATAATCATTTGTCTGCATGTGCCCCCTTCTACATTATCAACTCCTCAAGAACAGGGACCATGTCTTATTCATCTTGGACTTTTTAGTGCTAACCTCTGACCTACAGCAGCACTTGATAAGTTTTAACTGAGTGCACCAAAATGGAAAAAAGAAAACACCCTGGAAAGAATGACTGTGGTATGAAAACAGCCAGCTCTTTCTAGGATTGTGTTACAGGAGGGGACACTGGGCATCTTTCTACTTTCTTCCACAGCTAAAGGTGGGCTGGTGTGATAAATCTTAATTCATTGAATTTTAATCATTAAAATTCATATAATAACGTTCAATCCATGCTGCCCAGTTTCTTTAAAAAGGAGGCAAGAGCTATTAGTTTTCTGGGCAGAGTGTTGCACGTGAAGCTGAGCGTGTGGGAATTGCCTTCTCTGTGTAGTCTTCCTGCCTTAAACTGTTCTTGTCCCACAGTTGGTACAGAGTGCAAAGAAAACATCCTGGTCAAGGACTTGTATTTGACCTAGTTAGAGATCCACGTGGTTCTTACCAGGGTAATTGTAGTGCCAAAGGTTCCTCACAGTAACTTTTATTATATTATAGTGAGCCCTTGAATGTTCAAAAAAAAGTCTAATGTAGTTCTTTTATGATTCTAGGAGATGCCTGGGTGAACAGGCGTAAAAATTAAATGCTTCTTTATGAATGATAGTGGAGCTACTGACTTCAAGGGTAGAATTTTTTTTTCAGAAGTTTTTTTTTATAATCAGTATTACTGCATTCAGTAGTTCTCCAAGTTGGCTGCACGTAGAATCATCTGAGATGCTTTTAAACCATACCCACGTGCCTGGGACCCCCACATGGATGCAAATTCATTTGGTCAGAGCTGGAACCACAGCAAGCCCAGGGGATGCTAATGTGTAGCTACCGCTGAGAACCATTGTGTTATAGAAACCCATAGATTTTCAGGTCACACTGGCGGAAACATTCACTCTCTATACAATGATGGAGTGCCTATGGTGAGCGTGACTCAATTCTAGGGGACTAGCAATAAGCAAAACAAATATTTCTATTATGGAGTTTACATTTCAGGAGTGAGAGGTGGTGATGAGGACAAAGAAAAGTTAAGTGGGGAAGGAGCTAGGAAGATGCTGGTTGGTTATGAGGTTTGTAGTAGGGTGGATGGGGAGTGTCACACTAAGATGACACTTGAACAAAAACCAAAGGAGGTCAAATCTCGTGGCTCTCCGGAGAAAAAACATTCCGTTTGGCAAGAGACAGTATCATGCTTAGAATGTTTGAGAAATCCCAGGAGGGCCACGGTGGTTAGCAGGAAGTGAAATAAAAGCCTAATTGCAGATGAGATCCAAAGAGCAACAGCTCCAAACTGAGAATTAAGGTTTTATTTCTGGGCATTCTTCTCCCTACATCTTAAGATAACAGCTCCCCATTTCTCCTTATGATATGCGGCATGTTAAGGTAATATGAGGAGAGCTAACCTGAGGAGGGCTTGTGAATAATGTTGAAATACGTTTTGGGTGTGTAACCTTTTGTGATGGCGACCTCCTGTGAGCTGGGCCTGACATGCGGCCCCATCTACTCCCATGATGCCAGTGTGCAATCGTGAAATCAAAAGTCCTACTGTTTTACCTCCATTACATTCCCAGTGTACACCGGGGGTCTCTCCTACATGTGGGCAAAGGGGTGAGGAATGGTGCCAGTTATTTATAAAATTATGACTCAGTATTGAAGTTCAAAATTTCCCCATTTTTGCAGCCAGCTTTGTTCTAATTTGTCATATGTCTCCTAGATGTCTGATGTTAATTTCATTTTTTGATGCTATACGTTTTTACTCAATAAATAAAGCAGCAACAAAATTAAACATTTTTAGTAAGGTGGGTTTTTTTCTCATGAGTTTTTCCACATTCACTAATCTCAAATATATCTGTCAAAATTTGGTTACATAGAGAATTGAAATATATCATTTTGTGTGTTGGTTAGTATTTCTATTCTGTCTTTTAAAAATCCTCTACATGCTTGAGCCATGCCAACACTATCCATGTTAGATTATAAATCCCTTCTAATCAGAGAGTGAGACAGTGCTTGTCTAAATCTCTCTGTAGCAGCATTGGTTAGTGATCCTAGTTATCAAAAAGTTTTCTCTATGTATACAGAAAAACACATCATTTTTATCAGCTCAGTAGACCACAGAGCCTTCCACTAAAAGCTTTGGGCCCCAAGGCCAGTCTGACTATTGGTTAATGCAAATAAACGTAGAAAATGTCTTGTTCTGCCTTGGTAACCACAGTCTCATTTGAAGCAGAGTTATGTATTATGGCATTGCCAGGCAGACCCCTTCAAGCGAGGCAGGATGTGCATGCAGTTACAGAATGTTCAAATTGGTTTCTCTTTAAATAGAGGCAGGTTTGGGTTTGTTGATCAAATCAATTAAAGTGGTTTTCCCCAATTCATTCTCAGAATGGGAAATTGCCTTTCCAGAGCATTAGAGAATTACAAGGACCCCAGATAAAATGACCCAAGAGTTTGTATATACACATCTGGAAATCAACTTGGGGTCTATTTGTATGAAGAATATCTGCTTGTAGTTCTCTCTTTCTCTCTCTGTCTCCCTCCCTCCCTCTCCAACTTTCAATCACTTTATTGAAGTATAATTTACACACGAGAAAATGCGTACACTGTAAGAGCACAATTGGATGACTTTGACAGATGAATACACGCATGTTACTGACACCTAATTCAAGATATACAGTCTTTCTGTCATTCTAAAATGTCCCTCGTACACTCTTTTGTAGGCAATTCCCATATTCTCAATCATTGTTCTGAGCTGATCTGGTTACTATTACCATAGCTTGGTTGCCTAGTCTACGTCTTTATAAAATTTAAGTCATATGACATGTACTCTGTGTCAAGCTTTATTTGCTCTACATAATGCTTTTGAGACACCCATCCTTGCTGTTATGCGTATCAATAGGTTATTCCTTTTATTTCTGATTAGTTTTGTTACGCTATTCACCAGTTGCTGGGCACTTGGTTGGTTCCCCATTTGGGGCTGTTATGAATAAAGCTGCTATGAACATTCATGTACAAGTCTTTGTGTGAACATGCAAATTCCTAGGAGTAGGATTGCTGGGTCATGTGGCAAACATATGTTTAATTTTCTAGGAAAATTTCTAAATTAATTAAATAAGGAGACGGCTCTAGTGCTTTGGCAACCCGTGTAGGCAAACCAAAATCTAAGCCTGTAAATACCTTAACGTTATGAAATAAAAATGCTAAGGATGACCAACCACAAACAGCTAGCTAGGCTTTAAGCTATATGCAATCAGTCATTGCCTTACTTTGCTTCTGCCTTTTCTCTATGGAAGTCTCTCCCTGAGCTCTCCTAAAGCACCCCTAACCACTTCTGGTTTGTTGCTGCCTGATTTAAATCAATTTTTTGCTCAGATAAACTCTTAAACTTTTTAATATGGCCCAGTTAATCTTTTAACACCAGTTTCCACATGGTTTACCATTTCACATGCCTACCACAAACACAGGAGAATTCTAGTTATTCCATATCTGTTCTAGCACTTGGCATGGTCAGTCTTTTACATTTTATCCATTTTAGTATGTGTTTCATTGTTCGAATTTGCATATCTCCAATGACTAATGCTTTTGAGCATCTTTTACTATGGTTATTGGCCATTTGATTATTTTTAATGCATTATCTGTTCAAGTCTTTTGCTCATTTTTAAATGGGTTGCTTATGTCTCATTACTGAATTCTAAGAAGTTTTTAAAAATATATTTTGGATACAAGTTCTTTGTCATACATATATATTAAGAATGTTTTATCCCAATATGTGGTTTGCTTTTTGAAGAGCAATAGTTTTAAATTTTGATGAAGTTTATTTTATCAACGTGGTTAGTTTTTTTTCTGAGAAATATTTGCAGTTTCTGAGCAAAGAAAATTTCTTGTGTTTTCATCTAGATACTTTAGATTGTTAGTTTCCACATTTAGGTCTTTGGCTCATTTGGAATTAACTTTGATGTATACTGTGAGGTAGGCCATAGGGTGCAATTTTTCTCCATATGAATATCCAGTTGTTTTAGCATCATCTGTTGAAAAGACTGTTTTCCTCAATATTATCTTAAAAGTTCTATTGAAATCAATTGACCATATGTATGTGACTCCAGATCTAGAATCTATTCTAGCCCACTGATCTATTTTTCTATCCATATTCTTATACCACATGTATTAATTATCAGAGCTTCAGAGTAATTCTTGAAATCAGCTAGTGTCTTTCCATCAACTTTTTCCAGGTGGTTTCTATTTCTGAGTTCCTTTGACGTTCCATAAAAATTAAAATCAGCTGGTCATTTTGTAGAAAAAGTCCTGGTGGGATTGTGCCAAAAATTGTTTTGAGTTTACAGATCAATTTGGACAGAAATAAAATCTTAGCAATACCGAGAGCTTCAATCGATTTGTTTAGGTCTTTAAAAATTTCTCTCAATATGCTTGTACATTTATTGTAAATCTTGCAGATTTTTATTAAAATAATTCCTACTAATACTTGTAATAATGATATGATGCTATTGTAAACAGTATTTTATTTTTTTGTGTGCAATTGTAAGTGGTATTTAAAAAATTTTTCCAGCTTGGGATTTCCCTGGTGGTCCAGTGGTTAAGACTTCGCCTTCCAATGCAGGGGGTGCGTGTTTGATCCCTTGTCCGGGAGCTAAGATCCCACATGCCTCTCGGCCAAAACATAAAACAGAAGCAATATTGGAACAAATTCAATACAGACTTTAAAAATGGTCCACATGAAAAAAAATCTTAAAAATTCTTTTTCCAATTTATTGTTAGTATATAATAATAGAAATACTGTATTTTGCAGTCTGCGACCTCTCTAATTTTAAGTATTAATTTGTTTAGTAGACATTTTATGATTATCTGTGTAAAGAATCAAGTTTATGCAAATAAGGGAAGTTTTGCTTCTTGCTTTCCAATCTTTATGCCTTTTTACTTGCCATAGTGTTCCTGTACAATGATGAATAGAAGTGGTGAGAGCAGAAATTCTTGCTTTGCTCACTGGATCCTAGGGGGAAACAATTCATTGTTTCAACATTAAGTATAATTTAGCTCTAGGTTTTTCATAGATGTCGTTTAATAGATTACAGATGTTATCATACGTACGTGATGAGAGTTTTTATCATATTTGTTAAATGTTGTCAAATACTTTTTTTGTATCAATTGAATAACTTAGGCTTTTTCTACTCTGTTGTTAATGTAGAGAATCCCAATGATTGATTTTTGAACGTTAAAACAACCTTGCATCTTGAGATAAATCCCACTTGATCATTATGAATTATTCTTTTTATAAAGTATGGAATGTCCTATAAATATCAATTAAGTCCATCTTGTTTAATGTATCATTTAAAGCTTGTGTTTCCTTATTTATTTTCATTTTGGATGATCTGTCCATTGGTGAAAGTGGGGTGTTAAAGTCCCCTACTATGATTGTGTTACTGTCGATTTCCCCTTTTATGGCTGTTAGTATTTGCCTTATATATTAAGGTGCTCCTATGTTGGGTGCATAAATATTTACAATTGTGATATCTTCTTCTTGGATTGATCCCTTGATCATTATGTAGTGTCCTTCTTTGTCTCTTGTAATAGTCTTTGTTTTAAAGTCTATTCTGTCTGATATGAGAATTGCTAATCCAGCTTTCTTTTGATTTCCATTTGCATGGAATATCTTTTTCCATCCCCTCACTTTCAGTCTGTACCTGTCCCTAGGTCTGAGGTGGGTCTCTTGTAGACAACATATATGCAGGTCCTGTTTTCATACCCGTTCAGCCAGTCTATGTCTTTTGGTTGAAGCATTTAATCCATTTACATTTAAGGTAATTATTGATATGTTTGTTCCTGTTACCATTTTCTTAATTGTTTTGGGTTTGTTATTGTAGGTCTTTTCCTTGTCTTGTTTCTCCTGCCTAGGGAAGTTCCTTTAGCATTTGTTGTAAAGCTCCTTTGGTGGTGCTATATTCTCTTAGCTTTTTCTTGTCTGTAAAGGTTTTAATTTCTCCCTCAAATCTGAATTAGATCCTTGCTGGGTAGAGTAATCTTGGTTTTAGGTTTTTCTCCTTCATCACTTTAAATATGTCCTGCCACTCCCTTCTGGCTTGCAGAGTTTCTGCTGAAAAATCAGCTGTTAACCTTATGAGGATTCCCTTGTGTGTTATTTGTTGTTTTTTCCCTTGCTGCTTTTAGTATTTTTTCTTTGTATTTAATTTTTGATAGTTTGACTAATATGTGTCTTGCCATATTTCTCCTTGGATTTATCCTGTATGGGACTCTCTGTGCTTCCTGGACTTGATTAACTATTTCCTTTCCCATATTAGGGAAGTTTACAACTATAATCTCCTCAAATATTTTCTCAGTCCGTTTTTCTCTTCTTTTTCTGGGACCCCTATAATTCGAATGTTGGTGTGTTTAATATTGTCCCAGAGGTCTCTGGGACTGCCCTTAATTCTTTTCATTCTTTTTTCTTTATTCTGCTCTGCAGTAGTTATTTCCACTATTTTAACTTCCAGGTCACTTATCCATTCTTCTGCCTCAGTTATTCTGCTATTGATCCCTTCTAGACAATTTTTTATTTCATTTATTGTGCTGTTCATCATTGTTTGTTTGCTCTTTAGTTCTTCTAGGTCCTTCTTAAATATTTCTTGTATGTTCTCCGTTTTATTTCCAAGATTTTGGATCATCTTTACTATCATTATTCTGAATTATTTTTCAGGTAGACTGCCTATTTCCTCTTCATTTGTTAGGTCTTGTGGGTTTTTACCTTGCTCCTTCATCTGCTGTGTGTTTCTCATTTTGCTTATCTTACTGTGTTTGGGGTCTCCTTTTCGCAGGCTGCAGGTTCATAGTTCCCATTGTTTTTGGTGTCTGCCCCCAGTGGCTATGGTTCGTTCAGTGGGTTATGTAGGCTTCCTGGTGGAGGGGACTAGTGCCTGTGTTCTGGTGGATGAATGAGGCTGTATCTTGTCTTTCTGGTGGTCAGTTCCACGTCTGGTGGTGTGTCTTGGGGTGTCTGTGGCATTATTATTATTTTAGGCAGCTTCTGTGCTAATGGGTGGGGCTGTGATCCTGTCTTGCTAGTTGTTTGGCATAGGGTGTCCAGCACTGTAGCTTGCTGGTCGTGGAGTGGAGCTGTGTCTTGGTGTTGAGATTGAAATCTCTGGGAGATTTTCGCAGTTTGATATTACGTGGAGCTGGGAGGTCTCTTGTGGACCTGTGTCCTGAAGTTGGCTCTCCCACCTCAGTGGCACAGCCCTGACTCCTGGCTGGAGCACAAAGAGCCTGTCCTTCACACGGCTCAGAATAAAAGGGAGAAAAGAAAGAAAGAAAGAAAGAATAATGTAAAATAAGATAAAATAAAATAAAGTTATTAAAATAAAAAATAATTATTAAAAAATACATTTTAAAATAATTTTAAAAAAGAAAGATAGAAAGAAGAGAGCAACCAAACCGAAAAACAAATCCACGAATGATAACAAGTGCTAAAAACTACAAAAAACAAACAAAAAAACCCCAGACAGACAGAACCCTAGGAGAAATGGTGAAAACAAGGCTCTACAGACAAAAGCACACACAGAAGGATACATATACACACTCACAAAAAGAGGAAAAGGGGAAAAAATAATCTATCTTGCTCCCAAAGTCCACCTCCTCAATTTGGGATGATTCGTTGTCTATTCAGGTATTCCACCGGTGCAGGTACATCAAGTTGATAGTGGAGATTTAATCCGCTCCTCCTGAGGCTGCTGGGAGTGATTTCTCTTTCGCTTCTTTGTTCGCACAGCTGCCGGCGTTCAGCTTTGGATTTGGCCCCGCCTCTGCGTGTAGGTCGCTGGAGGGCGTCTGTTCTTCGCTCAGACAGGACGGGGTTAAAGGAGCCGCTGATTGGCGGGCTCTGGCTCACTCAGGCTGCGGGGAGGGAGGGGCAAGGAGTGCGGGGGTGGGGGGGCGGGCTGTGGCAGTAGAGGCCGGCGTGACGTTGCAGCAGCGTGAGTCGGGCCGTGCGTTCTCCTGGGGAAGTTGTCCCTGGATCACGGGACCCTGGCAGTGGCGGGCTGCACAGGCTCCCAGGAGGGGAGGCGTCGATAGTGACCTGTGTTTGCTCACAGGCATTTTGGTGGCTACAGCAGCAGCCTTAGCGTCTCATGCCCGTCTCTGGGGTCCACGCTTTTAGCCGCGGCTCGCGCCCGTCTCTGGAGCTCCTTTAAGCGGCGCTCTGAATCCCCTCTCCTCGCGCACCAGGAAACAAAGAGGGAAGAAAAAGTCTCTTGCCTCTTCGGCGGCTCCAGACCTTTTCCTGGACTTCCTCCCGGCTAGCTGTGGCGCACTAACCCCTTCAGGCTGTGTTCACGCTGCCAACCCCAGTCCTCTTCCTGGGATCTAAGCTCCGAAGCCCAAGCCTCAGCTCCCAGCCCCGCCCGGCCCGGCGGGTGAGCAGAGAGGCCTCTCTGAGCTGGTGAGTGCTGGTCGGCACCGGTCCTCTGTGCGGGAATCTCTCCGCTTTGCCCTCTGCACCCCTGTTGCTGTGCTCTCTTCCGTGGCTCCGAAGCTCCCCCCTTCTCCGCCACCCGCAGTCTCCGCCCGCGAAGGGGCTTCCTAGCGTGTGGAAATCTTTCCTCCTTCACAGCTCCCTCCCACTGGTGCAGGTCCCGTCCCTATCCTTTTGTCTCTGTTTTTTCTTTTTTTTTTTGCCCTACCCAGGTATGTGTGGAGTTTCTTGCCTTTTGGGAGGTCTGAGGCCTTCTGCCAGCGTTCAGTGGGTGTTCTATAGGAGCAGTTCCACGTGTAGATATATTTCTGATGTATTTGTGGGGAGGAAGGTGATTTTCGCGTCTTACTCTTCCTCTATCTTGAAGCCTCCCCCTTCTTTATGGTTTATTACAAGATATTGAATATAGTTCCCTGTGCTATACAGTTGGACCTTGTTGTTTATCCATTTTATATATAATAGTTTGCATCTACTAATCCCAAACTCCCAATCCATCCCTCCCCGGCCTCTCCTCCCGCTTGGCATCCAGAAATCTGTTCTCTGTACCTGTGACTCTGTTTCTGTCTCATAGATAAGTTCATTTGTGTCACATTTTAAATTCCACATATAAGTGATATCGTATGGTATTTGTCTTTCTCTTTCTGTCAGTTTATCTTCATCCCACATTTTTTTCCAGGTGAAAGGACTCAAGTGTTTCATTCTCAGTTTCTCATATGATACCACCTTAAAGTAAACACTATCTTCTATTAAAAGGTCAAACGTTGATGAATCTAGGAAAATGGCTTCCTAATTCCTAGACACCGTGTGCCTTCCCTGGGTAGCATATTACACTGAGCATATGCCACCCGTTTGACAGAGAAGAGCTGAGAGCACCTCCTCTGGAGCACGGCACAGAGGCTCTGCTAGTAGTCACACAAGCAGCTCTTGAATCAGATTGATTAGGAAGAAAGGGAGAAAGTTATAATTTGAACATAAGGAAGAAGGGTGAGACAGCTGTGGAAGGGCAGAGAAAAAGGCCAAGTACGCGCGCGCGCGCACACACACACACACACACACACACACACACACTCTCAAAACTAGGCTAGGTAATAGTCTATAAGCCACATTGCTTCTTCTCTTGAGAATAGTTTCCCAAATATATCACGAATTTCCATCATGGCCTGGTTTGCGGAGTACGTTTATATACAGAGAAATCTGTACTTTGGTATTTGTTTTATTTGCCCCAAATCTTATTCTCCAAGATAAGTATAGAGCATATTCATGTGGCATTCCTGTGTTACAAATCCTGTGTTACCAATTCCGGCCAGTGGGTCATAATTTCCTCCCTTCCATTTGCTCTGTGATTCCCTTGTGTCATTAGAAGGCAATGTTCAGAATGTATCACCTTGATGGTGCACTTCATCACCCTGCAGCAAAACTTTTCACCCGCAAGCTGCATACGTAATTCATATGTTCTTTCCAATAGGTTTAAACTTTAAGAAAAATCAAATAGTGTTTTGCACAACACAGGTGATGCTCATGAACTTATTACCTCTCAAAGGCCATTTATCTTGGCAGTTGCTTCACACTGAATAAAGATGAAGCTTCTTCACTCCACCAATTGAGACGAACATCAGTGCAGCTGTGTCCTATTGAGGCTGAAAAAAGTGAAAATGAGATGAATTTTTCAGTGAGTTAGGTCAATCTATGGACTATGTAGGCACAGTTCAAGCCAGACAACTTTGTTTTGGAAGGTTTCACACCTCTAACCTATTAACAAAGTTGCTTAACTCTTTAACTTTAGTTTTGACTAGGCTTTAAGGTTTAGGCATTTTTGCTTTTTATTACGATTCCGCTGTTGTCCAACCACAGAATTCAGTTGATTTTTACTTACTGCCGATTATATTTGGCTTAAGGCAGTGCATCTCACCATGGCTACACATCAGAATCACCTGGGGAATAAGAAGGATGAAAACAAACTTAGGAAACATTGTCAGTGTGTTTATTCTTTCATATTCATCTAGTTCACTGCATACTTATGCAGTGATATATTTATTGATAGAGAGCCAGATTTTTGTCAGATACTGAATATTTAAAAAAATCCAAATCTCTTGACTTTAAGAAGCTTATTGGCAGGGAAATTGTTAAAGAGAATTTCTTTACACAGTTCTTCGTAAATTCTATGAGAAAGATGGGAGTGCTCTAACTCGGTAGTGCAAGGGTTGGAGTTGGTGGCGAGGGGGGCTACTGAGCTGAGTGCTGTAGAATGGAAAAGAGTTCACGGGATGAAGAAGTGTAAGAGGAATTTCATGGAAAAGGACTGTGCAAGCATGAATAAAGACCCCTTTTGTTGTGTTGGGGAATACAAAAGCAGTGTGATTTTGCTGGAACATCGAGTAAAAGAAGATGAATAAAAAGAGATGAGATTGAATAGGTAGGCAAGACCCCAGTCCTGATGCACCTTGCATGTCAGGCTAAGGAGGACAGATAGATCCAGTATGTGATGGGAGCTCCTGAGACACTCTAGGTTTTCGCTTTAGACAGCTCCCTCTGGTTTCTGATAACACCATGGAGGGCCTAAATTCCTGATCTATGTAAAGCAAATTGGGTGATACAAATAAATGCATATTGACTATGATATACCCTCCTGGAAAAAAAAATACTTGTCGTCACTCAGCAAGGTAAATTAAATGCACAGCCACAATATCGCACCTTATAAGCCTTAGAAATGCCTCAAACAGTCGTTCCATAAGGGTTGAGGTAAAGGAGAAATCATTTCTGGTTGAATGTTCAGAGACAGTTAATGGGAGCCAGTGGCCCATGCTTAGCCTTGAAGAAGGGGGGAAGCTTTAATAGGCAGAATTCCAGAAAAAAGAAAAGAAGGATGTTGAGCAACAATAGAAAATGTGAACTCCTTTTTGTTACAGCTGGCAAAAAAATGTCAGAACAGGGATTCTTAAGGGAATAGGAACAGAGAAGACTACAAAGTTATGCAGGAATGCAGTCATGCATTGCAGGTTTTGTTGAACGTTGAACCAAAGTTTTGGGGATTTATTGAAAATGCAATACAGGGACAGTTTCTAAGTAGGAGACAATTATTTTCAGTAGAGGGTACTACGAAGATTAAGCTGGCAATACAATTCATGATGGAATTTTAAAAATGAAAATAAGTACAAATAATAAGAATCTGAACCACGACAGTAGCAAGTGGAAATAGAAGAAATCTATAGGAGAAGTGAGACTACATGCCCACCTCTGATCTGTTGATCCAAAAGCATTTTTATAAAGGCCTTTGTGTAATTCTGAACTGCATCCAGAATTGGAGGCAATGTCTTTGGTGATATCCTCAATACCCTTAGTCCTAAGGACTGAATTTTTCACTGGGAGGTGGAGTCATCTATGTCAGTGTGGAGAATGAAGAAATTCAGTTATGTAACCAGTGCTCGTCAGTGTGCCTATTGTTAAAATCTCCTGGAGAATTTGTTAAACAGATTTCTGGACCCAACCAAGCTTACAGAGTCAGAAACTCCAGCGGAGGGTACAGACTGTGTACTTAAGTCCCTAGTGATTCTTATCATCAGGCATTTGGGGAACTTAGTAGTAGGGTAAATGTTACTTCAAAGCAGCGAAATAATTGATGGAATATAAAGGCCTGTGTTGGGATCATTGGTATAGCAATTTTTGAAGTATAATGATTCTGTCAGCTTTCTCAGGTGTTGAGAAATTAAAGGTACAATCGAAACCCCCCTACTTACACTATCAGTCTATTTCCATCCGCCATTGTCTCCTTCCAGGGCTATTGTAAGAGCATCCTAACTGGTCTCTGCTTCCGTTCTTTCTGGGATATAGTCTGTTTCCCATACAGGAGATGGAATAATCTTGTAAAAACAAATATCAAATCATGTCACTCCCCACTCCTCTGCCCCTTACCCTCCAGTAGTTTCCAATTATATACTTTAAAAAGTCCAAACTTTGTACCATGGCCTCGGAAGCCCCCCTTAGGCTGGCGCTTGCCCCACCTATCTCATTTCATCCCCTGCCGCTCTCCCTTTGCCCACGGTGGCTTGCTCCTGTTCCTTGGGCTTTCCAAGCTTGTCAGACTCTCTGAGCTTGACCCTCATTATTCTCGCTTCCTAGGACTATTTTCCTCTAGTTATTCACTGGGCTTGCTCCATTATTGTTGGAGGAGGTCATTGAGAGGATGTAACTGCTGGAACTGGGCAATTGGAGGCTCTTCACTCCCTCTCCTATCTCTGGAAGGTATGTTCTGCCCACCATTCTCACACTAGAAACTGTTTCAAGGATGTAGCCTTTAAGGAGTAATGTGTTGTTGAGACCATGTGGATGGTATATATGACTGAAAGCCTCTATATGAACTTTTATTTTATTATTTTTTTTAAGAAGATGTTGGGGGTAGGATTTTATTAATATATTTATTTATTTTTGCTGTGTTGGGTCTTCATTTCTGTGCGAGGGCTTTCTCTAGTTGTGGCGAGCAGGGGCCACTCTTCATCGTGGCGCGCGGGCCTCTCACTATCGCAGCCTCTCGTTGCGGAGCACAGGCTCCAGACACGCAGGCTCAGTAGTTGTGGCTCATGGGCCCAGCCGCTCTGCGGCATGTGGGGTCCTCCCAGACCAAGGCTCGAACCCGTGTCCCCTGCATTGGCAGGCAGATTCTCAACCACTGCGCCACCAGGGAAGCCCCTCTATATGAACTTCTAAAGATTCTGGGGTGTGGGTATAGAGATCAACTTGTCTTGTGCCCACCCATGACAAGCCTTGTATGTGATTTCCTTTCCTTATTAACCCTGCCAGCTACAGATCTGGAGTGGTCTGCCTCTTTCTTCTGTCTTTCCTCGCCCTCCATGTACGTGGGCCAGTTTTGAATTTCACCCCCCAGGGAACTCTTGAGGTTGTGAACCGACAGTTGTGTCATTGAGAAAGATCTTCCTGAACCCCCTTGTAGAAGAGCTATTACTTACCATTGTCACCTGTTCTTCCTCTGCCTAACCCTTATCCTGATTGATCTTACCTCAAAAGCCCTATCTCAGTCTGCTCTCATATTATGTATTCGTATATATGTTTTTCTCTGTCTCTCTTACTAGAACATGTGTACTTTAAGACTGTGGATTTTATCTTTTTCACTGCATTCCCCAGTGCTAAGAATGGAGTCTAACACTTAGCTGATGCTTAATAAACATTACTTGGATGGATGAATGATGTGCTCAGAATGTGATAGGAGCTATTTACTGCATATGTGTTTTGAATCAGTGCCTTTTCTATGTATTGTCTCCATAATCCAGTGTTGAATGGTCTGGACTATATACCTTTTGTAATTCTTTTCTCACAGTTTCATCCTGAAACACCCAATGATCTGATTTCCTTGTGTGATAACACTGCTTATTCATATCATACTTTATTATGTACATTGGGAGAAGTTGCTATTAAGCATAGTTGGGCTAGGAAGGTATTTCCCATCTGTGTCCATCTCTTTATACTTCTTGCTTCTCAGACTTGACTTTCTCCTGGGTGTTCCAGCATCCTCCTCACATGTCTGAGTGGAGAGGACTTGCCTAGATTTGTCCAGGGCTTTATCAAAGATCACACAGGCCTTGGTTCCTCTGATCTTTCTCCTCTTTCTCTATAGAAGCAGTCACCTCCCAGGCTGATAGTCATAGACAGGCTCTTAGAAATGGTTGTTGCTTCTAGCAGTGGCAGAGATAGGTCTAGTTTGGGACATTGATAGCACTTAGGGGCTGGGATTCCATTAGCTTTAGAAAAGTTTGGGTAGCCAAAAAGTCCTATGAAATACACTGCGTAGTGCAAACAGATTTACATTCCTGAATTTGTCTTGAAGGCATGAAATTTAGAGCAACACTGCACCCAGCAATTGATTTAACCTTCACTGTGTCTATCTCATTGGGCATTAAGTCAGTCACAATTATCTGATCAGCTCTTTCTTGGTCTCTTTATTTGAGACTTCCAAATTTCTAAATTGACTTCACAGAAAAACCTAACTGTGGGCAGTTCCAACTGGGGTTCACAAGACAGACTTAGGATCTCTTATAATCACTGTTATCTCTGATCCATTTCACCTGCAGAAACTCAGGAACCTGTAAGTTGTTATTGTTGTGTCTGTTTTAAAAAATCTGCCAGCTCTGTCTCCTTTCTCATACTTGATTTCTATATTCTTAAAAATAAGTTCTCCTGAAATCATAGGCTGTGAACTCAAGATCAGATGATAAGAATAATTAACTGGGTTGCATGTAGATGATACAACCATGTGTATAAATAGAATATTCATAAATACATGCACAGATCTATCAGCTGCATTTATTCCCCACATAATAAAATCATACACACACTTACACCCTCGCCTTTATCTTTTCAGAGCAAGACAGTTCAGCACTACCTCAGAGTCTGAGTTAGTACTTCATTAAAATAAATTATTTTTCTTCCAGAAACATCGGTACATTGAAAGACAATGTTGAAAGGAGCCTTAGGGAGGGCTTCTGTAGTTCCATGCCCAGTGGTCCTGCTGGCCTCGTGCTGACCTGCCTTCCAGGATGAGCTGAAGGAGTTTCCTGACTTGGATCTTCAGCCCCTGTGGCTTCCAGCTTATTTTCTAGGCAGGTAAGAACTGTTGCCTGTCTGGTAGGTTTCCTCTTGTCGAGGACCTGCCTCGAGGCATATACATCTAGTTATCTGCCTGCCTTTTGAAGCTACACTGCACCCAACCGCTTTTGGCTGCTTTTCAACTCCTACCTGCCTGGAAGGGACTCTGGCTGATAAGTCCTGACCAGGGGACCTGAAGAATTATTTACCTGGGATGTGAATCTCTCCACGGGCACCAAGAGACTCGCTTTGCACACCACGCTTTTCATCACTTAAGGTGAGTTTTCTGCTTCAGATGTATAGAGCTGAAGCAGAGAAAAGTATTTTTGTGGTTGTAGAAGCATCCCTTTCACAATTGGACTAGGGGAAGGCTCTGACGGCAGGTAATTGGCATAAAAACCGCTAGCACGTGGTAATAATGGCATGAAAACAGGGAAGCAACTGCTACCTTTTCAAGTGGCTGTACGATTGGATAACGAAGGAAAATTTGGGGCTGGGGGAAGGTGGGCAAAATGTGTGCAGCTTTGAAAAAATGAGTCTAAATTAATTTTGGAGATTTCACATTTCTCTAAGTTATTGGTAATCAAAATCCACCACTGCTTAGACTGAAATATGCAGTGAATGTCCAGCAGCAGGGTGCCCAAGCAGTGCTGAGATGTTGCATTAAGTGGGATAAAAAAAAGGAGGTTGAACAGAAGGAATGCTTTAAAAACACTGAAGTGGTTCCCTAAATGAGTCACCCAGCTGTGGCCTGCTTTGAAACAGCAGGCTCAACCTTGTACAAGACTGGCTTTCAGCCCGGAGGTCAAGGGATAATGTGTTCAACCTCGTGTGCACCCATGAATAAGTGTCGCGGGCTGTACCACGGGCTCATCCACGCAGCCAGGACCTGTCTCAGTGGACCCAGGAAGCTGTTGGGCTTGGCTTGCCTCACAGTCAACAGGGCTCACATTTAGGCTTTCAGCATTCCTCCCAAATGAGGTTATACATACGCTCTCAGAGACTCATGACAGGGTTGAAAGAAAACTAGGTTGTAAAATATGAAACATATGTCCCATCACTATGCCACAGTGCTTCTAGGGCACGATGAACTAATAGTATATTTAATCAGTTAGGCAACATATATTGTGAATGTGATGGTGGTGCATTTATTAATTTATTGGATGCGCCTGTAATTTCCTTTTTTTTTTTTTTATTGGCCGCCCCGTGCAGCATGTGTGATCTTAGTTCCCAGACTAGGGATCGAACCCGCACCCCCTGCACTGGAAGCATGGAGTCTTAGCCACTGGACCACCAGGGAAGTCCCTGGATGCCTGTAATTTCTGTGGCTATCCAAGCTCCTAGATGTATACTTAAGTCAGAGTGATACTTTCAAAGCCCAAAGTTGACCATTCACTTCAGCCCTATCGGTGGCCTCCCACTGCTTCTGGGAGAGCATCCAATGTCTAGAAGCTGCCCTGTCTTTTCAGGTTCATTTCATGTCGGCCTTCCTCCTCTTTCTTTTCGTTCCAGCCACCTTGCTTATCTTCCATTCTGGTGCTTCTTGCCACGCTCTCTCTTTCCCGTGAGCTTTGTGCGTGCTGTTCCCTCCCTCCCGGGAACCTTCTCCTTCCCCCCTTGTTCACTGCATGGCTGCTAGTTGCCTTTAGGTCCCAACTTAAGGGCTGTTAGGGTACCCTGAACACTCCCAGCTCCCATCCTCCGTCATCAGCCACGTGGCATCCTCTGTCATAATCACCATCACACATTCCTGGAATTAATACCTATTCAATTGTATGTCTCCCATGGAAGACTTTAAGTCCTACGAGGGCAGGAATTGTTCTGTCTTGTTCAAAACTGTACTGTCGCCCTGCACATTGTTCAACAAATATTCGTTGCATGAAAAATCCTATGATCACAGGTTTTTATTTTTTTTCTCTAGAGAGGGCAATGATGCTACTTCTGCTTGTTTAAATGTACTTAGTGGTTACCTTTGAATAGGAAGGGAATTGAATTCTCTGTGTTTTTATACATGTGGCCATGTAAAAGTTGGCTAAGAGGTAGGTAAATTAGTAAATTGTGCCCATGTGGACAGGCCAATTCTCAACTTAGTCCTGTGAATACTTAATAGTCATAAAAGGGAACTGTGGCACATAAGAAGAGTATTAATACGTCAGAGAAATATACTATTCAGCGATGGAGATTAGAGTTTGTGAAGGAGCACAAGTTTTCATTGAGTCTTTCTGTTATAGCTTTTGGACATGTTAAAAGATTCGACAGAGAATACCATTTGAGCCAGAGGTTACTGATCCCAAGGCCCAAAGGGGCCGGGCATTAAAGTGAATGAAAAGAGCTGTGTGGGAGCTGGGGCAAACTGAGATTCTGCTGTAAGTTACTGATTCCGTGTGGAGTTGTGAGCTCAGCATTGACAGGTTTTCTGATTTTTTACAAGAGAGAATCAGAAAACTCAGAGGTTTGTGGTGAAGTCTTTAATTTTTTAAAATGTTGGTAAATAATTTCAAATTTTAAACATGCTTTGCTTACTAGATGAAACATTTCTGCTGGGACAAAACAGTTCTCAAGCTATGAATTGAAAACTTAATCATTGTGTTGAAATCAGAATTATTGAGACAAACAATTTGCTGATGCATGAATAAGTGATGCATGGAAATTTAACCAAAGAATCACTGATGTATAAGTAGTAAATCAGAGAATTTTAGAACGAGAAGGGAGATTACAATCGTCTTACGAACACCTTCCTCTATATTACAAATAAAAATCTCAGGCCTGTAAAAATTAAATTACTGGGGCTTGAACTGAGATGCACAAAATTAAGTAACATGGACTTGAATCCAGGTGTCTCGATGCTTGGCTTTTCTCACAACACTGAGCAACCTTGTGTGTGTGCATGTGCGTGCGTGTCGGTGCCATAAGTAAGTGGAATGAAATATGGCGGCCTGTGCCTGTGCTTCTCGAATTTTACTGTGCATGTGAATCAATTGGGGATCTCATAAAAATGCAAATTCTGATTCAGAAGGTCTGGGATGGGGCCCAGATTTCTGCGTTTCTAAAAGCTCTCAGGTGATGCCAGTCAGTCTTAGACCCAAACTCTGTGTAGTAAGGACCTACCCTCCGCCACTGCTCTGGATGCCTGGACTGCCCTGAGACTTCCCAGAATAGAATGTGTGCTTTGTTCCCTCTTTGCCTCTCTTCCATTCTGAATTTTTGTGAATTCAGAATGGAAAGTAAAATATACTAAATTAAATGATAAATCCACTCAACAAAGAAATTAGATAAGTAACTGACTGGAAACAAGAGACGGTGAGGAAAAACAACAAACGTTCCACTATAGGAATCAAAAATCTCCTTGTTGCAAAATGCATGAATTTTCTCATGTCTTATTTTGTAGATAGATATTAGCTATGGTTAGTTGCTGGGGAACTCTTTAGTCATTTTGTAACTAATGGTAATGGAAAACGACATTCCAGAAAATAAAAGAGAAAATATGTCTCAGAATATAACACATTCCACAAGATGGCAGTAAGTTCCTGTGCTTTACATTTTTCTTAACTTTAACCTTTTACTGAGTATACATTTCATCAGTGGAAATTTTTCTGTAATGGGGCCTGGGAACTGGGCCCAGAGCATGAGATAAGGGAGAAGCACGCTGACCATGATCAAGTGGACTGTTCTGTCTTCACTGCATGTTGGGGTGAATCCTGTCAATTCAGTTACTTTTAGGATAATCTCATAGCGAAGGATTAGAAATATTTTTAGTTTAGTAACTAGCCAGTTCAGGTTGGGAATTTTAGGGACAATAGGATGAACTCATCAGCAATCATCCAATTGCCTACTTCTCAAACAAGCAAATTTATGGCTAAGTGCTTAAGGAATATCTACAGAGATGCCTTTTCTACCTTTCAGAAGCTGACAGAGTATGGGAGACACTGATTTTACCAATGGTACAAATAGATTGCAGCCCCAGAACATGACAGTGTTTAAAATAAGTGGCAAAAGGAAGTTCAGGATTGAATGGAGTTTGGGAAGAATAGCTATATCCCATTTATATTCAGACAAACCTGTAAGGTATGTCATGAAGAAACAGTGGTGAGCGTAAGTAATCAATCTGATTACTATTGATTTCATTATTAATTATGAAATGATACCCTATGTTATGGAATCTTTCGCTTATTCATTTGTTCAGGAATAACTTTATTCATTGAACAAGCACGCATTGAGAACTTAGTATTTATGAGGCACAATACCTTAATTAGGCTAAGGATGAATCAAAACATCTGAAGGATTTAACTGATGAAAAAATGAAGAAAAGTCAAAATCGTGTTTTGTTTTTTTTCCTAAATAGAACAAATGTAAAAGATCTTCTGCAATATACAGTGATTTTAGCCTGATTCCTGTTTTTTTACATGGTCAGGATCTAGGGGTTAAATTATTCGCCCAAAGACATCTAGTCATAAGAGACTAGAGACTTCATTTTGCAACTGAAACCTGCATATCTCTGTTCCCTTTCTAGTGTACTTCGTACTCTTTCACACTGGCATGAACGTTTATTGATCCTGCTTTTAAACCTTGCGCTTTAGGCTTCACCTCAGGTTCCTTTTATGAGGGCACCCTGAGCTCCAACCTGTGCTCTCAACTCCTTTCCCAAGAAGTAGCCAGTTTATACAGATCCAGCCTGCCAGCGTGGCATATATGCAAACACATAGACAACTAAACAAATAAACAAGTGAACAAAATCCCACCATTTTCTTTTCTGAGGAAATCAGGAGACTCATAGTGTGTAGACCTGAGGTTGGAGTTAGGAGGCCTGTGCTCAAAACTTAGTCTGTCTCAGGTGACCTTGGCCAAGTCATGGCCACTCCCTCCCTGAGGCCAGCAACTTGCTTGATTGGTTTTTCATTGATTTCATCTACCTTCTTCATGTTAGGAAGCCACAGTCTAATAGATACTCAGGAACTGAACACTGAACTGTTTCTTAGCTCAAAAGTTTTCTGAGGGCTTTTGAAGAGGGGGCCTATTTTCTGCCAATTATTCTGCTTTAATAAACTCTTCCATCACTTTGGCATAAATCCTCAACTCAAAGTAGCTTTACTACTTGGCTGAATCCAGATAAATGGTTGATTGTGATTCTTACTGAGATTCCCAGACTCTTATATGAGATGGCAAATGTACCTTTATGCATATGCTTGTTTTTGAACATAGCAGAAGGTATTTAACTCTCTGTAACAGCTTCAGAATTTACCACATTTGGTGTTTCTCAATAAATTTATCTTTTGATGGAAAATGTCAGTCAAAATTCAAAGTTATAATAAGATTCCACACAAAGCACTCTAAATTACATTTCTTAGAATAACTGGAAAAAGAAAGTATAATTTGGTAGCAGTGCAAAGCACTAATTGCAATATTTCAAAGAAAACCTTTTTTTTTTCAAAACCTATAAGTCTATTAATCCTAGAATTATGATTCATTCCAAGGATATTTTAGCACAAACTCAAAAATATCATATAATGTTCTGTAATATAATTAGTAATCCAATAAAATATTTTGATCTAAATTAATAAGTGTACTATGTGAGTAATAATATTCTTAAAATGAATTCCATGGCCAATTCTTCAGTTTCTTCTTTCACGATAATTGCATATAATTCTAAGAAATATATTGGAGATCAAAAGACTGCAGCCTTTATTTTTTTGAATTAGCACACAGGCTAACAATAGTCCCTAATGAAACTGCTAGATGTCAAGGCAGAAAATGATAAAGTTCTCAACTAAAAGCTTCCAGAAATTCAGCTGAATGAAAATTCTCAGATTGTGCTGTTTAGCCTCTGTTTTACCACAACTAACAGAGAAGCAGTAGACTCTGATTTCTTTTTCCTCCCATCACTATCAAGTGGCCAGTCTAATCTGTCATTAAATAGATAAACATGTTTCAAGCTTAAATGGCAAAGTCCTATCGAGAATTGATACCCTATTCAATAGCAGGAATCTATTAATATATCTAATAGCCCTTTATTTTTATGGTGATTTATTTTGTCTATTCATCCTTTGAGTTCAATATGGGAGAGATGTAAGCTTTCCTATCTGAAAATCCTCAAAGGAGAGGGGGAAAAACCCCTGTGTCATTATGATGAGAGGCAGTGGGTATCTTCCTACATGACAGAGAAGGTAGGCATACTTATTTTCTTTCACTTCATAGCTCTAGAGACTTACCTGCTTTGTTTCATGAGGCATCACTACTTATGTAAAAAAGGGTTGCAGTTTGAGGAACTTAGCATAAATACTGGTCAGCTTTTTTCTGGTGACATTTTAGTGCTCGTCTTTTAGACATTCCTTTTAATGCTGTCAGTATTTACAACAGAACATCACAAGCATAATTTCACCACTGAAAATCAATTGCATGTAAATGCCATTCTCTCGAAGTGCTGGTGATGAAAGACCCTCCTCGGAAGTCTCCCTCCTTGCCTATTATGCTGTTTCACTCTGCAGTTTATTATCTGTACCTGCAGCCAGACAGACACTTGGGATAAGGAGAAGACCATCTGGTGTGCCAATTATTCTCAGAAAACCTTTTCTTTAAAATTGCTTATTAATGTTGGAAATGATCATATTTAAGAGATTCTTAACATAGACTGAGTCTTTCACTGCTGTTCTCATATGGTCATGCAAAATGCAATGTTGTTCAAGCCCATGTGACCTTACTGTCAATTATTTTCATTTTATTCTACGTCATAGACATTCTATTCCTAGCTGGCCACTCTCCTGACTCTGTGGCATGTAATGCCAATCCCACTTTTTTCTTCCTTTCTTTGCCCTTTCTGTTCCTCTCTAATTTCCCTTCCTTGACAACCAGCTTGGATGAACATTACCTGCCCTCCATTGGCCAGCTCTGCTTTATTCTTCTTTGTGAACCCTCCCAGATCACTCTTTTTTTTTTTTTTTTTTTTTTTTTTTTGCGGTACGCGGGCCTCTCGCTGTTGTGGGCTCTCCCGTTTGTGGAGCACAGGCTCCGGACGCGCAGGCTCAGCGGCCATGGCTCACGGGCCCAGCCGCTTTGCGGCATGTGGGATCTTCCCGGACCG
This sequence comes from Grampus griseus, assembly GCF_964374135.1. Taxonomy (NCBI): domain Eukaryota; kingdom Metazoa; phylum Chordata; class Mammalia; order Artiodactyla; family Delphinidae; genus Grampus; species Grampus griseus. Next base: position 90,198,633 of record NC_139001.1, on the reverse strand, counting down.
GGGCACGAACCCGTGTCCCCTGCATCGGCAGGCAGACTCTCAACCACTGCACCACCAGGGAAGCCCCCAGATCACTCTTAAAGAGTGTCTTATGTTTAACTCTTAACACAATGTCGTTATGTAGGTGGCCTTCCATAAAAGTGAGATAGATCCCAGAGCTCTTACTACCTGTAAGGCAGGATCTGATTATGTGCTAATGATTTTTATGCCAGAGTGCTGACTATGAATATCAACCTACAGTTTTAAGATAGGAGAGAAGTACAACTTTCTTCATCACTTATAACTAGCGAATTTCCCTTTTGATCATCTCACAGGGCTGGTCAACACACAATCCCAGTGAGGAGTTATACTGTCTCTTTCCCTACAGTTTAGTCCAAATTCTAGAGGACTTGATGCCAAAGCCTTGGGAAAATACTTTGGTTGGGCCATTAGATCCTCATTGCTCTGTGTCAAAACTCGAGTCCGCTAAGATACTCTGTGCCTCATTGAGCCCTTGAGCATTCAATTGTAGGGAAGGAAAAATATTTTTTTCTCTAGACTTCTGAGTTCTTTGCTGAGACTCCTGTAATAAAATACAGATTAACAAGAGAAAAACAAGCAGAAGTTTATTTACATATATGTGTACCTCACGTCTCCATGGGAGATACCCAGAAAAAAAATGAGTAACTCCCCAAGGTGGCTTAGAATTGAGGCTTAAATCTTATCTTAGTAGGGAAAGGGGAGAGTATTGGAGTTTTAGGGAGGGTGAATGGGTCCTTAGAAGAACAGATGGGAAGGATGATAGTTTGTGACAAAGTTTGTCCAGGTGTGGTTTCAACATCTCCTCTCTTGTGTTAAAAATCAATCTTCCCTGGTTGATAAAACTCCCAGGGTGGAGAGATTTATGACAATTGAGTTCTTTTCGAAGGATCTGTCCTTAGGCAGATAAGCGGAGTTCAGAAAAATCCTCTTCCTGCATTTGCTGTTTTTCAAGTGTCTGCAGCTCAAAATAATCAATATACCAAAGCAGCATATTTGGGGGTGGTTAAGTCTTGAACTCCTTCAGTCGTATTGTGGGGTGGCATATTCAGTTACGCTTCCCATCTAATTAGGGTTCTTGGGAGATGTCTCTGTATCTTATGAATGTGGCCCTCACAAGGCCATTGCTCCCTCTGCTGTCTCTATGTCACCTTTGGGCATATGGCCTCCATCCTGTGCTCTTGCACCATGAAAAGAGAAGAAATCCTGGTAAGGCTGTGGAAGGCCCTGTCTGCCTGTGTATCATAGCAGGTGACCATTCATCTTCCAGGTCTTTATCTGGGAAGGAGCCCTGTGTCTTTAACTGAGAAGTGAGGTACAGGTCTTTTGCTTTCTGATCCCATAAGCCTTCCTAGTATTTTTCTATTTTTTGTGCAGGGTATAGGATCCTGTTTTTTGAGATGCATCAATATTTATGCTCTTGTTAGTTCCCTTCAGTCTCTTTCTCCCCGTCCTAGTCCTGGGGATTCTATTCTAATCTGAATAGATGAGGGTTGGGAGCAGTTCAGGCTTATTCTTACCTGTGATATTTCGGCGAAACCTTTTGTCTGTGTACGAATCTTCTGCAAAAAAAAAAAAAAAAGAAAATCGTAAAACTAAGAAGAAATGTATTTTTCTTCTTCTTAATGCTGTCACCTCTTATATGTAAAGTGAAAAGTCATAAACATGTATGCCTAGCTAAATATTTAAATATGGAGGGCAAGGTTGGGAAGAGAAGAGAAATTGGTGGAAAATAAGTATAAAATATATAAAAACCTCTCTGACCTAGGGTGCCAAAAATATTTTGATACATTAGTTTTTACTCATAGTATCTTGAAAAAGAGGGGCAGTTTAGGATTGTTGGTTGCCTTCTAATGCCTAGGATTAGGATGCACAGAGGTGAGGGATTTAAGTTCTTGCTGAATGATGGATTGTTAGACGTTTGTGGTTCAGTAAATGCAGTTCATTGCTAAATTACTGGAAGACTCTACACTTTGTAATCTTCTACTATGTTTCTTAACAAAAAGTTATGCAGAACTAAACAGCAAACCAAGTGTGATGAACTTGTTTGCCATTTTGGGGAAATTTAAAAGCTTCTGAAATAGGTATTCTGCTTGCCGTGTGTGGTGAAATTGAGCTTAAGAAACGTTACATTCAGAAACCATTTCTTTAACCAAGAAAACTGAGGAGTCTTAAAGGAAATGAAAGATTAAAAAATTGAGTAGTCTTGGTTGGGATAAAGCAACAAGATGTGCTCAGGACTTACGTGCAAACCTTGCATAAATGAACTCCCAACACTTTGAATACAGATGTTAACAAATATTTTTTTCCCCTAGATTTGGGAAACTTCCTTCACAGTTATCAAAAGAAATTTGCTGTATATAATTGTCATGGGGATTCTGTTCCTCTAATCCTGAAATCAGACACATTTACACCTCTGATAATTAGGCAAGATGGAAATAGATTTCTTTATGCCTTCAGCAAGTTTGAATTTCACTTTTTTGGGCAATGATGTAGTGATTAGGCAGACTTTAATGAGAGGAATGCCTCTGACATGAGCTGAAAATCACCCCTAATGTTAGTGCCTGTTTAATTACTTGACAGTGAACAGCATGATGGCCTCTGCGAGTAGGTATTTAATAACGACGTTGGTTTTTAATACACTCACATACTTTTCATAGGATTCTTTATGTTGGCTGCTTATTTTAGTTATGGCAGCTTCACTACTAAGCTAGGACTCATTTGCACGTTTGATCTCTGCCTTGACCACTTAGGTAAACTTTGTTCCCTAGCCAGAAGGCACACCATTTAACACAGGCAGCAGCTCACTACTCCTGCCGTTGGCAATCAGGGGCATAGAGAAGGAGAACACAGATAGCTCCAGGCTATTCACCTTACTACTGCCGAAAAAATTCCTAGATGAAAGTAGGGGTGGTGGGCTACTAGGACCTTCAGATAGGAAAGATAATCTGTATTTGTATTAAAAGATTGTAAGTCACTGGTGCACGCATCTTTTTGCTGGGTGTCTGTATCCTAATGTAAAGACTATATGAGATATTAGACTAATCAACACTAATGCTCTTAAAATTTAGAGAAATGGAATACAGTTGCAGTCTCAGTCTGACTGAAAAAAGTGTTCTTGTGTGAACTTGACCAAATAATTTCAAGATTTGGATCGTGTCAAGAGCTATGGGCATATTTATTAGTCTAAGTCTTCCCACACCATGGTGTTTTCTGCTTATCATTCAAGCTAATTAGAAAATGCAGTACTTGTAGTGGCTTCAGGTAGCAACCTTATGATCGTCTCCTTTTGGGTAGGATTTATGCTCCTGAGTGCAGTGGATGTCATGGAAACCATGGTTCAGAGGTGGGGAGAAAAGACTCTGACCCTCCTGCTTAATCTGCAAAAGGGGTTCCCCAGCAGGATCTAGCCCTTTCTCATTTCCTGTCTTCCTCTCAGTATCAATCCCAGGATCAGTCTTATTATTCAGTTTTTACTTATGCTGAAGATGTGTTTATTTGGAAAGATTTTTCTTCGTATATTACATTTTTGCAGACATGGTTCAAAATATCCCCTTTTTACAGAATTGTTGCCTCATTTCCTACAGATAATGACACTTGATGATGGGAGCTTGGCTCAGTGAGAAACTGCTCTGGCAGGGACAGACAGTGTTCGTCTCCGCATGTCAGACTGCCCCTGCAGCTCCCACTGAGCTCTGGGATCCCAGCTTAGTTTCTATGTTCTGATCTATAGATATGAAAACCCGTGCATGGAATACAGACGTACATTAACTCCTGTGTTGCCTACAGAATGCTGGATCAGATACCTACCTAAACATTTACTGATACCACCTCTAAGAATCCATGAAGCAGAAATATTATCCTCAGCTACTTCCCTATGTTCCAGAGAGAAGGAACTCAGTTTTTCTCTCACTGGGCTCAGTGATCAATGTTTGGGAAAACACCTGCCTGGGGCAGGTGTTTTATTACTGAATACTGCCAGGTGTTTTATTAGTGAATAATGTGGGGACAAGTATTTGCCACCATTTCTGGAGTCCAAGTGTGCTTTGCAGTTCTTGTCCCCAGAATCCATCCGTCAATCCAAATAAAAATGTATCAAACCCAATTTTCTGGATCATCTAATGTGTATGAAATAATGAGCTCAGACAAGCTAGCGTCTGGTTTAAAGCTTATATTTGAAGCTATGAACAATTTCCTATACTGTCATCCCTTGGTATCTGTGGGAGAATGGTTCCAGGACCCCCTGCAGGATACCAAAATCCACAGATGCTCAAGTCCCTTATATAAAATGGTGTATTTGCATATAAGTTACACATCTTCCCATGTACTTTAAATCACCTCTAGATTACTTGTAATATCTAATACAATGTAAATGCTGTGTATATAGGTGTAAACACAATGTAATTCAAGTTTTGCCTTTTTTTGATCTTTCCGGAAATTTTTTTCTCAACATTTTTGATTCTTGGTTGATTGAATCCACAGATGCAGAAACTGTGGATATGTAGGGCTGACTGTATTTCTTTCCTGCTCCAGGAAATCATAATTTTATGAATCAGTCATATTAAATGTTGGAATTTTTTCTTAGAAGGTAAGCTCTAAGAGATGATGTCCATGTAGTTCGTTAATATAGAACAGCTTAAAAACTGATTAGAGCGTCTGCTAGAAGGCAGCAGAATCCGTTTCGATAGACTTGTTTTATCTACGCCGCACTTCATCTAAATTGTACGCTCAGCTCTACATTGCTTGAAGCTGTAGATGGGCCTCTGCTCCAGACCCTGGAGACGTGGGGCAGGCTTGCAGGGTGGTACGAGCAGAAGATGGTGCTTGGCGTCTATGCTATCCAGACAGCCACATCTCCTTGTGGAAAAGTTTTAACATTCCACAGGAGCCTAACCCTCATTCCTTTTCTTGTGGATGTGACAAACATGAATTCCAGGACATTTAAGGGGAAAACAGCCTCACTTTTGCAGCTCTCCATTGCCTACAGAGGCTAGTGGTACAGCTCTTCAATTTCACTAGAAAAGCACAGCAGGCAACAGTCTCAGCAGGGAACAGGTGACGCAGCTCTTCACCAGGCAACCGGCCACTTCCTTAGTGAAGACCCTCACTTTGCTTTCACCTCTTTCAGGGCTAAGCAGTTTTGTTATTTTGTAGTTATTCATATCAGATTGCATTTAAGTTGCTTGAGGGGGGCTGGGCATGACCTCTTTTTCTTGGAATCCCCCAATACTGCCTTGGAAATGATTCTATACATAATGAATACCTGTAGGTTTGATGTTTCTGGGTCACGATGCCAGTTCTCATTGCAAGTACATGCTTTCCTCTGATTGACCTAGATAGTTCATTAAAAACTCAGATTTTCAGGACCTGTTACAGGGATTCTGATTGAGATGATTTAGAAGTGGAGCCCCCAAATCTGGGTTTTAAGCAAGCAGCTGTGATGGGACTTGTGCAAGGGGTCCTTGGACTGCAATTAGAGAAATGCCGCCCTAGTAAATAAAACTATGCCCTGCCTGGACGGTTGTGAAACAGAAAGCCATTCCTGCCTGTTACAAGTTTGGGATAAGGAATTTTTGAAATCTGGTCTGCAGAAAGCCAACTGAACATTAAGAACAGTCACATGAACTAGATGACCATTAAGGGGTACTCCACCTTAGATATTGTTCGTGACTGTGGATCTGTGGTTCAGGTTTTATGCTTCTTCTGTCCTAGAGTCTGATGTTTCTTTTGCTGTTCAGAGGAGATTTATGAGTTTGATGGCAAAACTCAAGCTCTTTCACTTGTTTTCTATTCCTGGTGCACATGGCAGAACCCTTCTTACGGTAGCACTCACTAAATGAGTAAAGATAACAAAAAGAGTGACAGTGATCTCAATTTAGCGAATTATTCTTTTGATCAAAAATCTTGGCAAGTTCCTGGCTCTGTCAAAAACTGCTTGGTCTGCCAGGCAGTTAGAGGAAGAACATGTGGGATTGTCATCATTCAGCTGCAATTTGAGGTGAAAACTCTGCTCCAGTGAAAAATCTGGCAATGGAACTCCATCCAAATATATAAAAAGGCATCAAAAAGAAAGTGTTTTCTCTTGTAATTTTTCCTTTCACTGTTAACTGGACACTTGTAAAATTGATGATGATGTATCTTACCAGTTACCTAGAATGCTCTGTACCCCTGGAGAAAACAAAATCACTATAATATTTTTGAAGGCTTCTTTACTTTGTAAGATGTATCTGGGGAGCTTATTAAGTTCATTGATAAACTGGAAGAAATTTAAAAGTATTTCTAAGGGCCTTTTTTTCCCTTTCTCAGACTACTTTTGCAGTTTTAGATAGAGGCATAAATAGATAAAAGGACAGCTTAGCTAAAATAAATAAAAGTTAATATGCATTTTTGAGGAGCGTGTGAGGGGAAATGAATCCATTAATTTCCCTATAGCTGGGCCTGTCCTTCCCTAGTGCCCATACTCAATCCTGACTTGGAGCAGGAGGTTCTTAAGGAAAAAACAACTACCGATATTGAGATGTAACCTGTTTCCCTATATTGTTAGACGATCCCTATTATTAAGATTATGTCAATGATGATGGTACCTTATGGATGGTGACAGTTGAAAATTTTTATTGTGGCATATGCTGGGCAAGGAACACAGGCATTTATTTGCTCATTGAATTCTTATAAGAACCTTATGGAGTTAGTTAGCACTAACAACATACTACCTTGTTACTGTCAAGAATATTAGGAAAGAATACCTTCCCAAGACAATCAGGTAGTCAGGGTTGAAACATGCTAGAAATCTACGGAGGGAGTACATTTTTCTCTGCCCTGCATCTGAGCTTGCAGATTTTGGTAGAGGCAGGATTGAGTCCCTGGGGTTCTAGTGAGTTCTAGAAACTTTTTTCCTATTAAACTGGGGTAGTGGTGGGATTGGGGGAGGTAAAAAAATATAGAAGCTTTTTGTTTCCTCATTTCCTATTGCTATGTGAGGCTCTGTTCAGAATCAAAGCAAAAATTGTGTGGAGACCGTGTCCTTACTGAGCCTTCCATGATCACATGGCGCTGTGTCTGTTTCTGCACCTGTCTGTCTTCACCCGGCAGTCTAACGCCCATTTTTGACGGTTCCTGATTACTCCTAATATTAAGAAATGAGGCATTTCCTGGCTGAAAACCAAAATATCTTCTTTGGGTGATGAAATGAAACCACAGACTTGATTATATGGCTGGACCTCTGGAATCAAATTTCTTTTTGAGGTTTCTGGTGGGCTTCAAATTTGGTTCCAGTTCTAGAACTTGCATCTTTCCATCGAAGATGGAAAGGCTGGGAAATGTGTGCTCCACTGGCAATTGTTTCTGGCAGCAAAGGAGGATGTAGAGATCAGCAGGGAGATGAGATAAGTATCACTTACCATTCAGATGCACCTTGTAATTGACCTGGAGGAGATTCTTCTCGCAGCTGTAGTTTAAATGAATACGCAGGCGTTTTGAAGGGCTTTCTTCCTTGAGGTTGCTTCCAGAGAATCAAAATCTTGTTAGAATTATTCTGGGCACTGATTCAAAGTGTGAAAGGCTAAAATATTGCCAACATGGTAATTTACACAATATAATAGCAGGAGAAAATAAATTATCCACAACTTACAGCAATGCCCTGCAAGCAGAAAGCCTCTTGGAGCACACAAAAATTATATCTACAATATATCAGCAACATAAAGCCCAGGATTATAAGAATCAGATTCAAGTTCTTGAAAAATTAGTGGAAATTCCATTTTGCCATCACTTTAGAAATTGAAAAGTAATAATAAATGGGCACAGTCAGTGTCGGGGTATGATTGATTGAATTACATATTCCATTCTGTTTGTTTGTTATTTAACACCTTGTGTCCTCAGTGGGCTTTGCCCTCGTGCTTCTAGTCAAGTATGAAAACTTGATATCATTCCCATTTTGTCTGCAAGGAAACTGGAGCACTGGAAAGTGGGTTTCTTTTAAGGTCATCTCATTGATCTGAGACAAAGCTGTAATGGACTTGGGAGCTGTCAAATCCCTGTGTCCTGGAGCTGACAAGTGCTGTGGTTTAAGCCAGATTTTCAGAGCCCTGGAAGATCAAAGAATAAAGGCAATTGTATGTGCTGATGAATGAACTTTTAATTGACATCACTAGCCTTCTTATGAACTTGTTGTTTTCTGGGTTTTGAATAACATTTTCCTTCACTGTGTAGGTTCTTGGTCATCACTGTTGGGGACATGATGTTTCCTTGCTGTGATCGATATTATGTGACTGTAATTCCTAAGAAGATTGTACTTTAGAACGTAGCTTAGCATGATTAAGCAATATGATCCCCAGCTGAATAGTATGTGAAAAGGGCAGTTGCATGAGATTTTTATGTAGGATCCAGAAAAGTAGAAGGAGAGAGTTAACAGGGAATAAAGGAAGTAAAGGAGGAAGAGCAAATTGTGTATTTTTAGAAACAGAGACAGTGGACAGGGGAAATATTTTGGTGTAGGGAAGATGTCACAACTACCAGTAAGAGATGGAATTCATCTCAGATTCTCTGGTTCCATGTTGCCCATGTCCAGTCATGGAATCCAACATCCCCACCTGCTCTTCTCTTTTTGTAACTTCTGCTAAATGAAAATAACACACACCATCTATGTTACAGGTGTCAAAGGGGGCTTGGCCAGGGAACTGAATAAGTTTCTTTCCCTTCCATTTAATTTGCTGCAGGAACCTCCTAAATCCCTCTCTAGTGGTGGTCTCTTCCATCCCACTTCTACCCGTGTCCCACCACTACTGGATTAATCATTTTAACTGACCATGTTACTGCCTGGCTGAAAACCTTTGATCACCCTCCCTGGCCTTTACCCCCAGTCTAAAGTCCACTGATTAAAGCTCAAATTCCCACATCCCTTCACGGTTTGCTATCGACTTATCTTTCCTATGTTAAGCCTTCCCTAGCTTGTTTCACAGTTTCTTTCTTTCTTTTTTTAATAGATTAAGTTCATCCAAATTAGTTTCGTTTATTCTGAGACCACTTGAAACTAGAAGTGACCAAGTGTCCCTCTCCTCTTAATGCCATAGAAATAGACCTCCAAAGAAACATGAGCTCAGATATGAAATACTACATTTTTTACACATCTGAACTATGTATACACTACAATCGTCTACATATAAACATCTTTAGATGTCCACATAGAATAAATGCACAGGCAGTGATCTACAAGGATTCATACATAGCACACTGACGATGAAAACATTCACCACGCACAGGAAAGTGACTGAAGAGTGCTTCTGATTCTGCTGAAATGCATACATGTGTTTTTGTATGTTTCAGAAAAAAATAAATGAAAACCTTAAAAGTTTACAGCGAATATTAAGCATCTACTATGTGCTGGCACAGAGCTAGGTACCGAGCAAAGCCTTGCAGGGAGAATCATGCAGCTCAGCTCATTTCCTCATAGGCTGATGGGTTTGTCATTGTGGAAGAAACTTATCTGTGGACCCTCTGATGCTGCTCTAAGTGATCAGATCATGCAAAGTTACTTTTGCATTTGGTACACAGGTAGGGTCGCTCTCCAGTGTGCTTTCTCTTGTGTCTGTTGAGCTCATCCGAATGGGAGAATGCCCACGTGCATCCCTTCACGTTGCATTTGTAGGGCTTTCCTCCTGGACCCGCGAAAGAAGGGGAGACTTGTCATGCTTCAGGATAGCGTGCGACAGGGAAGTTGGAAATGAATGGAGAAGAAAAAGGGGTTGGGCCTGTTGCGGTGGGACAGGGAGAGACAGACAGGAGACTGGAAGAGGTGCATAGGAAAGGAAGAGAAGGAGGGCAGGATGGGCTAGAAGGCTGAGAGGAAAACTGTGAAGGAGGGAGAGGAAGAGAAAAAGAAAACCAGGAGGGGAAGACGCAGGTCATTGGTGAGTAAAGAAGTTTGAGGAAGGGGGTTATCTGTTGGCCTACAGGAGTTCATGAAGAGAAGTCCCAGGAGAGGTAGGGTCAAGACCATCCTAAGAGGTCAAACAAATCCCTCCACTTCTTCCATCATCCCAGGCAGTCAACCACAAAAGGCTGTAGCCTCTGGCCCAGAACTAGAGTCTGTTCTTAGGACTGCTTTTTCTACCCTTTCAGATTTGCCAACACTTTCTAGGGTCTTCTGGGTCCTAGACTGAGAGGGAGGTGGCAATGATCTCAAATGATCCCAAAGTTTTGTAAAGGCAGAAATCTTTAGTTATTTTCCTGACACTCCCATCCTTCAGTCTTCACTCACCAGTGTGTTGGCACTCACACTGGCAGGTGGGAAGATTTTGAATACGATTTCCCACAGTCCTGGTATGTGCAAATATAGGGCTTCAGAATGTCAGAATTCTTCTGCAATGTACATCTCTGAATCTTGAGATTCCAATTCTGCTTTTCTAGAGGTTGTCCTTGGATCAATTGGGAACCAGAAATGTACAGAAATCCAGGATATGGCAATGATGACGAGGAATGTGGCATCATACAGACTCCATGGGGAGTGTCTTCATCAGAGTGTCTTTATCTGACCCCGATAGAGGGTCTGGTCCCCACTGAAGGTCATCTGGGCTTCATTGAGGGTCTGGCATTCACTGGGGCTCTTCATCTGACCCCCATAGAGGGTCTGGTCCTCACTGAAAGTTATTTTGCCTCCATAGAGGCTCTGGTTGTCATTGAGGGTCTTCATCTGGCTACCCTCGATGGGAATTGTCATCTTGTTTGCATTGGCGTCTGTTGCTTGGCAATCAGTGATCAATGTCTTTGGGATGTCACTGCCATCTGTCATCTGGGATGCCACTGTAGGGTTTCTCTCTTGAGAGGAGGTCACCTCGTTCTGGATTGACTCCTTTTGGCTGTCCTCATCACGGGCAGTCAGTGGTACATAGAGCTCTGGCTCTGGTGCAGCTGGGGTTCTTGTGTCGTATGTCTCATTGATGTCCTGGAGAAACTCCTCAGTGCCCTCAAGTGTTGGAAAGAAAGAATTCGTGAAAGCCTCTTTGCTATTGCCTGATGACTGAACTAGATCTTCAGTAGTAGGATTCTCATTGAGGTCCTGAGGAAATGCCTCAATTTCCTCAATTGTCTGAAGGTAAGAGTCCCTGGAAGCCTTTTTCCTGTTGCCTGATAACAGAAGTATCTCTTCAGCTGTGGGATCCTGATTGGGCTACCCACAAGGTACTTCGGGACACTTTTACAGTCATTTCCCAGGTGTTCAAACTGTTTTATTTCTTGCACCTTTTTCTTATCTTGCATTTCTGTAGGATGCAGTTCTGTATTTCTATTTCTGTACTTATTAAAAACTGCTTTGTATTATGGTTATTTGTCTGCCTCCTCTTCCCTGCTGGATTAAAATGTCATTAAGGCTGGGGACTGTGTCTTCACTATTTTTGTGTTTTCCTTCCTGTCACCTCGGCCCAGTACCTGGCATCTTGCTGTGTTCATAGGAACAACTAAATAAGTGAGTGATAAATTGAGCGAATGAAAAAATGAGTGATATATGAGTTCTAGAGAAATAAAGAAATTTAAGATAAGATCTCTGTACTTTAAAAAGATAAAATTTAGAAGAGCTACGAAGCCCGTATTTTTAAAATGGGAAAAGTTATATTTGTGTAACTTATATATGAAATGTTACATGAATTTTCTAGCACAAATATACTACAAAGTCCAGCTGGAAAAGGAGATCACTCTAAACTGAGATCAGTGACTTTTTAGAGAAGTTGGGACTTAAGTTGAGTCAGAAGTTTGCATAGAACTGAAGTAACTTCAGAGGAAACTGTGTTTATTCTATTCTAATGACTTGTGTTACTTTTTATAATTGATTATGTATATGCATGTTTTTGCAATTGGACTGTTGAATCCGAAGAAAAGAATCTTTTTTTTCATTGATACGTGCATGCCCTAGTACCTACTGTGTACCTGGCATACAGAACATGCTCAGTAAAAGTTTGATAAATGAGAAAGTTGAGCATTCCAGGAAAGCAATGGGGTGAGCAAAGGAACAGAGATTGGAATTCATATGGAATGTTTAGAAAACTGAGGAGAATGTTTCCATTGGTTCCCAAGATAAAATTGGAAAGAAGGGAGCTACATCATAAAAAAGTATTCTGTGTTTCTCTAAGAGTTGATTCTTTACTAGTAACCATAGAATGGCTTTAAAACAAGTGACCTTTCCATGTATGTGTTGGAGAAATACTTCTCTGGCAGCTGTGTATGTGAGAATATAGACTGTGTCATATGTTTGGTTGAGGCATACCTCCCCAAAGCCACTGCCTTACTATTTTGTTACAGGATTATTCAGCAACTCCTTGATTTCAAGGAAGCCAAACCCAACTCCAGGTTTAGGAATAAGCATATAACCTAGTGGTACCCAAGAAGATGTTAACTGAAGGCTTGACAGGGGATTCCCCAAAAATGTTTCCCTCCTACCCCTACTTACTGCTGCATCCATCTTGGGATCATGACTGGGTGGCCAAAATCATTGTAGAGATGTTGATGCAGGCTCTCAACAACCTTAAGGCACTAAGATACTAATAATTACACACCATTATGGGAGGAAAAGGAACGAATATATTTTTTACATATCATTAGTCCAGCTTTCTGCTTCTCGTTATAAAAAAAATTTCCTCTTTCTCTCTTAAAATCCCCCCACCCCCCATACACACACACACAGACACACACGCACGGACATGTACAAATTAACATAGATTTAGTAGTAGCAGAGGATATATATATTACTGGAGGAGGGGAGAATAAGAATCACTGAAGAGTGCCTTAGTGATACTGTAGTTTAATACCCTAATTTCACAGATAAAGGTGCTGAAGCCCAGCAAGGAGAAGGGACTTGCCCATAGTAACACAGCAACAGATTTCTAATCAGAAGACATTTCCTTACTCCTAGACCAGGGCTCTTACCTACGTCTTCCCTGTGTAGCTAACCACGTGATCTTAAAGATTTACGAGGACATATGATATTTGCCTGGGAAAATTCCTGTTCCATTGTCTGCTTGTGAAAGTTTTCAATTTTGAACCAGAGAGTACAAGTTTCAATAAAAGGCTCAAGTAAATAAGCTCAAATAAAAGGCTTGAATTTGAGGATATTTTGTGAATGGGGCAATTTATTTATTTTCTCTGGATCTTGATTTTCTGATCTGTAAAACAGGAATTACAGTAGGACTTAGCTCATAGATTTCTTATAAAAACTACAAGTGAATGTATGTGAAATGCCAAGCATACTTTCTGGCACAGATTAAGTGCTCAATGAAGGTTAACTCTCACTAACTAACATTTGTTCTTACTGGACCTCAGAACATTGGCCCCAGCCACCATAGGTGGCACTTACGCAGTCCTGTTCTAGTCCCCAGAGGCATTACGGATAAAACATGTCAGTAACTGAAAGGAAAAAGTGGTATCGCTTTCCAAACATAGAATGTATTGACTTTGTTATTGGAAATGTGGGGAGACAGGGTCTGCAAAACTCAACTGATGGATAAAAAGCAATAGGAAAATGAATGAAAAGGTATTTGAGGGAATAATATTTTTTCAAAACCAATTAGATCAGAATCATAATTAGATGCAATATGATGAGGGCTTGGATGAAAGTTGTTAGTAGGTGAGATGGAAAGAGCAGTTTCGAGAGGTATAATGATGAAAACAAAGACTGGACGTGTCAACATACTTTGTGTATTGTGGAGGGTGATGGGGATGAGAGAACAAAGAACATGTCAAGTTGTAGCTAATCGTTAATTTTTCCTGCTTCTATCAGTAATGGTGAACTTTAATGTTGTGTGAGAGATATTATGTATCTTGTATGTACCCGGGGGCATGATTCCAATCATGGTTGTAATTGAACTTAGGGTGAGTGTTACTGTCCTTTTAACATGAGAAGTAGGCCTGGACATTTCACAGCATTTAAAACCAAAGTGAATTAGCCTCCTTTTGGAGGACCACTTCTGGAAAACTCTTGGTAGTCACTTAAGTTTTCCCAGTGATCTTCATGATGGAGGTTAAACAACTTGAGTGGAGTGTTAACATTTCCGTCAAGATTTTAAATGCAGGGCCAATAAACTAGCTTCTGAAGGGCCTGAGCTGGACCTGCATGTCTGCCTCTCTGTTTCAGCAGCTCTGGATTCCTCTTTCATCCACCGTTTACAGTGTTAATGTTTTTCAGACCTAGAGTGCTTTGAATGGAGAACTCGGATTGAATATACTGTATGATTTCCCTTCAAAGCCACTGCTGAGCGGATCCTGACCAGAAACTATTGTGATGAGGATTTCTTTTTGTGATGCAGAAAAGGATCCACTCAAGCTTACACACACAGATTATTCTTCTGAATTGCTAGGCCCTTCCATTAGAGCTAAGAGATAACTTGGAAGATCTTACCAAATAATAAAGTAGAATATAGAATCTGATTCTCAGCCTAGATTTCTCTCAAATCCTGTATTAGTTTGCTAGGGCTGTCATGACAAAATACCACAGGCTGGGTGGCTTAAACAACAGCAATTTGTCTTCTCACAGTTCTGGAGGCTGGTAGACCAAGAACAAGGTGTCAGCAGGTTTGGTTTCTTCTTACACCTCTCTCCATGACTTGCAGATGGCTGCTTTCTCTCTGTATTTTCAAATGGCCTTTCCTCTGTGTGGGAGCTCTTGGTGTGTCTGTATATGTTGCCAAATGCAATTGTATTCTGAGGTACTGAGGAGTAGGGCTTCAGCATATGAATTTTGGGTGGACGTAAATTAGTCCATAACACTCCACCCTCTGGACCTTCAAAATTCATCATTCTCACATGCAAAATACATTCGTCCCCATCCCATCAGCCCAAAAGTCTTAATCCATTCCACCATCAACTCTAAGTCCAAAATGTCATCTGTACATCATCTAAATCAGATATAGGTGAGATCTGAGGTATGCTTCATCCTGAGGCAAAATTCCTCTCCACCTTTGAACCTTTGAAGCCAGACAATTTATTTGCTTCCAAAATACAATTTCAGGGACAGGCATAGGATAGACATTTCAATTTTAAAAGGGAGAAATTGTAAAGAAGAAAGAGGTCGTCATAGGTTTCAGACAGGCCCAAAACACAACGGCAAATTTCATTAGATTAAAGGCTTGAAAATATTTCTCTTTGGCTCAGTGCTCTGTTTTCTGGGCCCGCCGGGGTAACAGCATTACCCCTGTAGCTCTGGATGGCAGTCTTTCCCTTGAGGCCCTGAATGGTGGCAGCCTAGCCTGCTGAAACTGAGGTGGTACCCCACCTTACCCCTAAACTGCGGAGGAGACAGATTTGTCTGATGGACCTATGCCCTCTGGGCTCACGGTGGCAATGACAGCCCTGCTGACCTCTGAATCACCTTTGAGGTCAGTGTTCTCTATTCTTGAAGGATAGCACATGTTAATAGCTGATAGCTCGATGTCCTGTCCTGTAGAATCTCAGAAATATGACAGCCTTCCTTCATTTTGTCCTTTCTCTGTCCCCTTCAAAATAAGCTGGCAGAGTTTCTGCTGAGATAATTGATTGGATCAATCTATGAGTCACACTCATACTAATCTTTTTATCAAAAGGTGTTCAGCCACACCCTTGGTGTTCTCTCCAGAACACACTTTCTCATTTTTTTTGCAATATGGTTAGGTTGATAATTTTCTAAATCTTCAAGTTTTGTTTCCTTTTTGCTTAAACATTTTTTCTTCCATTATCTTTCTCTTCTCACATTTTACTATAAGCAGCAAAGAGAAACCTGGCTATACTTTTCCTCCAGTTTCCAATACCATGCTCCTTATTCCAGTACCATGCTCACTTCTGGTGAGGTCTCACCAGAGGTACCTTTAATATATTGCACATGTGCATTTAAACATATTAACATATTTCTGCCAACAGTCTCTTCAACGGAATTTAGCTTTTTTTTTTTACATTCATCTCATACCTCTTCCAGCTTCTAATCATTACTCTGTTCCAAAGCCACATCCACCTTTTTAGATGTTATAGGGGCACCCACTTCATGGGAACAGAATCTGTATTAATTTGCTAGTGTTGTCATAACAAAGTACCACCAACTGGGTGAGTGGCCTAAACAACAGAAATGTGTTTTCCCACAGTTCTGGAGAAGTCCGACATAAAGGTGTCAGCAGGGTTGGTTCCTTCTGGAGTCTCTGAAGGAGAATCTTTCCTTGTGTCTTCCCAGATTCTGGTGTGACTATCAATCCTTGGCCGTCCTAGGCTGGCAGCTACATCACTCCAATCTCTGCCTCTGTCATCACATGGTATTCTTCCTGTGTGTCTCTGTGTCCCTGTGTCATCTATCTGACCTTCTTATAAGGACAATAGTAATTGGATTTGGGGCCCACTCTAATCCAGTATGACCTCATCTTAACTTCATTACATCTTTAATATCCTATTTCCAAATAAGGTCCCATCACAGGTACTGGGGGTTAGAACGTCAACATATCTTTTTACACCCACAGCACAATGCTCTATTTGTCCTTTCTCTTCCATGGTTGAAGGTTACCAGAGTTGGACTCAAAATTTTACTATTCTGTCAAGCTTTTCCATTCTTTGTGCAAGAGACACTATCTTGAATTGACAGGACATGGTGACTAATTTGAAAAAGGTGGAGATAAAGAAATGAAGAGTCAAATGACTTCAAGTTATGGTGAGCACCCTAAAAGCATCATCAGTCCCTGAGATAAGCTTGAAGAAGTGATTATATGCAGAGTACATAGGGGAGATACTCTCTCTAGCAACCCCTCTATTCAAGCAAGGCATTATCCTAGGACTGTGTGGTCCTAGCTTCCAAGTGTAAAATTCCAATTACTGTGGCTTACAACTCCCTAAATGAGTTACCCATATCCACCTCTCCATACTCAACTCCTACTTCTTCTCCTGTGACAAAAATGCTTGTTATCAAAACTATATGTTTCCTTTTTCTTCCTGAGTAAAAAAAAAAACAAAACAAAGCAAAACAGGTTTTTAGCTTCCTGCTGGGAAAGCTTCCCAGCCTCCTTTGCAGTTGGATTATCTGCCTGACTTTTTTTCTGGTCAGTGAGATATGTATGAAAGTGTTGTGTTGGCTTCCAGGAAGCATCCTTAAAAGAAGAGAGTTCTTTTTCATCCCTTCTATCTGCCCATAGCTGGAATTCAGTCGTGAGGGATAGAGCTCACGTGGCCATTTTAGATCATAAGGTGGATGATGAAGCCACAATATAAAAAGAACCTGGCTTTGTGAAGCTGCCTTTCTAATTCTAGATTAATAATCTCTATTTAAGCTAGTTACTTTAGAATTTTTATTATCTGAAGCTGAATCAAATCCTAACTGCTAACAGCCTCACACTGATTATGCCTCAGTCATACTGTGCTCGTTTGTTTTTGAAAATGCCAAGTACAGTTCGAACGTAGGAATTTGTATTTGCTGTTACCTCTGCCTGAAGTATCTTTTCCTGATTTTTATGGTTGTGTGGCTGCCCTATTTCTGGCCTTGGCTTATATATCACCTGTTGATTGAGTCCTTGGATTACGTTACTGACCCCACCTTCATTGTGACACTAATTTCTCTCCATCCTATTACCTCTTGTTTGCTTTAGAGCCTTCCTCTATTACTCTCTGAAGATACCTCATTTGTTTACTTGTTTATTTTCATTCTTTCCATAGAACATAATCATCAACACCCTGTGTATCTTTTCATCATCTTATCCCCAGTGCCTAGAAAAAATTGTGACAGTAAGCACTCAATAAATATGAATGGAATAAATGAATGAAGTCTTCTTTTGCATCCTCTCCTAGCCTTAGAAGGGTACAAGATTTTATTACCTTTTGTAAAAAAAATCAATAAACAGAAACCTCAGTTAAATAGAGTCTGGAGACCAAAATGGGGAGCTCTCAGGCCCTGTGATGATAGCAGCACCCAACAACAGGAAGAAGAAAGACTCCTTTCCTGGCAAGAACTCAGCCACTGAAGAGCCATGAACTCTTTGTTTACAATAGCCTTTCCAAATTCCTTTTCCTCTCTATAAAAGCTTTCCTCTTGCCTTGCTGTCTGGGGACTTGCACATGGCTCACCATGATTGCAGACCCCAAATTGCAATTCTCTGCTGATCCTGAATAAATTCATCTTTGCTGTAAAAATAGCTGGCAGTCAATTTGATTTAGGTCAGCACTTTCCTTCTGTCTTTGTTTCTTTCATTTCTGTGACCAATAACTAAAAAGAGAAACGACCTTGGAATTATAGTTGGGATTTTGACTTTGTGCTCTTCCTTCTTGAACCCTCTTTGTGTGAGCCAATGACTGACAACATTGTTTTACCATTTAAACAGGAACGAAGGAACAATACATAATTTAGCCTAGTAAATAACACATTTACACAATAGAATGCTCTGGCTTTAGAGCAGAATTAGCTATGTATATTTTTAAATAATTGTCTCTTAGATTTCATTTAAAATATTTGAAGATGTTTGTGCATCAATGCACAGATCCTGAGTGTCTGTTTAGTTAGGCTCCCAATTAAATATCCAGAATTTCTATTCATAAAGCAATTCTGAGTGTGGATATAATCAGCGTGATGGAGTATAAAAAGCATGGACTTTGGGTCAAACATTTGAGTTCAGTTACTGGATCTACCATCACTGGTTATGTGGCCTCGGGCAAGTTCCTGGACCTCCCTGAACTGCTTTCCCTATCTGTACAATGGGGAGGATAACTCACTTACTGAGTTATTACTAAAATTGGAAGAGATTATGCATATGAAGGGCTTAGTAAGAACCCCGTAATTGTCAATCCTTTTTCCTCTGTTTAGGGAAAATTGTTTAACAAAAATAAACAAAAAAGATTTCTTTTTAAACCCTTTTATTGTGAACTATAAAACACATATAGGAAAGTGAATACAACATAACCATATAACTTAATGGATTATATACTGACCAACAAGTTAATATATTGAATACTAAGTCCAGAAATTAAACATCAGTGGTGCCCCCAAACCCTGTCCCCAGCAGATCTCTTCCCAGTCACAGATCTCCTCTTCCCCAAAATGGGGAACTATTTTGACTTCCATAGTTATCTTACCCTTTCTCTTCTGAGAGTTTAAAACCTGAGAATGCAAGCCTCAACACTATGCGGTTGACCCTTGAACAAACAGGGGTTTAGGGGCATTGACCCTCCAAGCAGTCAAAAATCAAACTATAACTTCTAATTGGCCCTCTGTATGTGAGGTTCCCCTGTATCCATGTATCCAGATATCCATGTATCTGGGGCTTCAACCAACCAACCACAAATCGTGCAGTAAGTAGTATTTACTATTGAAGAAAATCGACGTATAAGTGGACCCCTGCAGTTCAAACCTGTGTTGTTGAAGGGTCAAATGTAGTTTACTTTTGCATGTTTTTGAACACTGTATGAATGGAATCAGATGGTATATATTCTTGAGTGTTCAGTTTCTCTTATTCAAAATTGTATATTTGGGAATCTGCATTGTTGCATATGTCTGCAATATTCCTTTTGGGTTCAACCTAGCATTCCAAATTATGAATATAATTACAATTTATCTATTCTATTCTTTATGGACATTTTTTACCCAATGTGGGGATATTATAAATAAAACTACTATCCTTATTCTTATTTTTGTCTCTTGGAATACACGTACACCCAATTTTTTAGGATATGAAAAAACTGGAGTGGATATGCATATCATAACTTTACTAGATGATCTGAAAGTGTTTCCAAAATTGTTTTAACACTTGGTCTCCCACCAGCAGCGTAGGCGACTTCCTCCTGTTCCTTGTCCTCACCATGATTATCTTTTTCACAATAAAGTTTGTGAACAGCAAATTGGCTTTCTTCATAGTGAAAACAAAACAAAACAAAAAAGGAGAGACTAGGGAAATAATAGTCAATTAAGGAAAACCAAAACAGTGTCATTTCATTGAGGTGAATTTAAAAAATGAGACATAATAGCTGTAAGTATTATAGAAAGATAATCACACTTGCCCATTCCTCTTCCCTGAGGTGAGAGGAGACCCCGTGTATCTGATTACCTTCAATACCCCAGGGTGGTAATTATGTCCTATAACAGCAATGAGGCACCCAGAGTGTTGTTATTAAATTCCTCGTAGCACTGTAGCTAAACACATTAAGTGAGGACTTTGTCAACTATGAGGTCCGTGGGGATTAATCTACCCTTTCTCAGTACATAACTGACAATGGAAATGTTTTTGGAATCTATTTTACGTTTTTTTCTCAAGGGTCCAGGAGGAATTTCTTATTTCAAGAAGTCCAAAACAGAGAGTAGAGGATTTCATTAGCTGACAAAAGAAACTGAAATCCATAAACATGTCTCCAAAAGGATGGATAGAGGAGGTTAAAAAAAAAAAAGACAATAAGAATTCCTATTATGTGTATTCATAGAATTTACATGCTTCCCATTATAAATGCAAAGACCTTTATTAATGTTTTTCTCTTAACAATGCTGGTTGAAGGATGACTTGCAGGCAGAGAGTTGAATACACATTCGAATATTTCTGTTTATGTCTCTCTTACAATTACAATATGGGATCTTATATTTACTTTGTGCTTTCCAATTAACAAGCTATTTTTTCTGCCTTCTAATTTTCCTCCTCTGAGAAGATTTTCATTTATACAGATTATATTTTTTCCTTAGTTTATTTTATGTAACTTTATCATGATGAAACTATTAATAATAGCCATCATTTATGGAGTCTTACGTAGTCACTGATATTTTAGAAAATGTTTGGCATAGATCGTCTTAATTTTTCACATCAATCCTAGGAGATGGGTATTATTATATTCATGGTGGGAATCAGACAAAGCTCAGAGAAGTTAAGGTAACTTGGTCTAGGTCACACAGTTAGATGTACAGTTATGCTTGTCTGAATCCTACGACAGTGCTTGTTCCACAGCACTTCCTGAAATGCTTGCTTTCTTGGTGTTTCTCACAGGGAGCGCAGTTGGCATTTGGGGTGTGTGATCCTTGCTTATTTGGAAATGTCCCACGTATTGCAAAGCGTTTAGCGTCAGGATCCCCACCACACTTCTGAATCTTGAAGGGGGTCGCAGTGGTGGTGGGCATGTTTTCCACCATGGTTTATAGTGGACAAGTAGGACCAAGGACCTGTTACCTGTGGACCCATCTGTTACTTCCACAGGCCTGTGAACCCTTCAGAGAAAGTGACCACGTGTGATGCATTTTGTCCCTTTTAAAAATGTACACGAAAAAGTCATGTCATCAACGTTTCTTGAATGGTTATTGAATGTTAATACTGAAAAAAAGACAATGTCAAGACAAGAGACTTCCTTACAGTTATACCACAAGTGCTGGTCTCAGACTCCACTCGGTTACCTTTAGAGAAAGAAAACACCGTGGAGAAAACTGTTTGAGAAGACTGACCTACATGAGGTGTTATTTTGGTATAAAAGCATGAGGTTTACATTGATGCAATTCTGGCCACAGTATTAGGATCTCAAGCTTTCTCTGTCTGTTTCTCTCTGGTTTTGGTTTTATTTTTAGTTCTCATTTGTCGAGCACTTTCAATATGCCAGGCATTGTTTGAACTATGAATTGTTTATATATATATATATATATATATATATATATATATATAAAATCTTATTTAACAATTCAGTGAGGTTATTATCCACTGAATTGTTTTTTATAGATGAGGCCATTAAGACTTGAGAGATGAATAAACTTCCCCATAGTCATACAACTATGGTAAGTGGCAGAGCCAGGATTTGAATCCAGGTCTTAGAAACTGAATTGTAGTTTCAGGATTCTTTGGGGTCCTGGAAAATCTGAAGCATCCCAAGGGGGCATCCTGTGTAACTGGGATATATTTTACCACTGTTCTTGTTTCAGATGGGTGACCTCCAGCTAGTTCTGTTAAATTCTGTTTAGTTCCTCCTAAGACAGGTGCTGGTGGACTTTCCTTTCTAAATCACTAGCTCTCCTCCAGGTTTAGAGCACCCAGCTCTAATCTGGAGACAGCTCTCAGAAATTCAGGGAATTGCCCACGTGGGGTAGGCTGGTTGCAAGCCAAGCAGGATCTCAGGGCACAAACAGCTTGGTAGCCTGACTGATGAACAGTGATGATGCCAAAGGAAGGCTCTCTCTAAAGCCAACAAGAAGTAAAGCTCCCATAGCTCTTTGGTATAGATGACATACTGTAAGCACTGTCATCACCCGTGTGCCTCTTGGAGGCATGGGGACCCAGTTGTCTATAGGTTCTGAATTTGCTCCTCTGTGGTGTCTGCTCAGGCCTTATACCCTCATTGCTGGACCTACCAGCTCATTTCTGACTTTGCTGTAACCCATCCAACTGTCCTATTATCTCAGACATGAGGGATCTTTTTCCTTTTTTTCTTGACAGCAGAAAACTTTTCTCTTTCTGGTCACTTCTCTTTAATCTTTTGTTTTTGTAATTTAAATCTTTTCCATTCCGTTGTCTGTTTTCCTTCATCATTTCTGCTGTCATCACTTCCTTTATACAAGGAATGCCCAAGATACTGAGTGGAGAAAGGGACACAGGAATAGAAGGAAAGAACCTGGAAACAAACACATGACATCACTACTACAACAATAGTATATTGACACACACCCAGACGTGGGAGTTGACGCCCTCATCTGGAATATATTAGATTATCCACTGACTGATTGCAGGGAAGAACTCTGCCTCTGCTAGTGTTTTGGAAGAAATAGAGTTATGACATGTGGTCATTTGAGATCTAGTAGGCTTCAAGGTAAGCATCGTTCAGGAGGACCTCAGGTTAGGGTTGCCAAATTTGGCAAAAAAACCCCAAAACACAAAAAACAAAAAGATAGGTTGCCCAGTTACATTTAAATTTCAGATGAACAGAAAATTTTTAGTATAAGTATATCCCATGCAATACTTGGGACTCATTTTGTTTATTGCTGTTTATCTGAAAGTCAAATTAAATTTGGCATCCCTGGGACCTCAAGATTATCATACTAAGTGCAGTAAGTCAGACAGAGAAAGACAAATATCATATGATATCACTTACATGCAGAATCTAAAAAAAATGATACGATTGAACTTATTTACAAAACAGAAACAGACTCAGACTTAGAGAACGAACTTATGGTTACCAGGGGGAAGGGTGGGAGGGAGGGATAGCCTGGGAGTTTGGGATTGACATGTACACACTGCTATATTTAAAATAAAATGCCTCTCTATGAAAAAAAATTGGCATCCTTTATTTTATCTGGCAATCCTATCCTGAGTTTATCTGATAAAAATGAGTTTTTTGCTCTAGCTCATTGTAGTTATAACCAGTTATTACCAGCAGTCGCTCATACTACCTATAGGAATAACATGTTTCTCTCTATTTTATTTATCGTGCTGCCTTTGACTAGGATTTCTCATCATTTGGTTGGCATCAGTCTGACCATATTCCAAGCCTGCTCTGGGTCTTGAGTCTGTTTGCCTTCTGATCTTATATAATTATCAATTAGGAGCCATTTCTGAACAAATTACACCTGCCATCTGAGCGCCACAATTATTCACAACCTAAGCAAGGGTTCACCGGCTGTCTGTGCTACACCTGTATCTCCCTGGCCGCAGACCTATCTGAATGCCCCTCTGTCAACGTGACTCAACTAAAAGCAGTCACAGATGGAGTATTCAGAAATTATGAAGTGGGTGTATCTATTATCTATTTACACAATTATGTTGAGTAACAACTGCAAAATACCAGTGGCATGCAACAATAAATAAATCATTTAGTTACTGAGTCCGTGGGCTTCATCTGCTCTGGTCTGCTCTTTGGGAGCTGATCTATGCTTGCTCATGCAACTGTGGCCTGCTATGACTCTGCAAGGCAGAGCAGTTAAGGTTGGCTGGACTTGTTCACAAGTCAGCTGCCTGTGGGCTGCACTAAGAGGATTTCTCCTGGGAAAACTGGTGTATCTTTCATCTTGCAGGCTGGCCTGGGCATGTTCTCGTGGTACCAGCAGAGGACAAGATGGAGCAAAAATGCATGAGAATGATTTTTAAGCCTGGGCCTTGAATCATATCTATTAATAAATACCCATTGGCTGAAAGAACTCACTGATGTCAACCCAAAATCAAGGAGTGGGGAAATAGACTGGTGCTTTAGCAAGAGGGTCTGTAAAGTAACATCACTAAGGGTGTAGATGGAGGATGAGGTGAAAAATTATACTGTCAATGCAGTCAGATTACTATACACACATAATTTCCTAAACTCATATAATTTAGAAAATTAAAAAAAAAAAAAAGATACCACCTAAGACAAGTAGCATGGAGAGTGCCCTAGAGGCAGGTGACAAGAACAGAGTATGGGGTTAGAAGAAGGCCAGGGTGGCCAAAGGTAGGGGGTGGGGAGTGGGTACACATGGCCAGAGATGAGACTGGACAGGTAAGAAGGGGCCAGACAGTACAGGTCTTGCCGGCCTTTTAAAAAAATAATCACTTCATGAAGCCTTCTCATTTTATAGTCATTTTACTAAACTTATGGTGGTTTTGTCACTTATCATCATTGGGTATTATTTTCTCCACTCTATAATGAGAGATTATATTAAATCAAAAGTTAACTTTGGGAATAATCTAGTTAACAAATGTGGATATTTTGGGACCAGAATAGCATTAATTAATTTTTGTAATGCTTTCTGAGAAGTTTGTTCTTCAAGTTTCCACAGGCTTGTTATTCTGTTCTTTTTAACTTGCTGCTTCACACATTTATATTTTCTACCTCGCTCTTAGGGCATTTGAGTTTGGAAGTCCTCAGTTAGGTACTTTTTAAGTTCCCTTTCAGTTCTATATTTCTCATCATCAGAGAGGCATGGGTATAAATTTGAGGTGGCACTCATTAGAGAGATAAAACAAAGTAAGTGATAAAAGAGTTTTATGTAATCCCTTTTAAAATACCAGTGGATCAAGAACTGTCTCAGGCTGGCGATGGAACCAACATTATTGGGGTGAAGATGACCAATGATTCTTGTCTGTTTACTTGCCCCAGGAGAAACTGATAAATGAGAATATAAGTGAATTAGCTGTGTAGAAATTATAAGCGCTATAGGCTGAGGGTCAGGGAATGTTCTTCATCTGAATATCTTTCTTTTAATTTAAATTGAACTCTGAATTTCTTGAAAGTTCTGTATTGTAATCACTTTGAAATAAATGCCATGATGCCATTGAAAAAAGAATGGTATGCAGAGAGGAAGCACAGGATCCTTGCCATTTCAAATTATACTCTCCGTAAGTGAGAACATATGTTTTAGGTATAACAGATTTCAGAGAATTATCTTAGGCATGGTTCGCTACAGTCACATGGATTGAAACTTAGGAAAGCTGCAGACTTGCATGTCTGTATGTTGTCTGCTAGACAAGGAAATTTCTCACCAACCTTCGGCTCCGAAGCAGAGTCTCCTACAATGGAGTACCCACATCTGTTGTATGGAACCAACAGGAAGATCAGGAAAATATTTCAGTGTAGAGGATTTTAGCTTACCGTGCAGTCAAAAATCATATTATTTAAAGTTCAGGGGAGAAAACATGTCTATACTTGCTTGTTTTTGAAAGATGTTGGGTCCACTGACTTTCTCTTGGCAACATGGGAAGCAGCTGAGCCAGATTTGGGATGAGGGAGACCATTGTGGGCATAACATTTTGAGAATCAGGAAGAAGCACTGAGAAAGCTTATCCCTTCTTTACACATAAAAGATAGTTACAGTCATTGAGAAAGAAATATTATAGAAAAAAACTGACCTCAGCTGCTAATTCGAAATTGGGAACTAG
The DNA here is from genome assembly GCF_964374135.1 of Grampus griseus. Taxonomy (NCBI): domain Eukaryota; kingdom Metazoa; phylum Chordata; class Mammalia; order Artiodactyla; family Delphinidae; genus Grampus; species Grampus griseus. The sequence goes on along the minus strand of NC_139001.1, from coordinate 90,172,846 downwards.
AGCAAGTAAGCAGGTCCTATGAAGGATCTATCAAATGTAGGACCTTTCAAAGATAAGACCAAGACTCCAGGCAGGGGCAGGTGGGACAAATTTACCAAACAACTTGCTAGAATAGAGTTATATTTTATGGATGAAGTAGCTCACATCCAGGAGAGCTACTCTTTTTTTGAAAAGTTCACTTTCATTCATCTATTCACTCATTTTAACATTGACAAAAAAATTATTAGTTTAATATCTGTGTGATAGGTACATAAGAGACAAACAATAAATATTTTTGAATGAGTAAAAAATATTAATTCTAGAGAATACAGAGAAGCCAGAAGAAAAAAGCAAAACATAACCCTTCATTGTTAGTATTTTGGTTTAAAAATGAGTCATATTATATGTAATGTTTGCAAAATTCTTTCCCCATGAATGTTTCCAGGCCACTGTGTGCTTGCAAAAACTGATTTTTATCCACTGAATAGCAATTTCATACTGTTTCTAGAAAAAATTTATAGATTGCTTATAAAAGTCTCTTCATGTATTTATTTTGTACTCTTTATATTTTAACTTATTTGTGTTTTAAAAATTCTATTAGTTTATTCTGATTATGCAGAGTATATGCTCATTGAAAAAAACACTTAGATGTACATAATAAAAAATGTAGCATTTTCTCAATTATAAGATAATATCTATTGAAATTCTCACTAATATTTAGTAACATTTCTCAAGAAAAAAATACTTCATTGTGTGTGTCTGTCAATTGTAAGACACGATCCGATTTGAGAATGAGTGGAAAAATACATCTCAGAATTGAGGATATACAATGTCAATAATAATCAGAGTGAGCATTTGTGGAGGATGGTGGATGTACCAACTTGTGCCATTCACCACCACAGGCTTATGAGGAAGGTGTGGTGCTGTTATGATGACTCATATATATATATATATATATTTGGAATTTTATTTTATTTTATTTTATACAACAGGTTCTTATTAGTTATCTATTCTATACAAATTAGTTTATATATGTCAATCCCAATCTCCCAATTCATCCCACTTCACACCCAATCCCCCCTGCTTTCCCCGCTTGGTGTCCATACATTTGTTCTCCACATCTGTGTCTCTATTTCTGCCTTGCAAACTGGTTCATCTGTACCATTTTTCTAGATTCCATGATATTTGGTTTTCTCTTTCTGACTTACTTCACTCTGTATGACATTCTCTAGGTCCATCCACGTCTTAACAAATGACCCAGTTTCATTCCTTTTTATAGCTGAGTAATATTCCATTGTATATGTGTACCACACCTTCTTTATCTGTTTGTCTGTCGATGGGCATTTAGGTGGCTTCCATGACCTGGCTATTGTAAATAGTGCTGCAATGAATATTGGGGTGCACGTGTCTTCTTGAATTATGGTTTTCTCTGTGTATATGCCCAGTAGTGGGATTGCTGGGTCACATGGTAATTCTATTTTTAGTTTTTTAAGGAACCTCCATACTGTTCTCCATAGTGGCCGTATCAATCAATTTACATTCCCACCAGCCGTGCGAGAGGGTTCCCTTTTCTCCACACCCTCTCCAGAATTTGTTGTTTGTAGATTTTCTGATGATGCCCATTCTAACCGGTGTGAAGTGATGCCTCATTATAGTTTTGATTTGCATTTCTCTAATAATTAGTGATGTTGAGCAGCTTTTCATGTGCTTCTTGGCCATCTGTATGTCTTCTTTGGAGAAATGTCTATTTAAATTATGAATTTAAAGTTAAATTCATGGCTTTATGGGTGAGTTTTGCCAACTACTTAAGGTAGAAAGAATGCCAGATTTACACAAACTCTTTCAGAGAATAAATAAGAAAAATATTTCCAATTTGTTTTATAATGCTAGGGTAACCTTCATATCAAAACTTGGCTTTACATAAAAAGAAACAAAATTGAATTATTTGTAGTGAGGTGGATGGACCTAGAGTCTGTCATACAGAGTGAAGTAAGTCAGAAAGAGAGAGACAAATACTGTATCCTAACACATATATATGGAATCTAAGAAAAAAAAAATGTCATGAAGAACCTAGGGGTAAGACAGGAATAAAGACACAGACCTACTAGAGAATGGACTTGAGGATAGGGGGAGGGGGAAGGGTAAGCTGTGACAAAGTGCGAGAGTGGCATGGGCATATATACACTACCAAACGTAAAATAGATAGCTAGTGGGAAGCAGCCACATAGCACAGGGGGATCAGCTCAGTGCTTTGTGACTGCCTGGAGGGGTGGGATAGGGAGGGTGTGAGGGAGAGAGATGCAAGAGGGAAGAGATATGGGAACATATGTATATGTATAACTGATTCACTTTGTTATAAAGCAGAAACTAACACACCATTGTAAAGCAATTATACTCCAATAAAGATGCTAAAAAATATATATATACAGTTGAATAATAAACAGATTTATATTCTTAATTAAAAAACAAAGCAAAACAAAAAAAACTTGGCTTTACAAGAAAGGAAAGTGTTATTTCAGTCTCTCCTATAATCAGATACAAAAATTCTACATTAAATATTAGCCAGTGGAATCCATGATGGATGATATATCTTGTTTTTATTCTAGAAATGTGAGATTAATTTAACCTTTGAAAGTTAGTCAATATAATTAGCTACATTACTACAAAACTGTGAAAATCATACCAAAATCTCAATAGATTAAAAAAAACCCTTTAGATAAAATCCATAATTCAATCATGGAGAAAAACATTGTAAACTAGAAGAAAAAGAAATTCCTTTAATTTATGTTCAACATTATGATAAGTTCTGGGTGTAATGGTTATCAGTGGATGTAATGTGTTGAAATGTGTCTCACTAAAATTCCTGTGTTGTAGTCCTAACCTCCAGTAGCTCAGAATATGACCTTATTTGAAAAGAAGATTGTTATGGGTGTAATTAGTTTAGACAAGTCATAATGGTATCGGATGGGCCTCTACTCCAATATGACTGATGTTCTTATAAATAGAATGCCCTATGAAGAGAAAGACATGCATACAGGGAGAAGACCATGTGAAGATAGGAGTTAGGCTGCCACAAGTAAAGGAACTGCCAGAAGCTAGGAGAGAGACCTGAATGAATCATTCGCTAGATCCTTCAGATGGCGCATGGTCCTCCTGACACCTTGGTATCAATAAATTTATGTTGTTTAAGCCACTCAGTTTGTGATACTTTGTTACAGCAGCCCTAGCCGCATTAATACAGTGAACTTGTGGGTCTCACTCTGTCAGTTTTACACTGACATGAGATGTATGACTCATGGATGTAACTTATATGAGAGAAAGATACCTCTGAACCCTTATTAATAGGACATGCACTTTGATTTGATTTTTGGGAAATAAGAATGGGTGTGCATTCTGGTGTCTTTACATTTATTCATTTGACAGCTATTTGTGTGTTTACTAAGTGTAAGTCCACAAGATAAAAAGGTAATCTAAACAAACATGGCGCCTGCCTTCAAGAAGCTTTCTGCCTAGTGGAGGATATAGACATTAAAGACATTGTCAAAAACACACATATGCACATATGTATGTAAATTTATCATTATTTCTATTATTACTAACTGGGATAAATATTATGAAGTGACAGCACAGAATGCTCTGGCAGAGGTAACAGAAAGGTCTGAGTTAGCCTCAGATGACACACTGTCTCAAGTGTCTGGGTAGGTGATGTTTGACCTGAGATCTGAATGGGTATGAATAAGTGGTATGAATAAGTTTACAGTGAGGCTGAAGATATTCCAGGCAAAAAAAACAGCATGTGTAAAGGCCCTAGGAATTAAAGACTAAGAATAAGCATGAGGAAGAGCTGGGAGCTGATGAAGAGGTGTACAGGGCATTCAGGGGACTCTAGGTGATGTTACGCACGTTGGCCGTTATCCTTAATATCAGGAAGCCATTAAAGTTTTTAAAGCAGGGCAAAGTCATTTTATGTTTGTGTTTTAACTCGAGTTTTATCTTTAACATTTGTATGTATTTTAATATATAAACAAGATTTTAAATGACTTGTCAATTACTTCACCTCTAAAATCTTTAAATAAGAACAGTTCCCTAGAAAGATTTACCATATTTATCACTGAGCTTCGTCCACTGTTTGTTTAACATCAGGCCTCACTTGTCCATGATTGAGAAATAAAGATCTGCCCTTCGAGTGCAAGCCAATTTCCCCTTTTTTCTCTTGCTTGGACCACCATATGGATGAAATGGGGAGCTACATGTAGAGTTGTCTGAGTACTGAAGAGCCCTGTATACAAAGTGAAAACATAAAAATAAAAAAATAATTTTAGAAACTTATTTTAACCCCCTACAGCACCTTCAGTCATCTCCTCTATAAGATTACATAACCTATCACCCTTTTGGTTAAGGCTTGATCTGCGGAAGTTCCTATTACAATATTAAAATGTTGATATTCTACCTGGAAAGGGCCATTTATTATCATGGATCATATTAATGATTATTGACAGAACAAGTATGGGATAGATGGCTTTTCATGAATATCAAGGTAGAGGATTCACCTGTTGTAAGGACGTCTGGACGAGATCAGTCTTTCCTGGCAGAAATCTTAATGCACACTGTATTCTCTTAGTACTCTTCAGGAATAAGGAAGATAAAAAGAGTTGAGTTAAAGATAACAGAGAACAAACAGGTGGCTGCCAGAAGGGAGGGGAGAGGCAGGAGGAAAGAAATAGGCAAGGGAGGTTAAGAGATACAAACTTCCAGGTGTAAAATAAATGAGTCACGGGTATGAAATGTACAGTGTGGGGAATATAGTCAGTAACTATGTAGTATTTTTGTAGGGTGACAGTTGGTATCTAGACTTACCATGGTGATCATTTTGAAATGTATGGAAATATTGAATCACTATGTTGTATAACAGGAACTAACACAGTGTTGTAAGTCAATGATACTTCAGAAACAAACATCAAACAGAATCATAGAAAAGGAGATCAGATTTGTGTTTAGCAGTGTTGGGGATTAGGGGAGGGGGAATTGGATGAAGGCAGTCAAAAGGCACAAACTTCCAGTTACAAGATAAACAAGTACTAGGGATGTCATGTACAACCTGCTAAATATAACTAACACTGCTGTATGTTATATATGAAATTTAAGAGTAAATCCTGAGTTCTCATCACAAAGGAAAATACATATTTTTTCTATTTGTTCAATTTTATATCTATATGAGATGATGGAGGTTTGCTAAACTTATTGTGATAATCATTTCATGATGTATGTAAGTCAAATCATTATGCTGTGCACCTTAAACTTATGGAGTACCGTATGTCAGTTATATCTTAATACAACTGAAAGAGAAAAAAGAGATTAGTTGAAAGAAGATTTAAACTGAATGCATATTTACTAAAGAGTAACTTTAATGCTTGCCTTGACAGTTCATAATGGTTGGAAGTTGTCGGGGAAGACAATTAGGTCCCATCCACCCTAGAGAGACTTTGAAAGTCCTGGAAGTAACAGTGTGTCCCTTATAGAATCTGGGGATTCAGCTTCATGAGCTGGAGAATGTAGCACTAGAAAGAGGTGTAGGTAAATCTGAGCAGATGTTCTCCATATCTAATTCTGAGCATGACCCTGCTTTCATGCCCTTGCTAACAGTCAGCCAACTTGTGCTTTGGGAAGATGAATTACTTCGTTATACTTAAGTAAAAATTACTGGGAAGAAACCATTGTTAAAAACAAATAAGAAATCATCCAACAAAAATCCAGTATGTATTACATGCCCTAGCCAAGAAGAAATGCTTAGGGGATTATCCCACACAGTGCTGTTTCTCTCCAATAAAGCAGGTAATTGAGAGCTAACCATATTGGCTGTGGATGCAGCCCTAGACAGCTTCACTAATTAATGCACTTGATTTGATATTTCATACTTGGACTTAGGGGCTTGTCAACACATTATGCAGATATATGGAAAACTGGACACAAATGAATGCTTGGAATAAGTAACCCTGATGATGTTTAACACAGGAGTGTAATATTTTACCACTCTTTTGGTTTGGTGATTTTTTTCCTCACAGATCAGAGCTTTTCTAGGTGCCCTTTGTTTCCACCGTCCTTCGTTCCCTTTCATTTGTGGGAGTTGGATCAATTTTGTCCTATTTCTGCCAGACTTCTCACCAGCATTAAACTTTCCTCTTTAGCCTAATTCTCTTATTTTCATGATTTAGGGTTGTTTGAGGTTTCGAGAGGGGAAGACACCCATTCATAAAAAAAGTGTGGAGTTGGTTAAGATCAGGAAAAAAAATTAAGTATAACTCTTCTTTCCATTGGGGTACTGCAGGGCTGTACTTGACATCAGATTTTAAAAAGAGATAAATGTTAAGTATTTCAAGTTTGGTTATTTTAACAAAATCTCCTTGATGATTTTGAATGGTAGTAAGGTTAAAAAATGTCTCTGAAATATTGTAAATTGAAGGTGTGGAGACAAAATTGAGAGTGGAGGAGTTGAACTCTGTTTGTAGGTCAAACTTGTGTTCTTGCTTAGAGGGACAGGAGTGATTGTCAGGCCAGGTGAGGGTGAAAGAGGTTTGAGACAGTGGCTGGCTTTGACATAAAATTATACTGCCTCCCTTTAACCTGTCTGTCACATGTATCCGTCTTTCCTTTTCCGTTTCCTCCTGGGCATCCTGGGCTTCGGTTGGCCTGATAACTCTCCTTGCTCTTAGCAGTCTGATAACCTCCATTTCCAGATGAATGACGGGTCTTCTGTTAAGAGACAAATGGACACTCAAGTGGGCGTTCAACGGGGGCACCTTGCTCAGGGTTTTGAAATTCATTCTTGCCTTGATTATTCTTTGTGCTAAGCCAGGAGAGCAGGGTTGGAAAGAGGCTACAGAATGGGAAATTTTTTCTTTTTCTGTTTTCTCCACCTCATTTGTCAGTCAGTGACATTGCACTTTTGGCTTTCAATTCTGCTTTCATTTATTTCCATTATCCTTCTTTTCTGTGCCATTTCTCTTCCTTCAGCTGTTCCCTCACCCTCACTTTTTACTTGATCTAGATCTAGTTATACTCAAGGGTATACATGGTAGAGGCAATTGTGAAAAGGGATAAAAAAAAGAGACTGCTCTAACAGAAGTTCACAAATTTGTTCAGTGGTTTTCATTTTCCTACCAGTGAAAAGCATACTTGTAGGAGGTGACCAACTATGGTAACTGCAGGCTTAGGCAAAGGAACCCTGTCACTGCCAAACCACAGCCTTCAAGGAAGGAGCCAGGGGTAAATACCTTTGCCCTCCTTCTCTTTCCTCACCTTCTGATCTCTTCCAGGGCCTTGACTGAATTCAACCAGAAGCCACAAGCATGGGGGGGAGCCTGGCATATATTGTCCATTGAGGTCAGTCTTTTCTGCCACAGAGCAAGTTGCAGAAGGGTAGAGAATTAATAAAGGGGAGAAAACAGGAAATATGCAGCCCAGGGGATGAGAAGAGAAAAAGACAATTACAGGCATTTGACGTTCTAGCTGGGGCCCAGATAGCCTCATGCAAGCAGATCTATCATTGTTTCCTTTCTTTGGGATTCCTCTAAGATCATGGTTTATTAGCTTTATGGCTATGAATGCATTTTTCAGTTAAACATAGGTTTGTGCCAAATTACTCTCTTTTTCTAATTTTTGTACACATTCTCCTCTCTCTTCTCCATTTGTCTCTTTTACACATTCTTCAGACTCAACGCATGCCCAGTCTCTTCCACTGCAGAGCTTTATTTTGGCTTGTTTCCTGTAGTAGTCATTTCTTTTACTGTTGTTTTGACACATTACTATATTTTTCTGGTACTTAAAAAAATTAATATATTTATTTTTTTGTCCAGCTGTAGACCATATCTTTGTGTTCCCTGTGCTCTTAAAATTTAAAGATTTTAATAAATGCAGATTAGTGTTTCTGATGCCATTCTGTTAACCTGGGAACTGTAAACAAAGAAAAATCAACAGCAACCACATGCTCAAAAATAAGACTTAGAAAATTTCCTAGAAATTAAAACAATATTGCCGGCCTTATATACTCTTGCTGTCAGGTTCTTTAGCACCAGAGTTTTTGACTCTTACCTAGTGCTGCCAGGCAGAATCTTGGTCCTGCTCTGTTGTAGCTGTGTGACCCAGACAACGGATTCTGAGTTACTTCAATTAAAATTAGAATAATAATATCAACCTCATAAAATGTTTTATTTCAAGCATTGAATGTGATACACTAAGTAAAGCATACTCATCAATGATTGTTTTTGCACACAAAAATGTTTCTGAATAGTCTAAATAAAGCAGGGTCCTACTTCTTTGTCAGAATCATAGTCAAAATGAAATTCAAATCGTATTCCAGAAACCATAAAGAATAATATACTTCTTTACTATAAGCTTTTTTTTAATGGACTGGTCTAAAGTTATATTTTTCTGTATTCATTTTTAGAAATGCTGAAAGTCTCACAGATTTTTTTTTTTTTTTTTTTTACAGTAAAGACAATTCTGAAAATCTCTGTCTCTCCCTATCCCTTTGATCCACGTGTTCTGCTGTTCTCTCATTAACAGGCCAGCCTCTTTGGTTACTGCCTACTTCCCATTTCCCCTGTCCTTTCTAAGGCCACATCACTCTTTCTCCTGTCTGGGAGTTAGGTTGTTCCACGTGAATTTCACTCCTATGAAAGGGGTCAAAGGTATAATTCAGTCAAGGGGAATGTTAGTGAAACCATTATTTCCAGTATCAGAGAGAGCACCTGAGTCCACAGAGCTCCCTTGCTATCTCTTCAGCCTAGAAATGTCAGTACTGCATTTCTTAAAGTGCATTTAGTGCAAGAAAAGTATCACAAAATATGATCTTTAAAAACAGAAAACAGGCTTCTAAAGTCAAATTTGAGAATTTTCTATCTTAGAGATTCACCATGTATATTAGTATAGTAAAGACTCCAAGAAATTTACAGTAAAAAAAGTGAAAGGATTATCATTAAAAAAATTTTTGGACCTATTTTTTCCCAAACTGAATTAACCATAGAATAAGTTTGTTCCTTAGTTATATCTTACAAGGCGTATTTTGGGGAGCTCTGATCTAGGTTATATTGTGTAAACTATGGGGAAAATATTTTCTTGGCAGTTGATATAACTAAGTTTTTTCTTAGGAAATGGCCTTTTAGTTGAAATGTCTGCATAATAAAGGATGGATAAAGAAGGGCAGTGGGGTAGAAAGATCTGATGATTGGATGAAAGAAGAGTCAATTTAAAACAATGAAGACTGAGATTTTCAGTGAAATTAGGCCTTTGCGGGAGACAGAACTTTCTAATGATTATTTCACCATGTGGTGTGCATTGTAATATTCTCCTTCCTCCCACCCCCAATTTTTAATTTGAATCTATAATATTCAATAATGCTTTGTGAAGTGTATTTGATTTTGGGAACTGGGACCGTATGCTGGGTCCTGCTCCATGGCTAATACACAGTGAAACCAGAGGCTGCTAAAGGAATAACAGACATATAAACTTCTATGGAACCGGAAAGGGATCTTATTAGTGAAAGTCTTGATAATGTGTAAAACGGGAGCATTCTGATTTGCCAATAGAGAAAGAAGAAAGAAACCTTCAGATACGGGGAGTGTGCAGCATTGACAGGGAAGAATTTTGAAGGCAACATTCAATATGGGGCTAAACGTCCTACCTGGGATTGAATTGTCAGGTTGTATCTTGATTATGACCTTAATTCCCACGGACTAATGGTAACACATCTCCATAGTAAAACCCGTCCACAGACTGGAGATTAGAAAGCCATCTTCTAAAATCAAAACAAAAGAAACAAAACAAAAATCCCACCCGTTATGGTGTAAACAAACTGAGTTTTACTGACTCACCGCAGCAAGAGTGAAGATCACACAGTTCTGAGATGGCACCTTGTTATGTGAAGTGAATGTACGGCTTATATACCTTATGGGTTGGGCTCAGAAGCTCTTAGTGCTGGGTATTAGTTGATTGGTTTCTTAAACTGAGGGTTGGTCAAGGTAAGGTTCTCAGCAAAAAAAACAAATGTTATTCATTTCTTTTTCTAAAATCTTATCCAAAATACTCCTTACTTGTATTTGCCTGATAGAGTGATTGTTCTGGTTCTTGTGACTAAAAACCGGTGGTACTAAAACATCTATTTCAAGGATTTTTGTTCCTCTAGCACTTAATTTCAGACTCTTCCCCCACCTAAAGTAAGTGTCTGTCTAGGTAAAAGAAACCTGTATTCAGTGGCGTGATGGTAAACGTTTAACAACAGACTCTGTGAAAAAACAAACAAACAAAAAGCTCTGATTTTTAGTATTTGCCATTTTGGGGGTATAAATACACCCTTCTACCATGGTCAGTTTCAAACTACCAACGTTGGGAAGAATTGCATGGTAGCACACCAGTATATAGTATTTACACTATACAGACACAATAGATGTTATTTATCTTGAGTATAGATAATAGTAAGGTATTTAGGAAGTTTGAATTTTGAGTATTCATTTTGCTTTTATAAATTACTCAATTATGAGTTTATGTCATTTGCTTTTATTTACTTTTAATAATGGCTGTATTTAAGAACAGGCTAACAGTATTCCTGAAAGCTTAAAGGTTGGCTCCCATAAATTGGTATAAGCTGCCACTAGCGTACTACTGTGTACATTCATAGAAGATGATTTGAGTATTACTAACATAAAAAAAAAAGACTTGAGGTTTTTCTGCTTCAAATTATCTTCCAGGTTCTCTCCTGAGCTAGAATTAATAATGTTTTTGGTTCCTGGCCTTAAAGCCCTGGATGTCTATGATGGAATGTAAATGTGTTGTCCTAGTCAAGTAACTGATAGTTACTGAATATGCTTCCAGGTGAATGGAATACACAGGTGGTTGATGGGATGGAGAAGATGAGAGAATATGTGTGGTAGATGCCCTGATGCTAGGCATAGACTGACAGAGAACCAGAATTAGGGAGATCTGGCATGCAGGATGGAGAAAAGGCATACCCAAAACTCTGACTATTTTTGGGGGGAGGGCAACACCATGTGGCATGAGGGTCTTAGTTCCCCGACCAGGGATTGAACTCACGCCCCCTGCAGTGGAGGCATGGAATCTTATCCACTGGACCGCCAGGGAAGTCTCCCAAAACTCTGACTTATAAAATGGTTTGCTGCAAACATTGGAGACCCTTTTTATTCCTGAACTCTGACTTGAACTAATCATGCTTAGAATAAAACAAAGAAACAGATAAAACTCTTCTTCACATACTTCCAAAAAATCAAATCAACATTAATTCTGCATAGTCACTTTTGTTCACAAATCACGTGACAGAACCAGATTATGGCTATAAAAATTAACACAGAAATAAATTTGCCCAGTAGAAACCAATGCTTTTCGAGAGGCAAAACAGGAGAGATCCATACGGATTTCCAGACTAAGTTCCCATATATTTTTTTCCTTGGCTCCCTTTTGAGATTTCCAGTGTCAGAAGCCAAACTTTATGCAGAACAAAAAGTTATACCGTTACAGAGTTTCCTTAAATACACGACAGTATGTTTAAAAGGGAGCTTGCAAGGTCTGATTTTTGCTGTAGTATCTTCAACTGTAAAAGCCAGATATAACAATGTTAACTAACTCCTTCAATTATAATAAGTACAATAAATGAAAGCATGGTTGGTATCGACATCACCTAGTTATCAGTCTCTCTCCCCGTAGAGCTTAAGCTCTGTGGGAGCAGAAACTCTTTCTCTTGTTTAAAATGGTGTTTCCTCAGTGCCCGGTGCAGTGACACCAAAGGTTCTGTGTAGAACATAGAAGTTGTTTGAGAATATTGGATGAGTGAATATGTGTATGCTTCCTTTGATGTAATGTAATTGGCTTAACTTTATCTGGATTAAGTTTTTAGCACCCGTGTGACTATTGACAAGATAGGTAACATCTCTGTGTCTAAGTTAACAGTCCTATAAAATGAGAATAACTATAGTACCACCTTATATGGTTGTGTTGAGGTTTAAGTGAGGTGACGTCCTCAGTATAGTGTCTGACTTAGGACAAAGTCGTAATTGATGTTAGCTATTATTGTTCTTCCTTTTTTTTTCTTTTGCCACACCGCGCAGCATGTGGGATCTTAATTCCCCAACCAGGGATCAAACCCGTGCCCCCTGAAGTGGAAGCATGGAGTCTTAACCACTGGACCGCCAGGGAAGTCCTGTTCTTCCTTTTGATGAAGAGAAATTGATTATATTCCTTGTATACTATAGGTGATATCATAATAAGTGCATCATCTCCAAGATATTTTATTGTGTTAATACACACCTCTCTTAGGCAGTAAGCCCCAAATCCTGATGTTAACAAAAATGATAGGAAAAAATCATCAAGTTTTCTAAAATTTTACCAGCGTGAACTTAGAGAATTACTGAGATTATGTTAAAAATTGTCTTTCATATCTTCAAAAAGCTCAGCATATAGTATAATTATATGGATGCTTGATAAATGTGAAATGAAAACATTTTATATTAACCATCTATGAGAAATAAACTCACAGGTTAGTACCTATGAAATGTTAAGCTTGGCTTGTTAACTCAAATATGGTGCTGTTAAAATAAGGGGAAAAATTGGATTTCTTCATGATCATTTCACCAGTTCTTATTTAAATATAATTTTAAAATTCAGACCATCACCACCTTAGTGTTTGACATAATACATTTGGTTGACTTTTATCTATAGAAATAATAATGGCTGAAAATGTCACCACCATTATACGACAAATGGTATGTTCTTGTGATACGCCTACCCTTCAACAGTCTGTATGCTAAGTAGAACAGCAAATTACTGGATTTAGGTAATCTTCTTTCAGTAGCTTGGTATTTGTATGTTTTTAATTGTCAAAGCAATTATAGAGCCTTCTGCTGGAGCAGCCTCTGTCACGTAGTGAACAAATACAAAAGATTGTCATTATTTCTCTTTAAATTTTTGGAAGACATTTGTCTTGTTGGGAGACAGGATCTTTGCTGTGTTGTTGAGATCCAAATTTAGAACCAAAATATTTTCAGACATTTTCATGCAGACTTTAGAGTCTTTCCTTGATTGAAAAGAATTTTGTCTTTCAGAATGTTGAGGTTAATATTATTTGGCTGAAATTATAAATGGGACTGGATTGTAAAGTGAGGAAAGGATTGTGGAGAGAGTGGAGAAGCCACAATTAATTTAGCAGCGTGGAGAGAGCCACATCTGTGGATTGTCATAGAGGAGGCTGGTGTGAATTTAGTGTGTGTCAGTGCAATCTGTTGGTCACATTCTCCAAGGTTTCATGTATACGCTCTCTGATCTCTCACAGTTCATGTCTTTTAACAGGTTTTGAAAACGGCAGGGATGTGAATTTGTTACATTATAGCATGGGTGACTATCACTATATATAGATGTTTTTCTGTTTATAGATCCCCTACCGTTTTTTCAGCTTTAAATGACAGGAAATGTCATCTTGTTATTTCTATTGAACTTTAGGCACAGAGTGCTTTGCTCCTCTCAAGTCTGCTGTAATGTGATGCTTCTTTGCCAGTGTTCCCTGCAGGTCAGGCATCAAGGCGTCATCTTAGCACTGTCTTCATGAAAAGGCAATAAGTATGAAATAGTCTCTGAAGTTATAAGCAGAGTCTTGCAAAATGATGATTAAGGCTCTAATTGATGGTACCCTTGGTACAATGTTCAGTATTCTCTGAAAAAATGTTAGCCAGCCCTCGAAGTGAATGACAGAAGAAATACAGACACCACTATTGAGTGGGCCACAATTTGTCTCAGTGGCAACATTTCTGGTACATTTAGTCTAATGTACAAGAGGGCAACAACCCATCAATGTTGTCAATTTCAGGACCCAGGAAAGTCTGATCTTTCTTTCTACTGGTAGAAAGCCTCATTTCCCAACCCTAACTCTTTGATAAAGAAGAGTTGGTCAGTACCTAGTTTTCTTTTGTTTCACCTGAGTTTAGTAAAAGAGTTGGAAATTTGAGAATATATCACAGTTCACACGTGCTTGTATACTTCTCTTGCCCCATCTGGGTTTTGTTTATATATTGAATTTGTGCTTTTTTTCATAGTACAGTGGTGAGTATTTATGAGATGTTATATGAACAGGACCTGGCTGAGTGGCACATGTTCGTGGTCAGGGTAACACCTATGGCATCCAGCTGTGGTGCTTCTATTCTGTATGTGTTGGAAATATCTCCTGAAAGCTTGAACCACCCACTCATCTATTTCTAGCTGTCATCACTGGGCTCAGATTCCTTTTCTACTATGAGCTCCAGATAAATAGCATTGCTTTCTTTGATGTAGGTAGAGAAATGCGTGGAAAAAATAAATTAGGTGTTTGTAAGAAATAACCAGTGTACTCAAGCCAAACAGTTGATTAGTTAGCATAAATATGGGTAGACATTTTTCTCTTAACTGAGGCATTTTGTATGGCTTTGGAAAAAATACTTAACATTCTGATTTTCAGTTTCCTTGTATATTAAATAAGATCACTGAATAAAGTAATCTCTAAGAAACCTTCCAGCTTTGAAAATACGATTCCATAAAGAGAAAAAGAATGCATCTCAGACTATATGAAAGTAGCAATGTACCCCTGAATATCAATATAATAGAGGTTTTATTAAAGTGTTCTTTATATGAGTCAAATACAGGCCACTAAACAAATTAATATGGAAGCTGAGGATCAGAGTTTAGTGACTTGCTAAAGGCAGAGATATTTTCTAAAGAAAATGAGTCTACCAGAAACTACAGAGATAGGACAATGAGTGAATAAGTTATATCAGTCATGTCTCTGTATGTTGCAGATAAGAGGAAAAAATTCAATGTGGCTTAAATAAAAGAAATTCATCAGTTCACATAACTGAAAAGTTCATAAGTTGGTTTGGAGGCAAAACTTTAAGACAAAAACTAGTTTGAGGCAAAACTTGATCTTACAGCTCTAAAGATTTCAGAAATGATCTGGTTTCTCTGCGTCTCTTCTTGGTCTTGCATGGCCCTGGCGGCTCCAGACATCCTGTTTGATGTTAACACAATGAATTTTTAATTTTAAATTTCCTATTTCATACCAAAAGAGCCAGGGAGGGAATGGTAGCATTGTGGAAGTGAATGACCCCAGAATTCCTTGATAAATGTCTCTTCATATTTGATTTGCTTTGTTTCTTTATGTGTTGCTCTATGAATTAACCACTGCAATCAGGGAAATGATACTCCATAGTTTTAATCCAATCAGGGCTCTTCCCTGGGGCTGGAGGTGTGGGATAAAATGACGTGGACTCAGGATCTGGGAGAGATGATTGTCTAATGGAAATTTAGGAAAACTTTTCAATAAAGAGGGAGAAATAGGTACAGGAGAGCCCAAAACAGACAAACACTAAGAAAGTCAGTTTTTTCGTGAATATTTCTCATCAAAACATCGAATGAGTATGTACTACGTAATGAGCACTGCTGGCAACGAGGAGCTTAGGCTGCAGACGAGGCAGGCAACAAAACCTGCCATGAGATGCAATGTGATAAGTGTGCAATGTGCTCTGCCCGGAGAATCACAAGCGTCTCACCTGCTGGGTGCTGAGGTGCCCAGGAGCTGGGCTAACTATCTTGTACTTAAATCTTAAACAGGTTCAATCACCTTCAAGATCACACTAATAACATTAGTGCAGTCATGCAGTCATACTACACAGCCTTTGCTGGTTGCCTGTCTTAAGCCAAAATAAATTTATTGCAAGGAGACCAGGTAGCTCATATTCAAGAAAGAGATGAACAACCAGGATTTTACAAGGATAGATAGCAACTAAACCAGCTTTCAAGATCCCAGTAGCCGGGATTCATGAAAAGACTTTTTATAACTACTGTCGGAATGATAATAGGCAGCTCTAACACTAGAAGGTGACGAGAGCTCTGAGGAGGGTAAGTGAACATC
Source organism: Grampus griseus (assembly GCF_964374135.1). NCBI lineage: Eukaryota > Metazoa > Chordata > Mammalia > Artiodactyla > Delphinidae > Grampus > Grampus griseus. Next base: position 90,156,930 of record NC_139001.1, on the reverse strand, counting down.
AGAAAATATTTCTTTGAGGGGGTGAGCTTTGAATTGAGTCTTGAAACAGATACACTGATGGAGAAGGGGTAAGACCAGTCCATGAGTAAGGAAGAATAAAGGCATGGGAGACCAAGCTATGGTTGGGAGCCTTCAAACAGTTTTATGTAGTTAAATTTTTGGGTGCACGTGGGAAACTGACAGGTATTTACCTAGCAACGTGAGCAGGTGCCTGATTCTAAAGTGCCTTTTATGTAACAGCAAGGGGTTTGAACTTCATCTTTCAAATAAAGTGACCCGTTGAAAGATTTGGTGGGGGGGGTGTATGTTTCAATTTACATGATTGGTATTATGACGATAATTCATTGGAGAAGAGACAGAAACAAAAGATAGGTAGAAAATAAATTGTTATCAATGGATAAACAAGTGAATGTAAAGAAAATGGAGAATCCTTAATAATGCTCACCTTTCTTTCTTGAGAGAGTGTCTGCTGATACTATCCCACCCGCCCCCATCAAAAAAAATGGAATATGGAAGCAAAGGAAGATCAGGTTTGAATAGGAAAGGAAGTTTTGTTTATATCCTTCGGATGTCTTCAAGTGACGATATCTAGTTAGAAGTTGAGATATGAATTAGAGAAAACTTTACAGAGTCAACAGCCTATATGTAAAGTGACAAAAGCAGAAGGCTAAGGATGGAATATTAAGGAATATCAACATTTAAGATTTGGTGCGAGGAAGAAAATATAGCAAGACAAATGGGAGGAAAATCAGAATAGTGTTATCTCGATCAAGATTATCAAGAAAAATAGTCTCAAATGCCACCAAGATTTTTCAAAAATGTCAGAAAACTAACTGTTGAATTTGGTCAATACATAGAATATTAGCCATGTTACGGGAGAAGTTTTGTTGCTTGGTGATAGCAGAAGTCAGGTGCCGCAGGCTGAGGAGAGGAGGAGAGGAAATGAACACAATTGAGTGTTGACTGGTCTTTCCCAAAGCTTGTCAAGGAAAGAGAGGAGGAAGAGGGTGGTAGAACAAAGGGGGAGATGAAGATTTTTTTAATGGTGAGTATTTGAAAATAATTATGTACTGTGTTTTTCAAAAATGAGATGGGGAACCTGCTAATAGAAGGAGAAGAAGAAGATAATTGGTGAAGAGAAGGGCAAGAGATGGAGAGCAGGACTGGGAGCCGGTGGCAGGATTAGAGTTGAACAGAGGGGTCCTATTTCAACCCACAGGCCAGTGACACTTGGCTCTGACATGATCACAGACTTGAGTTTCTAAGGAAGACATTTTTGAGCACTTAAACAGAATTGTGAAAACTCATAATAGAGGCTTTTATGGGTTATAATAGCCATCGTTGGAAAGATATGAATGTCATATCAGCCAGAGTGGAACATTTTATAACTTCATTTAAGTCTTGTTTCTGAAGTAGTGTATTGGCATAAAGGGAATTTTCACTCTTAATGTTTCTAATATACCAAAGAACAGGCTGGCCTCATTCTCTCCAGATGCTGTTTTCTTGCTTATCTAATTAAATCCAGATGCATGGTGCAGCTTGAAAAAAAATAGGTGTGATAATTATATAGGTATCAATTGTAAAGAAAATTATTTAGGTCCATGTCTAACATTCACCAAAAGAAATACCATTTACATATTTATTTTGTTCTTCTGCTGCACCTGTGTTTTCGAAAGTGTGCAGCTGTATAAGAAAAAAAAGAAGAAATAAAAAAAAAATTTGTAATTTCATTGAATTAGAAATGTATGTGTTAAGGAAACAGTTCACCTGCAGTGTGGTTGGACGACCGTGGCTTTGTTTCAGAGAGCTCCTGAGCCCTGGCTTGTTTCCCCTCCTGAACGCTGATATTTAGAAATAAGTTTGAATGTCTTGTTTTGTTGTTGTAATGAAAGGAGGTGTAATAGAGAATTAAATGAAACCATGAGAGTTCTTGTCTCATATTTAAGTCTGAGCAATTTAATTTCTGTATGGCTGCCTTCTAATGACAATGACTTTTTTTTTTATTTGCGGTACGTGGGCCTCTCACTGTTGTGGCCTCTCCCGCTGCGGAGCACAGGCTCCAGACGCGCAGGCTCAGTGGTCATGGCTCACGAGCCCAGCCGCTCTGAGGCATGTGGGATTCTCCTGGACCGGGGCATGAACCCGTGTCCCCTGCATCGGCAGGCGGACTCTCAACCACTGCGCCACCAGGGAAGCCCTAATGACAATGATTTTTAATTATTCTCTTCCTTACTAAAATGCCCTTTGGTTACTTCTGTGTGAAAATTTATGTGCTCTTCTTTTTCTTAGTATTGTCATTGTCCATATTTGCAGAGGCTTACAAAGTGGTCCTTTTATTTATTTATTTTTTATATTTTTTGGCCATGCTGCACGGCTTGCAGGATCTTAGTTCCCTGACCAAGGATTGAACCCAGGGCCTAGGCAGTGAAAGCACGGAGTCCTAACCACTGGACCACCAGGGAATTCCCAAAGTGGTTCTTTTTTAGGCTACACATCTCGGTTACCTTCATGCCTGATTTTATAGCTGTCTTTGAGGACTTTCTCTCCTAAAACATTAACTTAAGCTTTTCCATCCAAATGCTCTAGATGACAAGCCACATTATTTCTGATCTTCCTGGTGTCACAGTAAGTTACAATTTGCATAGCACTTGGCAGTTTATAAATATTTTCAATATATGTTATCTTACTTTGTCCCTCAAATGAGACTTTGGTATAGGAAGGTGATAATCCTAATTTTGTGGAAATTATTGGAAATGGTACTGGAATGAAAGACAAGAGCTCTGGGTTATATTCTAAGGTGTGCTGCTAACTTTGAGTTGTTTTAACAGTAAAATGAAGTATTGTGTTGAAGTAAATCATTATTTAATTTATTACAGTTGTATAACCATGGTTTAATAATAAAATTGTGTGTAACCACTAGACATCAGTCATTGGAATCATCTGAGAGAATCTAGAAGAGAAGGCTGATTGTGGAGTATATCTTTCTAGCTTCCCCATCACTCTCCATGAGCCCTTGGGTACTCTTAGATGTTCCACTGGGTTCCTTTCTCCTCTAATTCTATTTAATCAAACTAATAAAGCCTTAGAAGCAGAAATAGCAAAAGTGACTTTTGGGTCAGGTACAGCCTGCAGGTGTGTTTTGACATTCACAACATTTTTGCAAGTGTTGAATTAGTTGCTAAAATTAACATATCAGATGATTTCACAAAAAAGCTGGATTTTTCAGCTACACTAGAAATATCACCAATTTCAATTTACTTTCACATTTTTTTTTATATAGAATTAATCAATAAAAACAGTTAAAGAAAAAAAGAAAGGAAAGAAAAGAAAATTTGACATACTGGACCATGGCAACCATTAGCTGGGGCTGAGTAGAAAATATTCTTTTTTAGATATGATATGGAGTTTCCAGTTGGCTGTGACCCTGGTGTCTTGGTCCCTGTAGTCTTTTTAGTTTTAAGCCCCTGGCTTAGTGTTAGGCAACTTGCAGGAGGATTCCTACCTTTGCTAAAATTAACCTGGAGCTTCTGTTTTCCAGTTTTCTTAAGTGATTCAGTATTGTCTGTAATTTGACACCAGAAGTTATGCTCATTTGATCCTGTCACATGAAAAGTCTGTGCAACTAGAAAGTCTGTTCATGTCTTAATTCTTCTTTTATTTTTTAATGTTAAAATATTAATTTGGAAAATAAGATAACTTCCTGGGTCTCTCCAACACTGGAGCTTTCTAGCAGGACCTCCAAGACAGAACTGCTACCAGTGTATCTTTAGTTTATCATTTTCTCATGTCAATCAACTAATGAAGATAGAGATCCCTGGGTTTCTTGGGTCTCAAAGAACTCTCTGTCACATTTGGATGCACAATTCAGAACAATGGTGTATTTTTTGTTTGGCAGCATAATTTTAAATATGGTCAACATCATACTCTTTAATAGGAAGTCTCTTAAGGATATAGTTGTGGTGTGTGTACTCGTGATTCCATACATTCCTGGGGACCTTCCCTTGTGTATGATAGGACAGAAACTTTCAACCTGCTTCAATAGGCAATTTTATTTTGCTCTCTGCTGCTTATGGAGTATTTGAAAATACGCTTTCCTTACTCTTGAGGAAAGAAAGCCTTTGTTTTCTTTTGTTGGAGGGGGAGGACTGCTACTGATTCAGGCTTTTGGTTTTATAATCCACCAGGATTTATTGTGTTAGGAAAAGAAGGAAATACAGCGTTATAAAGACTTTATGTGATGGCATGATGGTCAATGAAATGATGGGAAAGCAAGGAAGATTCTGGTGTGTGTGTGTGTGTGTGTGTGTGTGTGTGTGTGTGTGTGTATGTGATGTGTGTATGTGTGTGTGAGAGATGTATGTGTATACATGTTAGTGTGTATAAGCAAGCCTTATGGTGACCAACCATCCCAGTTTGTCTGAAACTGGGTTACCTGGTATATGGGACATCCTGTGCTGGAACCAGAAAAATCCAAGACCAACTGGCACAAGTTGATTTCCCTAACTCACTTATGACCATGAGTCTTCCTTTTACACAGCAAGATTCACCCCTTAGAAAATTCCTTCTCACGTTGCCGTGGTCTGGTGGAAGTGAATAAAAGCTCCCAACACATTCTCACTAGAAAATTACGTGTCGCATTTATGTAATGAAGGAGAAAAACAAAGACTCCTGGTAACTGGAGTTCCATTTCTTCTTTCTGGTGGATTTGTGACCAGGAGACTTGTAATTCCTGATTCCAGGCAGTTCTCAAACTCTTTTGATCTTGGAATCCATCTCTTTCGAATGATTATAGAAGCTTGCTCTATTTGGTGCCCAAATAACAATTTATTCCAGAGTATTTATTGAAGAAAGGAGAGGGGATGTGGTCCAGAAAGGTGAATCTAGTGATGGAGCTATTTTAAGTGCCCAACAGGTTGCGTGTAGCTGAGTGCTCACCCCTGATTCATCAGAGTTCACAAGAGCAACCGTAGTTCATCATTTCCACCTAGGGCCTGTGCCAATCAGTTCTAATTCTACTAATTACTAGTCAATTCTCCAGCACTGAGGTGGTGCAAGGACAATTGTTCATTCCATGTCTACACCTCACTATTAATGTCCAGGAAGGTGTGCCTGAATATTTCTGTCATTAGACTTTCCTCTGTCTCTAATTAATTTGAGGAGGGCTCCTCACTCAATGCACACACATACCCACACACACACAAAAATGTAGAGGCTAAACACTTAGTGGGGTGGTAAAGAGACTTCCCCTGCTCTTTATCTGGGGTGAGAAAAACTGAGTTTACAGCTTCAGAGCTGCGATGTGATTGTTAAAGACCCTTTTATATTATTCTTTTGTAATACAAGTATTCACACACTCTCAATTCTGTCCTAAAGTATTCATTCTAGACTTTCTACTAGCCATAATATTCTCTTAGGATTCAAAGAATAGAGTAGTGTTTTCAAGCTTTATAAACTTGAAAAGCAGGGAGACCAGTTTTTATTATGCAGTAAATGGAATTGGTGTCTATTTGATTGAAATGTAGATAGTACATACTTGAAAAATGATTAAGAGAATTTCTAAACGTCCCTGCTTCCTGGGAATCATGATATCCTTTATGGCTCACCCTTAGAAACAGTCCACAGCCAACACCTGTTGTTATTGCTTTTGCCTTGTTTTTCTTCTTTCTTAGCCTTAAAGTATTAATAATGCTTTAAAGTATATATATTATACTTTTTATCATAAAGTATTAATAATCACTCTGAAGAATGACTTTTCAAATATGGTGACTAAGAGCATTGCATCATTGCAGGTATGGCGAGGCAGTGCAGTATAGTGGTTGGGAGCCTTGATTCTAGAGCTAGACTCCTGCGTTTACATGCCACATCACCATCTGGCAGATGGGCAAATGACGTAAGCCTCAGTGCTTCAATTGTAAAATGGTGATAACAAAATACCTACATCGCAAGGTTATATGAGCTAAATGAGGTGATATGCGTAAATCACTTGAAACAGTGCCTGCTGATATATATGTCATTTGAAATTGTGTATTCAGGAGTGACAGAGACCCATGGAACCCCGTGTCCTCTACATTCATTAGTTGATTGACATGAAAAAATGATAAAGATACACTGGCAGCAGTTTTGGTATCTTGGAGGTCCAGTGTGGAGGGACATGGGAAATAATTTTGTCTTATCTTTTCTATTTTATCTTACTCAGTAAATTCTATATTCATTGCCTATTCTTACTTTTATACAAAAACACGTGATTTTTGCCTTATCCTTCTGGATCTGTTCCCAGAGATCTTGGATTTTTTTATGCTTTATTTTTACTGTAACTTGCTTTGCTGTGAATATGTGTGCATGTGAGAAAATGTCTTCTCTATTTTAAAAACAATGTCTTTTTAAAACTTCTTTTTCATTTTCTTTTTTAAAAGAATTTTAAAAGAATAATCTAAATTAAATCAGTTTGTACTTAGTAGTAGGGACATAGTTCCCTTCAATGGGAAAAATTCCTGCTTGCAAAGAGATAACATAAAGTAATGAAACTGTTCAAGACTAAAGAATCTTGATGTGTCATATCAGCAAATAGATTTACACCTGCCTACTCTGAGTAAACGATACTTTCACATTTAGATAATGAGTGTCCTTTCCTGAAACACAAGTAATCATTACATAGATTGAAACACTTCTGTGAAGAAATAAGTATGTCCTTTTAACTGGAAATGAATCCATAACACAGGACAGAAAAAGAAACGATGCTTTTCCTAATAGATACAGTCTAGAGCTACTGAGGTGAGTTTGAAGAGAAAGAAAACAATTTCTTTTAGAATTTTCACCATTATAATCATTCAGAAAACTTAAAAAAATGCCTAATCATGTGTGATACTGTGCTATATGGACTAAAAATAAAGTCTTAAACAACTTTTTAAGTACTTGTCATTTGGGATCTTTTAATTGGGCTTTGAGACACTGTAGACAAACACATTTAAAAGCCTATTGTTAGGTAAAATAGATAGCTAGTGGGAAGCAGCCTCGTAGCACAGGGAGATCAGCTCCGTGCTTTGTGACCACCTAGAGAGGTGGGATAGGGAGGGTGGGAGGGAGGGAGACACAAGAGGGAGGGGATATGGGGATATGTGTATATGTATAACTGATTCACTTTGTTATAAAGCAGAAACTAACACACCATTGTAAGGCAATTATGCTCTAATAAATATGTTAAAAAATTTTTTTTAAATCCCATAATAAATACTGTTTAAGAAGAATGAAGAGGGTACATAAAATACCTGGCGCTCTAGATATCTGAGCCATAACAACTTAGAGACACAATTCAATAAACCTTGTGTGGATAAAAAAAAAAACAACAAAAAAAACCCGATTGTTAAATGTACCATAACCACTATATGTGTTCATAATTTACTGATTCATTCATTCATTATATTCTTGATTGTGTCCTTTGCAACAGGCACTGTGCTATGCCCTCAAAGTTCAGCATTGTGAAATAAACTATTGGTTATCTACCCAGATGGATTTTTTCCTGTTTTTTTCACTAACCAAAAACTGAATGTGTTTAGGGTAATGTGCTTAGATCAAAGCAAAAGAAAACTTGATCTTTTAGGGTTTTTAGCAACTACAGTTGGCCGTGTGATATAGTAGTGGTCAATAGGATGGAAGTGAATGTCTGCAGGAAGGGTCTTTCCGCTTAAAGGTTTAGATTCAGCTGGCCCATGCTTTTGTCATTTGTCCTTTCCCCATTTTCCTGCCTAGAACTGGCATGCAGTGCCTGGGGCTGTAGCAGCCATATTGTGATCATAAAGGTAAAAGGCAAAGATAGCACAACAGAGAGATGAAAAGAAGCTTGGGTTCTTCATTACTTCCTTGAGTATCTGGACTATGTCTGGACTACTTCCAGATTTTTTGTTGTCTGAAAAAAAAGCTTTTCTTGCTTAAGCTTCTCTTGCTTAAGTGTCTCTTATATGCAGCCAAATACAATCCAGGCTGATACGGTGAATAAAACATGCATGGTGGGCTTCCCTGGTGGCGCAGTGGTTGAGAGTCCGCCTGCCGATGCAGGGGACACGGCTTCGTGCCCCGGACCGGGAGGATCCCACGTGCCGCGGAGCGGCTGGGCCCGTGAGCCGTGGCCGCTGAGCCTGCGCGTCCGGAGCCTGTGCTCCACAACGGGAGAGGCCGCAACAGTGAGAAGCCCGCATACCACAAAAAAAAAACAACAACAAAAAAACCATGCATGGTGTTTGACCTCAAGAAGCTGGCAGTTTTGCAGAAATTAAAAATAGGTTTTGTTTCTCAAATCAATTTCAGTTAATTATTGGAGCCTACCTTACAATGCACTTTGCTGTGTTGAAAATGATTCTGAAGCTGCCTGTAAGTTTATTGGCAAAGATCACAGTGTAGAGTGATGGGAGGAGTGATTAATATACTATCCTTGGTAGAGGATACAAGTGTCTATGTAAGTGAATACTGATTACAGTTTTGCAAAGGATCACGGTATGAAACTCATACACTAAGTGAAGAATTTTTTTTTTTTTTTTTTTTGGCAGTACGCGGGCCTCTACTGTTGTGGCCTCTCCCGTTGCGGAGCACCAGCTCCGGACATGCAGGCTCAGCGGCCATGGCTCACAGGCCCAGCCGCTCCGCGGCATGTGGGAACTTCCCGGACCGGGGCATGAACCCGTGTCCCCTGCATCGGCAGGTGGACCCTTAACCACTGCGCCACCAGGGAAGCCCCACTAAGTGAAGAATTTGAAAGCACAAAGGAAATAGAGACCTGGAGTAAGCTCAGTGGTCTGTGTGTATTTGTGTCTGAATTATGTTTGGTTGATTCTAAGCCTTTAAAAAGTATTAACCAGTTTCTCTCCTGTTAATAGCATGGAAGGACACCAATTTAAAATAACAAGTTATGAACTAAATAGGGGCTAGGGAAGGGAGATGGGAGAGGGACATGACATTGTTTCTGTTCTTAAAACTTATTATCTGATTAAAGAAATAAATAATATGAATTAAAAATACTTAATATGCTTTATAGTATATAGAATATGAAATCTGGAGTTCATTAATTCTGTTATGTAGGAAAATAAAGTTAGTTTACAGAGAGAAAGTAAAATAAGGAAGGTCTCCTGGACAAGATAGGTCTTGAGTAGATGAATTAGATGAATAGAAAAAAATGGAGAGAATATTTTTGAAGTTGAGAATGGTTTATACAGTAGCCATGGCAATATCAAAAGCAAGCCATGTATCTACAATAAATATATCAACTCTACTGGAGCAGAGATACCAGAAATCAGGGTTGCCAGATTCACAGAGCAAGATACAGGAAATATATTTGGGTGGGGCACAGGCATACCTGGGGATTTCCAAAGGTCGTGTGAAAGGGTTTGAATTTTATAAATAGACAATAAAGAGATAATTTCTCTTCCTTTCTTGTTGCATTTTAAAAGAAAGAATAGTTTCTTCGGAATTTGCCTGTTTATATCCTTCTGGCTTGGTCAAAGTGAGGCACAGAATTACAGAAGAATGAAATAATACATACCTGAAGTTTGCAGTTTAATTGGAAGTTTGAGCATTTTAGTGCAAAAGTTTGCATTCATATTTATCTCTCCACCCATCCTCAAATACAAAAATAAACATGACAAAACAATTTCTTTCTCTTTCCCTCCATCCCTTTCTTTCTATTTCACTCTTCCGGCTTCCTTTTTTATTTTTAAGCAAAAAGTTTCTTGTACATCAAATGGCTCTTTGAAAACAACATGCACTGAAGTGAAAGCAGGTCAGCCCTAAAGGAAAAGGCACACTTATTAGAGAACACACAACTGTGAATAAAGAGAGGGAAGCCTTTCCTTCTATGAAGAAAAAGTTTCCTAAAAGGGCAAGGGATTCTTTTGAACCCAGTGACAAGACTATCTCTTAAATCCCCAAAAGGTCATATAATAATTGAGATTCAGTGGGTTTTTTCTTTCTTTCCGTTTTTTTTTTTTTTTTTTTAACAGCAACTTCTACTAAGTGAACCAGTAAAAGTTAAGCACTTAAATTATCCGAGCTGAGCATAGACCTAAACATCCCTAAGGCAGAAAATAACTTTTGCTTGGACTCTCCAAACTTTCATATCCCTGGTGACTATGAACACATGCCCCAAAGTCACTGCAGCTTAAATACAAAACACATGAGAAATTAGGTGCAGTTTCAAACTTCGGTTTCCACATTTCTAGAGCTGTTACTTTGGAACAACTTTGGAATTTTTTGATACCAAATTCCCCAAAGCCTAAAAATTCTAGCCCCACCCCCATTGCTGACTTTAACTCTTCTTTCTGGGATCCGTTTCTTGCCACCAGCACCTGCTCTTTTGCTTTGAGGACTTTAGTTATACTTTTTCCTTTACCTGGGTTGAGATTTTTACTTGGTAAAATAACTAACTTCTTTCAATACCTAGCTCAAGTGCTGTGACCCTTATTGAAGCTTCCTGGTATTATCTGGTTCTGTGTTCCTTGAAGAAAAGATCTTATATCTTATTTAGTTTTTTGTTCTTTAAAGCTTTTATCACACGGTTTTGAACACAGCACTTTTCTTACTAAAATTCATTAAGTGTGACTGCACCATACTCACAGTTTATCAAATTCTACCTCCATCCTTGACAAACATATTTAATGAGCACCTATTATTTTGAGTGAAAGATAAATGTGTGTATGCATACACAAATATGCACATATATAATCATTTCATCCACTTAATTGTTTTCTACACATTTCAAGACAAACGATAAGGAAAGGAAATGTGTTGGGCTAGGCAGGATTCCAGAAAATATTTAGAAACCTGTAAATTGCTGCAAAATACAAAAATACAGCTGCAAAATGCTGTAAAATGCTGCTTATTGGCATTATATTTTGAACCTTAAGGGCATAAAGGAAAATGAGTTATAAAGAATAGACCAGCAGATACAGAAAAAGAGATAAATAATATTTGGTCTATATTATGACCCATTAGTAGAAATCTACCTACTTATAACGGTTTGGGCTCCCTATGAATCACTAGAGGAGATATATATGTGTGTGTGTGTGTGTGTGTGTGTGTGTGTGTAAATATATATGTGTATGTATATATATATATGTATGTATATATATTGCATATTTATATATATATAACATAGGACTGTATGTATACACACATGTATTTCTTATGCTTATATGACCCCTCTTTATGTAAGACATATAAACAAGAAGCGGTTTGCAAGTAATATACAATTCAACAGAGAAACAGAAAGTTCCCATCTTTCATAAATAATGTCTTTTTGAAAATGAGTTTGAAAGCAAATGTGAATCAGCATCATACAACTAGAGAAGATGACATTGACATTGGTTTAATTGTTTCTGGATATGTAACAATCAAACTTTTTTCTCCTGTAGTGTTTGTCTCCTAAAGGTAAAGAACTTTGATTTATGACGGCTGTCCTGGAAAAGGCAGATATTGATAGAAAATTATTGGCACTAGAGAAGGGTCATGGAGTTAGAGAAAATTAAACTATAAAATGTAAAAAGTGCTATATAATGAGGAAAGATGCTTGGTTTTTTGTGGTATAATTCACATAACATAAAATTTACCAGTTTAACTATTTGAGCGTAAATTTACTTGCATTTACCGCATTCACAATGTTGTGAAACCATCGCCGTTATCTAGTTCTAGAAGGAAATCTTGCAGTGTCTCCCATTTCTCCCCTCTCTCCAGACCCTTGTAACCACTAATCTTTTTTTTCTCTATGAATTTGCTTGTTATAGAGATTTCACATGAATGGAATCATACAATATGTGAACTTTTGTGTCTGGCTTCTTTCAATTAGCAATATTCATTCATATGATACGTGTATCAGTACTTCATTCATTTTTATGGCTGAAAATATAGCATTGAATGTATAGATCACAGTTTGCTTATCCATTCAGTAGTTGATGGACATTTAAGTTGTTTCCATCTTTGGCTGTTATAAATAGTTCTGCTGTGAGCATTCATATACAAGTTTTTGTTGAACACCTATTTTCATTTCTTTAGTATATCTATATATCTGTATCTATATATATATCTAGGAGTAGCACTGCTGGGTATATGGTAATACTGGCTGCTATACTGAGGGACTGCAAAACATTTTTTCTCAAGTTGTAAAATTAGGTTATTGATTTGAGATCTTCTTTATTAATGTAGGCATTTTATCTGTACATTTTCTCTGAGCACTGCCTTCACTACATTTCATAAGCTTTGGTATGTTGTGTTTTTGTTTTAATCATTGTTTTCCCAGTAATACAAATTTATTATTATTTTTATGAATTTATTTAAAATAATGTACAAAAGAAGAAGTGGAGTTACCAACAAAAAATACAATAATATGGCTTTGATATTTACATATGTGTTTACCTATACCAGAGATCTTCAAGCTGCTGTCTAGTGCCCTTTAATTTCAGCCTGAAAGACTGCCTTTAGCGTTTGTTCTAGGGAGGTCCAGTATTATAAAAGTCCTTCAGCTTTTGTTTAGGTGAGCATGTCTTAATTTATCCTTTATTTTTAAAGGAGAGTTTAACTGTATATAGAATTCTTGGTTAACAAGTTCTTTTCTTCAAACATGTCTTTCCACTTCCTTGTGGCCACCCTGATTTCAAATGAAAAATCTCTTATTACACATGATGAGTTGCTTCTCTCAACTTTCAACCTCCTCCCTTTGTCTTTGTTTTCTAACAGTTTGATTACAACGTGTCTAGCTGTGAGTCTCTGAGTTTATCTTTCTTGAATTTTATTGAGCTTCTTGGATTTGTAGACTCATGCATTTCATCAGTTTTGAAACAGTTTTGGTCATTATTTCTTCACATATTTTTTCTGTCCTTTTCTCTCTCTCTTCTTCTGGGATTCCCATAATGGCTATGCTGGTGTTCTTGATGATGTCTCACAGTTCCCTTAGGCTTAGATAGCTTTTCTTTAATCTTTTTGTTTCTATTTCTCACAATTGATCATTTCGGTTGTCCTATCTTCAGATTCACTTTTTCTTTCTTCTGCCTGCTCAGAACTGATGTTGATCCCCTCTACTAAAATTTTCATTCCAATTAGTGTGCTTTTCAGCTCCAAAATTTCTGCTTTGTTCTTTTTTATATTTTCTACCTGTTTGTTGATATTTCCATTTTGATCCTATGTTATTTTCCTGGTTTTCTTTAGTTTTTGTCCATGTTTTTCTTAAACTCTGAGTGTACTTAAGATAGTTGTTTTAAAGTCTTTTCTAGTAAGGCCAAAATCTGGGCTTCCTCAAGGGTAGTTTCTGTCAACTTATTTTGTTCCTTTGAATGGGCCATACTTTCCTGTTTCTTTGTGTACATTGTGATTATTTTTTCTTGTTGAAAACTAGGCATTTTAGTATTATAATGTGGCTACTTTGGAAATAAAATTCACTCCTTCCTCAGGTTTTCCTGTTTTTTTATTTTAATTTTGAAAGGCAATGATAGTCCTTTTATTTAGTGACTTTTCCAAACTATTTTTGCAAAGACTGTATTCCTTATGTGTGGTCAATGAAGTCTCTGTTCCTTTAGCTCATGATTAGCCAATATTTGACAGATATGGTCAAAAACTCTCTTGAATGTCAGGAGCATTTTAAGTTGCTTTTTTCTTGATTCAGTATTCACTTGGTTACTATAAACCTTTGACTATTTTCCAGAGTCTGACAAAGTTAGTTGTGATAGTTTCTACTTGTTTTTCAATGTTTCTGTGAGGATTGAGAGCATAGAGCTGTCTACTCCAGCACTTTGTTGACCTTCTTCATTTTGGATGAATTATTTTGTTGAATATTAAGTTGTTTTATGATTTTTTTCTTTCAGCATTTTAAATACGTCATCCCACTGCTTCTAACCTCCATCTTTTCTGATAAGAAATCAGCTTTTCATCTTATTGAAGATCCTTTGTATATGATGAATCACTTCTCTCTTGCTTCTTTCAAGATTCTCTAACTTTAACTTTTGACAGTTTGGTTATAATATGTCTAGGTGTGGATCTGTTTGTGTTTATTTTGCTTTGAATTCATTGACCTTCTTGAATTTGCAGATTCACATCTTCAAATTTGGGGTTTTACCATTATTTCTTCAACTAGTCTTTCTGAACTTTTTTCTCTTTCCTTTCTTCTCTTCCCATGCTCCTATTATGTGTATGTTGGTACACTCAATAGTATCCTAGAGTTTTTCGTGGGCTCTGATCAGTTTTCATTATTCAATCTTCTTTTTGCTCCTCCAGCTTGATAATTTAAATTGACCTGTTTTTAGTTCATTGATTCTTTCTTCTGTGTGCTCTGAGCTGTTACTGAACTCCTCTAGCAAATTTTTCATTTCAGTTATTATACTTTTTGCTCCAGAATTTCTATTTGGTTTCTTCATATACTTTCTATCTCTTCTTATATTCTCGATTTGGTGAAACATTGCTCCCCTTTGTTCCTTCAGTTCTTTGTGCATGATTTCCTTTACCTCTTTGAGCATACTTAAGAGAGTTGATTTAAAAGTCTTTTTCTAGCATATGTAATGTTTAGGCTCCCTTCAGGAGAGTATCTGTTAATTAATTTGTGTGTGTGTATGTGTGTGCAAGGGCTATACTTTTCTTGCATGCCTTATTATTTCTTTAAAAAACTGATTGTTTTGAATATTTTAACATGATAACTCTAGAACTCAGTTTCTCCCCTCTCCCTAGAGCTTGTTGTTGCTACTAGTTGTGGGTTGTAGTTTGATTGTATAGTGACTTTTCTAAAGTATTTTTGTAAAGACTGCTTTCTTTATCATTCATAGCCACTTAATTTTTTTTCTGTTAACTTAGTAGTTAGCTAGTAATTCTACAGGGATTTCCTTAAATGCCTGTGGCCAAAACAACAACAACTACTACAACAAAATAACCTCTCCTGGTCTTTGCAGATTAACCCTGTGTTGGAGCACTCCTTCAGTGCTTATCCAGTTTGTTTACCACTTTGCCTTAGCTTTCACTTTCTGCTGACATGGAGCCTAAATGTCAGCCAGAGGTGAAAGCTTATGGTCTTCTCAGGTCTTTACTGAGCGTGTGTCTGGTCCTGGGCATGTGTGTGGCTTTCTAGATTCTCCAGTATGTGCAATATCTTTTAAAAGATTTTAGTCCCACTGTATTCCCTTTCTCAGACTTTTCCTTCCCATGTTTTTTGGTCTGTTTACTGCTTGTTATGGCTTTTATCCCTTGCTCTAAGGAATGTGGCTAGTATATGTGCCTTTCAGTGCTTTCAATAAACAGCTCCTGGGAGTATCCTTCATTCTTGAGCAAGCTCTGAGTTAATGTAAGACAAAGGAGAATTTCTGAGCTGATCCCTCAAGTCAAAATATACAACCAAAATTCTTTGAGGACAAGGTCTGTATTTCTCCCTCTAACATCAGCAAGTGGTACCAGAAATGTGGGTTACCACTTTATCTCCACCACCCAGCTGGGGGTGGTGGTGAGGGATGGTAAGAAGGTAATTTAAATACCGCAATACTTTCTTACATACTTTCAAAAGCTTCTTTCTTCATTCAGCACTCCCTTGATTCTTTTTAAATTTTCTTATTAGGTTCCAGGATTTTCCCAAACTTGATTCTGTTTTTACCAGCTTAATCATTGCTTTAGTGGAAACCATTTTGGAGTTTCCTACTCTGTTATTTTCAGTGACATCACCCCCAAAAGGTAACTTTTATATGATTAATTAAAAAAGAAGAAAAAAAAAAGAAATGTTAAGAAGAAAAGACAATAAGGGCATTTTGGTGGATGTACCAATTAGAATGATTTTTGAAATTGTCAGCCTCTGGAGTGAGGAAATATGCCATCCCAGACAAGAAGTCTATGTGGTTGGTATTGAGAACTAGGTACATGGGTACTGGAGACTTCCCTATGATGTTCAGAAATAGAATGGGGCATTGTGGAGGTTAACAAAAATTATTAAGGGCACACATTTCTACAGTCAGCATGTAATTTAAACTCTGAGTTATACAGGTGATTTGTTCTTTCTGTGTTTTATTATCTTGACAAAATCAAATTAAGGTAAATCCAATTCTTCCAAAATAGTTTTTTCCCCAGAATCTTCCTACAAACAAAAATGAGTATATATCTTATGCTTTCTTCTCTGTCTCTCTTTCTCAGCTATGAGATTCTGCTTCTAAATTAGATTAGAGCCTATGTGAGCAAACAAACTGAAACGCTATTGACCTTTGGTTATATTCATTTCTCCTTGTGAGGTTATCTAACCTTTTTAGTTCTAAACAGTCACTGTGTCCAATTCAGCTCATCTGCAATATTTAATAAACAGTGCTAACATGCAATGTATTTTCACTTTTTGTAGAAAAATGAATTTAAATGTAAAAGCACTTATTAAGTAATAAGAGTTTATTATTACCTGCCAAATAACAATTGTAAAGGATGACCATGTTTAAAGTTTTATTACTGACTTGCTTTTCTCATTATTAAGCTATACCTTTCCTATGCAATACTGAGTTATATAGTTATTCCAACTAGAAGATGTTGAACAAAGGGATGTCACTTGGGTAGTTTTTGCTTTAGAAGTTCTTTTGGTTCAGGGTTAGCAATAGCATAGATTACTCACAGCCTGTTCTTTGGATGTACAAAGGTAGGACAGTTCAAACAGTTTTGAAGTTTTTTTTTTTTTTAATTTACACCCTGAAAAGGAAATGTTACTGGGGTAAAGAGAGACATTTCATGAATACTTGTGTCAGCACAGGAGCATGTTATTTTAGAGGACAAACATTTAAGAGTTTTTTTGTTGTAAGATGAAGCTACACTGAGCATTTTTTTTTAATACCATAAAAAACAGATGAAGAGAAGATGCCTCTCTTAATTCTAATATTTTTCCTTTTTCTGTGGTGCTTCCCAGGAGTCAGGTTTAGAGCTGAGTCTCCTGCTACATTGCCTTGTTATTAATGATTCTACTTTCTCAGTGGTCCAGATGGAGCTATAATCATTTTCTTCCTGTTGGTCTTCAGCTCAGTGAGAACATGAGTGAAATAGATATATCTGTCCTCAAATGGGCAACAATTCCTCACCTTCCTCTTGTGCCCCAGTTTCTCTCTGTCAAAAGGAAGGATTTTTGTTTTCGTTTAGTGCAAAAGAAGGAAAAGAAATTTTGTCCTTGTTGAATATGTTAGTCCAGAGTAAAGCCAGTTACCCTGTCGTATTAGATGGCTGGGAGTAGAGAGCAATATTTAAACATTCGCTGAGTGATGCAGTACTTCCTAAGAACAGGAGGCAAGGACATCCAGGGCATTGTATTAAATAATTTTCTTTTGTATTCAGAATTTGAGAAAAAATACTTTCCCAAAGTTCTGGACACACAATGGCTTGCAAGTCTCTGTGCTTTTGAAGTATAAATAGTACAGTAACTATTGGGATCCTTGTTCTATGAAACCTGTGATTCAAAAGTGGGATATGGACTCTTATAAAATTACAACTATTGGGCCTAATTGATATTCAATGTACATGAAATCACCAACAGCATCCTGATTGTCTTAAATTGATTTAGGCCTTATCAAAAACATAAAATTGGGTTAAATCAAAAAGCTTTGAGTTTTGACAGTAAAGATTTTACCTATCAGGAGAAAATAAAGATACTAAAATGCTTTTTTTTTTTTTTGGCCAATGTGCCAGTTATAACTATTATTGCAGTAATAATATCTGTAAGAATTGTGGTGTAAGATGGAGTTTTTTGGGTATCCTTGAGAATGTACAGAAACAAAATAATAAGGTCATCTCCTTTAACTGTAAGCTCAAGTCACAGTCTGAAAAGCCAGAGTTTATCTACAACAACTTCAAGCTGTTGTAGAGGCCACACTAGCACTTGGGCCTTATGGTCCAGCAGATCTGATGGTATTTGAAATGTTTATGGCAAGTGGAGATGCTGTATGGAATCTCTGACAAGCACTAATAGAAGAATCATAGCTCAGTGTTCTAGGATTTTGGAGAAAATCTATGCTGTCTCTTATAGCTGTTTTGAGAAAGAGCCACTGAATTACTACTGGGCCTTGATAGCAATTGAATTCTTAACCATGGGACATCCATCCATGTGGCCTGAGCTTTCCGTCATAAGCTGGGTGTTGTCTGACACATTTGGCCATAAATTTGGGCATGCTCATCATTAATACATCATAAAATGAAAATGGTCTACAAGAGTTTGAACTCAGATAGGTCCTGAAAGTATGAGTGATTTGCATATGCTGGTACCACTCAAAAGTGGGCAGCTATAGTGCAGGCGTACCTTGGAGATACTGTAAGTTCAGTTCCAGACCACCACAACAAAGTGAAAATCGCAATAAAGCTAGCCACACAAATTTTTGAGTTTCTCAATGCATACAAAAGCTATGTTTATACCTCATTGTAATCTATTAAGTGTGTAATAGCATTATGTCTAAAAAAAAGTACATACCTTAACTAAAAAATACTTTATTGCTAAAAAATGCTAACCATTATCTGAGCCTTCAGCGAGTCATAATCTTTTTTCAATAGTAACATCAAAGATCACTGATCACAGATCACCGTAACAAATAGAACAATAATAATAAAAGTTTGAAATATTGCAAGAACTATCCAGATGTGACACAGAGACACGAAGCAAGCTCATGCTGTTGGGAAAATGGCGCTGATAGACTTGCTCAGTGCAGTATTGCTACAAACGTTCAATTTATAAAAAATGCAGTAAAGCGAAGTGCAATAAAATGATGTATGCCTATACTACAGCTCCTCTCAGGGGTGTTCTCTGAATGACAGTAGTGAAGAGTTCCTCCCAGTTGAAAAAACTTCAAGCAATACATATGGTTGTCCACTATGCCTAGAATGAAGGATAGCTAGAGGTAAAGATTTTCATTAACTTATGCATAATTGCTAATGATCTGTCTGGATGGTCAGGGACTTGAAAGAAACATGATCTGATAGTCAGCAATAGGTAAATCTGGGGAAGAGGTGGATGGACCTCTCAGAATGGGCACAGATTGTGAAGGTATTTGTGACCCATGTGAATGATGATCAAAGTTCATCTACTCCAGAGGAGGTTCTTAATAATCAGGTGGACAGAATGATCCATTTTGTGGATAGCCTTTTTCACCACCATGTAATAAGTTGGTCTTTCCCCATAATTTATCAGCCAGAAGTTACAGCATTAATAGATATATGGAATGGCTTACTGAGGACTCAGTTTCAGTGCCAGTTGGGAGAGAACACCATGAGAAGATGAGGTTCTGTTATACAGGATGAGTATATACTTGGAAGCAGAGACCATTATATGATGCTATCCCTGCCAGAGCGAAAAGACATGGACCTGGGAGTCAAGGGATGGCCATGAAAGTGGATTTTCTCACTATTATACCCAATAAACCTCTTGCAGAATATTTTCTTCCAGTCCCAACCACCTTGAAGTGTGCTGGTTTGGAAATCTTAGTCTCTAAACCAGGCATGCTTCAACTATGGGACACCAGATGGTTCCATTGAATTGGAAGGTGTGACTGCTACCTGGCCCATTTGGGATCTTTATGGCACTGAATCAATAGACAGAAATAGGTGTTATTGTACTTTTTGGAATGCTTTATCCAAATTGCCAAAGGGGAATTGGGTTGCTGCTACACAGTGGTGATATACAGGACTAAATCTGAAAACCAGAGGATCTGTTATGGTGTTTCCTAGTACTTCCATGCTCAGTGATAAAGGTTAATGAGAAACTATGGTAGTGAAAAACATTAAATGCGGCAGCTTAATTGAGAACTCAGGTCTTTCCAGAAAGATTTGCCTCACTCCAGCAGACAAAGAACCCTGACCAGCAGAAGCTCTAGCTGAAGGCAGGGGAAATATCAAATGGGTAGTGGAAGAATGGAAAGAATTTATCAGTTATGTCCTTGTGATCAGTTACAGAGATGAGGAGTATAGTAGCTTCGTATACAAATTTTTGCTTATTATACATATGCATTTATTGGTATATACTTACAATTTTCTTCTTCTCCCACCTCCTTCTAATTTTTATTTCATATAGAAGTTGTTGGAAGTTAACTTTAAAATTTAGTCTTTAGTTAACAGAATATTCCCTGGAACTGTGGTAGTATTTGAGGAGTATTTATTAAAGCCAGTAACTGATAAAACGACTGTTGGGACTGTGTTTCTCCTCATTTGGGGGAGCAAGTAAGAACTTCTTTACTTTTAAAAAGAATTAATTTTATTTTGTTAGGTGAAAATATAAAGCTGTTTTGTTATTGTTAAGAAGTAAAATATGTGTAGAAAGGTGAATGTGGAAGCTGAAGAGTTAAATTGTGGACTGTGCCAGTTATCAATTTACTGTCTGCCAGTTCCCAAGTCACCCTCATTATTTACTGTGTGAGAACAGAGATGGGCCCTGTAAGTATTTTTCTTTTGCAGCTGCCATGAGAAGGCCAGTCAATAGAGGGCACTGGGGAAGAAAGAGGCCCTGATGTGCTTCTCCCGACAGGCTCCTACAAGGTGCACTGCTTTTCTATCTCCAGGCTCTTGAATTGTGTGTGGGTGGATTCAAGAGCATCAGGCTCCTGCAGTGAGGTGGTTTCTCCCCTGGGTCCTGCTGGACATTGTGATGATCAGCGCCCAGTAGCAAGCAGTTTTCCTCCTCATTCCTTTGGACACCTTTGCCCCAAGTTCCCAGGTGCATTCTTTTCCCATGGAGGACTTCCCCTGGCATTTTAAGTTCTGAGCATGTGGCAACTTAGTAAATATTACCATCTGTATCTCAAGCCCTGAAGGTGTTGGTGGCGGTGTGCGTGTGTCCCTTCCTTGCATATTCTCCTTATATATGCTCTTCCTGCGTTTTGGGGGTTTTCCTCATTTATTACTAGAAGAACCCTTCGGTGTGTCATTCTCCGTTTACATTTATTAACATTTATATTAAACTTTCCCTGATTAAATTACCGTGTGGTTTCTGTCTGCTGATTGGATCCTGACTGATACAGTTGACTAAGTGGCCTCCTGTTTGGTTTAAAATATAGCATAGCAGAAAGACCCTTGCCCGCGAACTATTTCCCATTATCTGCTATAAATGTCTGGCATTTCATAACTGCATATCTATTTAACTTTATAGATTTTTATGATTATCTACGTGCTGGCTCTGTGCTATGAGCTGGGAGGTAAAGTAGAATAATCGCGTTCTTTCTTCCTGGCCTACAGGGCAGAAATTTACAAGCAAGGTCTTTTAAATTATGTATTTCCAGAGAGTTAAAAGATTTATGCAACATACAAGCAATCATATAAATTGGCTTATATATATATTTTTTTTTCTTACTGAGCTGTTAACTAATATTAGTAAAGCCAGGGTATAGGAGTTTTGTTTGTTTTAGGTTAGATGCAATAGAAGAGCAGGTAGAAATAGGAGAATTAGCATTCAGAAAATTTTCTAATTCCAAAAAAAATTACAAAGTAACCTGTAGGAAAGTTGGAAAATATAAAAATTTATAAAGAAAGTAAAAATCTTAATATTTATTCTTTTTCCATGCCAGAAATTAGACTAGATTCTTTTACATATTTTAGTTCACAGATGCTCTAAGAATGACAAATTACATATATATGCACTTTTTAAGCCGATGATGAAATTGATATTCAGAAATATTCAGTAACTTACTCAAAGTACCAGAATTTGGTACTGGATTCAAGGCCATATATCTGCTTCCCGTTTTCATGCTTTCTCACTCTGGAATACAGCCTCTCCATATCAGTCTGCATTTGTAATAGGTATTTGAGCTATAGTATGCATTATTGCAGCCATTTTTTTCTCAATGTTATGTCATATTTCCCCACATCTTTCATAATGGTTTTGTAATATTCTTTTTCCATTCCACTAGTGGTTGAAATTTATGCTCTATCTACTGCTTTTACTATAATAAATAGTACCTCATAAGATATTTTTTGTGAATATTTTGATGACCTTAAGATTAATTCTTTAGGATAAATTCCTAAAAGTGAAATGGTATAGTCACATATTAGAGCTCTTTGTAATGATCCTGACACACAATTTGCCAAGTTTTTCTCAGAAGGATTGTAACAAAATACTGACAATGAACGAGGGCACATTGGATATTTTCGTTTTAATATATTGGCTAATTTCATTGGGAAAATGTGGTATGTAAAATGTTTTTCATATTAAAAAGTATTGAATGTTTTTCTAAAACCTAAATATCTGAATTTTGGGGAGGAGTGGATTATATTGTCTTTTGTCCAAGGATCTTTAAAAGGTTCTTTATGTTTTATAATAGATACACAGGACCATTTAAAAAGTTAGTATATTATACCTGTGTTTGTCATCTTTGTTAAAACATTTTAGGTGTAATGTTTGCTTTGAATTTTGTTTTTGGCATTGATGTAAATAGTTTTCAATTTCTGTATAGTCAAGTCTATTAATTGTCTTCTATTGATCTGCTTTAGTTAAAAAAATGTGTACACGTCTAGAGTTCATATTGATATTGTCTATACTTTTTCTATTTTTATTATTAAGATATTTACATTTAACCTTTGATCTCCCTGTAATATATTTTGTTGTATAGCTTGAGGTATGTATGGGATCTAGATCTTTTTATTTCTCTATTAAACAGGCTTTTAATAATAGCTCTAATGAATAAGAGGGTATTTTATTTTATTTATTTATGATTAATTTTCTTTATTTACTTAGCAGGGACTGTGCAAATACAAAACAGCTCTCTCAGTGAATTCTACTCTGACAAAAGGGCATTTCACAACTTTGCCATCAATCTGACTAATGTCTCTGCTATGGAGCTGCTCATGTGTCATTTTTCTCTACTCTCATTGTCCAAAAAGAACTGTGAGGACCCTTCCTCCTGGGAAGGTGTATTGGTTATGGCTGAAGAAGCTGGGCAGAACTTCCTGGAAGAAGTGGGACTTGAGCTGAAGAGGCTGGTGGCCCTAGGTTTATGAGGGAAGAGGAACAGATTACGGCATGATTTAAAAGATGAGCATGCATTTATGTGTATGCAGTGGGGAAAATGGCCTCGTGTGAGGGGAAGGAGAGGAATATTCAAATATGGATCAGTTTGATGGCCAGGATGCAAAGTTGGATTTAAAAATGATTTGACCAACGCTATACAAGATAAAAATTGAGTTGAGTGAATGTACTTCTTCCCTATATTCTTTTCTTCTTCTTTAATTATGTCTGTTCAACAACTAATTGTTCATATCAAAGATATCTGTTGAGCATTTACAGCATGCTAAGCAGTGGGCCAGACACTGGTCTAGAATGAGGTGTGAAAGACACTGCACTCAGAGACCTTACAGTGTAGCCCCTTGCTACTCAGTGCATCAGCATCAGGCATCGTCCGGGGGAGCTTGTCAGAAACAAATAGTCTCAGGTCCAGCCTAGAGCTACTGAGTCAGAATCTGCATTTAAACGAGATACCCGGGCTATTTTTATGGACATTAATGTTTGAGAAGCACTAGACAATGCAGCTTTTAACACTTTGGCCTGTTCTTCTCATTCACTGAAATTATCACTGTCTGTGAAGGATAGTGTGAACTAGGAGAAGATGAATTCGTTTCCTAGGATGAGAAAAGTAAATAGGCACGTATGAAAATGTGAAGGAAATAAAATTCCTGACTATTGGTCATCCAGTGCTTGCTTCAGTGTCTCTAGTAATGGGGAGGGCCCTCTTTTTATCTTCCTAATTCTTTTATCTCTCCTTCAACTTCTCACTCAGGGCCAGGCACTTTGGTGATGACCAGTGAGGACCGATGGATTGTTCAAATGGTGGAGAAACTAATAAAAATTAAACCAGAAAATATAAATTGTTTTTGAGTATTTACCAATATGTCTTAATGTCTTTTTTTTGTTAACTTAAACAATAGACATATTTTTCACAGTTCTGGAGACTAGAATAATAGAATATTTTAAAGTGATGGCATAGCTGGTTATATCAGACCTGGGTGAGGTTCCACATTTGAGAAACTTCGATTAAGAGAAGGTCAGCCTAGGACATTGGATTACATTGGAGATGAGGAGAGTGATAAATAATGTCCCACTAAAATTTAATGACTATGTCCTATGCATCTAGCAATTGGCTAATTGTTATTCACGTGTTGTTTATTCTAACAAAATCCCATAAGTGGTATTATATTAATTTGTTTTAGGATGTCCAAAGATGTTAGTAAATTAGTAGGTTAGTAGATTTGTCCAAGGTCAGTAAGCTATAGAATGTTAAAACCAGTATATAGGAAGTACATACTTTTAATTTGAGAAACTTTTTTTTATTGTACTTTGAGTACTACCTGAGTAAACTTTCTATTTCAAAAATTTATGTAAAAATGTACAGAACTGTATAAAGTGAAGTATTTAAATGCACTTCTGTTTTTCCTCCATTTTTAAAATAAATAGGACATTATTATTCATTCAACAAATACTTATAGATGCCTCCCACATTCCAAGCACTCTTGCAGGATGTCTTGGTTCTTGTACAAAACAAAACTTGCTTTGAAGACTTTTGCATATCTCTTCTATTTCTGTGTCTATGTCTGTGTCTCTCCCTCCATCTCTGTCTCTGTCTCCACCTGTTTCTCTCTGTGCATACCTTATTTTGTTTAATGGCTTCATAATATTTCATAAATATATGTACTCTAATTTAATTAATTACTGATGAAAATTTAGATGGATTCCAGGATACAGTTTTTAAACATCTCTATGTAAATATCTTTTTCACACATATGAGAATTTTATAAGGTAAATTCATAGAACTGAAAGTATGGAATCAAATGGTTTGCATTTAAAATGTATGAAAAATACCAAATTGCCTTCCCAAAATATTTCATCAGTCGACATTCCTATCAACACTGTGGTAGAGTTCCCATTTCCCTTCATCCTTACAAAAACAGGTTGTATCAGTCTTTTAAATTTTGCCAGTCTGAAGTGTGAAAAATGATGTCAGTGCATTAATTTACATTTTCCCGATTCCTTCTTATGCAACCTCATCTTTTCAAACATAAAAAGTTTGTCGAGTGAACTGTAGTATAGATGATGCAGTGCAGAAACCAATTATATTCTTTTTTTCCCTGCCAACCTTCAAAACTACTGCTTGGAATCATTCTTTTCTGCCCCTGGATCAAATCAGGGGTAGGTGTCATAGCTTTTCTCAGTCATTTCAGTCATCAGAACATTCTCATCTCAGTAGTGTGAGAAATTCTATGCAGTGTAAGATCAAAACTAATTCTTGTGGTTCATTTTGAAACTACTCCTCTCTCCCAGCTGGTAAACTTCAGTGGTGAAAAGAGACATATTTTGTGAACTCATTTTTTCATTCTCTCTTCCCTACTCTCCACCTACTTTTCTAACCCTTTGAGGACTGGGCTTAGTGAGAGAAAGTGTTAGGAAAAAGAACACAGTCCTGTGGTCCTGGGAGAGTTATAATTTCTGGCGTGTGCCCTCTTGGTAGCAGGTATAAAGTTGTTGTTTTTTCTCTGTGAGAGGCTTTTTTCATATCCTTGATATTTCCCTGTGAGGGATCCCTGCTCCAGCTTCTAGAACCCCAGTGACACATTTTTTTTTCCAGGTATTGGGTTTCCAGTGGTCCACATTTGTGCTGGAGCCCTTTTGTAGCTTCAAATAGTTTTCAAATAGTAGGATGCCTCCTTTAAATAAAATTTTATTAAAGCTTATCAGACATATAGGAAAGTACATACTTAATGTACGTCAGGATTTTCCCCGAAGTGAATATATCCACATATTCACCCCTCAGATCACAAAATAGAACCTTTTCAGCTGAGCAAGAAGACTGCTTTGTGCCCTTTCCCACCCAGCAACCATCGGTCCTCAAAGTAATCACTGCCTTGACTTATAAACAGCTTGCCTGTTTATCTCTAATAACACTTCTGATCTTAGTGCCTACTTTATTTCATTTAGTGTAGGGTCACCAGCTCTCTTTTGGTTACTATTTGCATTACACATCTTTCTCTAGACTTTAACTTTCAACCTTCTGTACCCCTATATTCAACGTGTATCTTTATAAAGTAACATATAGTCATATTTTTAATAGTCTTGCCATTTTTGTCTTTCAATTATAGTATTCAGAATGTTACTTTGTAATGTAGTTGTCTATCTACTGAGCTTAAATCTATCCTACTGTTAGCTTAAAATTTCCCTCCTCTCTTATGTCTTTCCTTCTCTTTTCTGTTTTTTGGGTTACTCAGTTAATTTGTTATTCCATTTACTCTTCTATTATGTCATTAGTTTTATATTCTTTGACTACTATTGTTTTGCTAGTTACCTTTGAGATTACAGCAGGCATAAACTTTACTCCTTCAAGTGTTTTATAAATTACTACCTCTTAGGCGTTCTGAATAATGCAACTATCTTAAAGCACTTTAATTCCATTCAAGCCCTCCTGCCTTGTGGTTTTGGTTTCATAGATTTTAATTCTATTTCACATCCCTCAGTATATTATTATTTAATGGAATTAATATTTACTTGTACTTACCCACATATTCACCATTTTTCTTAAGCAGTTACATCATTCTTTCCTAAATTCCCATGCTCGGCCAAGTATCATCTTCCTTCTGCCTGAAAGAATCCTTTTTGTCCTTTCTTCTTCTTTTTTTTTTTTTTTTTAGTTGCATTGGCTGGCAAGAAAATTTATTTCTGTTTTATTATCTGGAAATGTTTTTATTTGGCTCCCATTCAGGCTTTAGCAAAGTCATTTTATTGTTTTTGGCTTCCATCATGTTTTTTAAGAAGTCAGCTTTTAGTTGTAAAGTTGTGTCTTTCAAGGTAAATGTATTTTCTTTTATTTTTCCTTGGTTTTGTGTAGTTTTAATATGATATGTTTAGTATAGTTTGCTTTGTTTGTCTCCTCCTTGGAGTGCATGATGCTTTTTGAATCTGTGGCTTGATATCTTTTATCAGTTCTACAAATTCTTAGCTATTGTATTTTCCAATATTCTTACCATTCTCTAGAATTTTAATGAGACACCAATGATATCTATGTAAGATCCTTTCGTCTTGTCTTATAGACTTTAAGAGTTTTAACCTCTTTCTATATTCCATATTATTTCTTCTTTGTGCTTCAATCTGGATATTTTCCATTGGTCTGTCCTCTAGAGCATTAATTCTCTTTACAGATGTTAATTAATCCCGTCAACTGCATTTTTAATTTCAGTCAAATATTTTTCACTTCTAATATAACCAATATTTTCTTATAGTTCTCATTTCTTTGGAAAAAGTCTTTATATTATTACCATCTCTTTGGTTAAACATATTAATCATTCTTGAGGTCCATATCTGATAACTGAAACATCTGAATCACCTGAAGAGCTCTTTCTATTTTCTGGTTTTGTCTCATTCTGTCTTTTGACGTACTTGCTATTTTCTGGATTGAATGTCAGGCGTTATAAATTAGTAACTATAAAGGATCTAAATTGTGCTTTATTCCGTCAGAGAATATTTTCTGTATTTCTTAATAGGTAGTTAGATCAGGATCACATTTCATTAATACAAGCAGTGATAAAGTATATTTGGAGTTAGTTTTCAACCTCTGTAAACACTTTTCTATTACTAGATTGATTTTATTCTTAGAGGGTCATCCTTAAGTGAGCCCAACTGAAAACCTGAGATTTTCACAAGGGTCTTTCCATCTTGGATCTTTATTCAATTTTTGTCTCTTCACCAGGTGAGATTGCCCGTAAATCTGCTTAACTTCGCATCCTCTTAGCTGCTTCTTCAGCTTCTTTGCCTCTCAACCTGAGCTGCCTAAGAATCAGTGATGTGTTGAGGAGAAAGAGGATCAGACTGTTGAGATTCCTTATCTGCACTTGGCTTCACTTCTGAATCATGCACTTACAAGTCCTGATTTGTTGGTATCTCTGAACTCCATTTTTTGTTTTTCTTGCTCATAGTACTTCTAAAAGGTCTGCAAAGATTTTCCTACCCTAAAACATCTGCTTCTCTCTGCATTCCACTCTCTCTCTCTTTTCACCTCTTAGTCTTTCTTCCTTCATTGCTGATAGAGGTGAAAAGTAGCCTGGAATGTATGGTCGACTTCAGTGAGTTTCTTTTCTATTTGCAATCTCAGCACCTCACATTTATGCTGACTTTATATTTCTTTGATGCATTTGATCAGGTGATTTTTGTATTTTGTTCAGCTTTTCTAGTTATTTTTTAATTTACTTTTTATTGAAGTATAGTTGATTTACAATGTGTTGATTTCTGATGTACAGCAAAATGATTCAGTTATACACATATATACATTCTTTTTTATATTCTTTTTCATTATGGTTTATCCCAAGATATTGAATATAGTTCCCTGTGCTGTACAGTAGGACCTTGTTGTTTATCCATTCTATGTGTAATAGTTTGCATCTACTAACCCCAAACTCCCAGTCCATCCTTCCCCAACCCCCTACCCTTTGATAACCACAAATCTGTTGTCTATCGGTGAGTCTGTTTCTCTTTTGTAGCTAGCTCTATTTGCGCCATATTTTAGATTGCACATATAAGTGATATAATATTGTATTTGTCTTTCTCTGACTTACTTCATTTAGTATGATAATCTCTAGTTGCATCTATGTTGCTGCAAATGGCATTATTTTGTTCTTTTTTATGGCTGAGTAGTATTCCATTGTGTGTGTGTGTGTGTGTGTGTGTGTGTGTGTGTGTGTATACCACATCTTCTTTATCCATTCATCTGTCCATGGACATTTTAGGTTTCCATGTCTTGGCTATTGTGAATAGTGCTACTATAAACATAAGGGTGCATGTATCTTTTTGAATTATAGTTTTGTTCAGCTATATGCCCAGGAGTGGGATTGCTGGATCACATGGTAATTCTATTTTTAGTTTTCTGAGGAACCTCCATACTGTTTTCCATAGTGGCTTCACCAACCTACATCCCCACCAACGGTGTAGGAAGGTTCCCTTTTCTCCACACCTTCTCCAGCATTTGTTATTTGTAGGCTTTTTAATGATGGCCATTCTGACCAGTGTGAGGTGGTATCTCATTGTAGTTTTGATTTGCATTTCTCTAATAATTAGTGATGTTAAGCATCTTTTCATGTTCCTACTGGCCATCTGTATGTCTTCTTTGGAGAAATGTCTGTTTAGATCTTCTGCCCATTTTTCAGATGAGTTGTTTGTTTTTTTGTTGTTCAGTTGTATGAGCTGTTTGTGTATTTTGGAAATTAAGCCCTTGTCCGTCGCATCGTTTGCAAGTATCTTCTCCCGTTCAGTTCTAGTTATTCTTGATGAGTTTAATGGTCTACTACTAATCTAGCCTAACTGAAATCATACAGGTTTACTTTTAAGATAATCCCAGTCTGATTCTCTCCCCCATGATCTATTTCTGTTGAACTCTGGAAACCCCCCAACCTATCTGAGGTAAAAATAAGACACGCTGTCCAGATACATTTCCCCTAAGGCCTCTTCAGACTCATGTCTCATGTAGACTGGAGACAGGTGCTTGGCTACTGTGGCAGAACACATTTTTGGCTGGCACCTTTACAGATCTCTTTATAGCAGTTGTGTTTAGAATGAGGAATACTTAACACGTATTCTTTGGTCTTAATTTAATGAGTTTCTCTGAAAAATTTGAGACAGAAAAGCTATATTTACCATTCTGTTGCATATTTGTTGGCTGTTTTAAATTCTTCTCTTTGAATTACCCAGTCATATCCTCTAGCCATTTTCTTCTGCTGTCTTTTTTTCCTATCTTTAAAATTGGTTTTGGTATGTTTTTATTTAATCTTAAATATTTTCCAAGTTTGTGTTTTAAGTTTGCCCCTTATTTTTAACTTTATAATTTTTTTTTTGGTGTGAAGTAGAAGTCTAAATTTTGTTATTTTTCAAATGTGTCCCATTTGCACAAAGTCACATGTAAATAGTTTATCCTTTCACAATCATATAAAGTCTCTCCTTTATCTTAAAAGGTATTCAGTTCATTTCTTAGATTTTCAAAGGCGTTAATAGCATCTCAAATAGTGAGATCCTTGTCTTTTTTCAATATTTATATTTCTTATCTTATTCTCTTTCATTTTATTTACCACACTAAACACAGAGTGGAAATGTTAAATAGTAGTAGTACTTAATACATATTCTTATATTTTTCTTCTTTTTAATCACAATCATAATAAATTAGGAGTTTGGGATTAACATATACACAGTATTATATATAAAATAGATAGTCAACAGGACCTACTGTATAGCACAGGGAGCTCTACTCAATATTCTGTAATAACCTATATGGGAAAAGAATCTGAAAAAGAATGGATATATGTATAACTGAACCACTTTGCCCTACACCTGAAGCTAACACAATATTTTAAATTAGCTATACCCCAATATAAAATAAAAATTAAATTTTAAAAAATTATAATGGTCTCGTACCTTTCCTTTTCGTTATGTCTCTAATATGCCAATGTTAAGGTTGATATTTACTGTGGTTTTTGGTGGATATTTCTTAAATAAGAATGTTCCCATTTATTCCTATCTTAGTATGGTTATTTAGTGAGGAATAGATATTTGCATCTATGAAGATAATGATTTTTTTCTTTTAATGTCTAAATGCAGTGAATTAATTTGTTAAGTCATTTTATGTTAAATAAGCCTTGAAATTCTTAGGAACTCATTGGTATGATTTTCAATATTTTATTTAAGTTTTTATATTTGTGTTTAGAACTAATAGCAGTATATATATATATATATATATATATATATATATTTGTGCTATATATGTGTTTGGCTTCTTTTGGCATCATAGTAGAAAGTTCACAGATTATGCTGGAATGCCTTCCATCTTTTTACTCCTTATTCTCTAATGTGGTTTGTCTAAAAAATGAGCAATCTTTTTGTTAGAAAAACACAATAAAACTGATTCAGCTTAATGCCGATATGAGGGATGGATTTTTATCTGTATCTCCATTTTCCTCCAGGTGTATTGTATTTTTTCATATTTTCTTTCTCTTCCCTAGGCAGTTTTGGTAATTTTTACTCTTCTAGGAAATCACACATTTGATCTGGATTTGAAGATGTGTGAGCACCTTTAGCAATTCCACAGGGTAAGACAATTGAAAGCACTCATGAAACTTCACAGGGTTTTCTATACACTTACTTTTCTTTCCATCTCATTTCCCTTACTACTTATTTGGTCACATGGAATTTTATTTCCCAGTTATTACTTCTTCGCATTATTCATCAAGAATTATTTCAACATAAATTTATTAGAAGACTCATTTTTTCCACTAAAAGCTCTAGTATTTTATACTTTTTATTACCTTGAATCCATAATTTATATGTTAGTGTATATTCTCTAGCAATTTCTTTACACACAGTCTTTGTATCTTATAAAATGTTCTTAATTTTTCCTCCTATTTGTATGTTCACTTGAGTATAGGATTGCTATGTGAGGATCTTTTTTGTTGTTGTTAGAGTTTTCAAGATGTTGCTCCATTGTGTTCTAGCACCCAGTGTTGATAATAAAAATGTTCGATACCAGTTTGATTTTCTTTATTTAATCTCTGAAAACTTTCTAGGCTTTCTTTTTTCCTTCATGATTTGAAATTTCACCATAGTGTTTTTTTTCTTTGGGGAATAAAGATTCTGTTTGTTGAGATTGATCTTTCTAGGTCTAAGTGATGATTTTGGAATACTTGTTATCTATCTATATCTATCTATTTTGATTTCCAGATCCTAGTAGGTCTAGCGGTACAGTTTGCAGCAAAGTGTCTCTGCCAGTTGTCAGTGGCAGATCAAGCATGCATGAAAAGCATGTGGGGACTTCCCAGCCTTCCTGTGGTCAGTTGTTGTCATAGACACTACCCTGCCTCTCCATCTTAACTCTCACTGCTCCAGCCTAAGGACAAAGGTTAGTGCTGCCTCCTGAATATCACAAGTGGAAGGGGCAAGGCTACCTGGCCTAGCTGCTTCAAATGCAGTCCCGTAATTAATCATCGTGACAGATTTCTCAGCAACTCTTTCTTCTTCTGGTATTAATTTTACACATTCTGAGTTAAGAAGTCCCTGAGCCTCCCCTATTTACATAAAATATTTTTAAGCATTCTAATCATGGTTTTCTGAAGTGTTTGTTTTTTCATGGGTTATATCTTTCCACAATTCTTCAAGAACTTTCTGTTCTGGTGATGGCTCTCTCTGTTGTTAACCCTCCTCTTATTGATTTTCTTCTTTTTTTATAATTCAGCATGTTATTTCATGGTATTTGTTAAGTACAGGCTGGCTTTGAAATCAATGTTTAAAAGGTGAAAGTTATATTAAATACCAGAACGTGACAGAGGGGAGCAGCAAATAAATAAGATATGGAAACTATGTGATTATATTTCTTCTGTGTCAGAAACTGAAGGGGAGGCTAAGCCTGTCCACTATTAAGTTCGCCTTTCCATTATCTTACTTTATTTTTAGCTGTTTTAGCAAAGATACTTGTTTGATCTCATCCACATTGCAACATTTAATATGAGCACAGTCTCTGGAGGCAAAATCTTGATTATAAGATTACTGGTGAAAAACATGTTTTGAAGTGCTTTTACTTACTCTGATAATCAGTATGATTTTATCTTCTCTAAAAAATTACTGAATTCACAATACTAAAAGTCTACTAAGGCATTCGTTGTGTCAGTAAACTGTAAACAGTACAAAGCAATCTGCCCAAGAGTGCTTCTTTCCCAAAGGACTACACGTTTCTTTTGTATTTAAGTCCAATAATGTTTTCTTTTTTTATAAAAAAAAAAAAAAAAAAAAAAAAAGCCTGGCTTAAAAAAACCCAAAAAAGCAGTAACCTCTTGGGTTTTTACTTTTGCTAGCTTCTGGCCCAATTAGCATGTTGTGAAAGTCAAAGCATTACCTCTAATAGAATTTTAGTTGCTTTCCATCCGGTTGTCAAAAATAACAATAGTGACCTGTAGCACTAGGCAAGATTAGGCTAGAGGCCATGAAGAATTTGTTTTAGGTAAATGGTTCTTGATCTCTGAAAGAAATAGCATATCATCTAGATGCCTTTAAATATTGTACAGTTGTCTGAATGTTTTTAAGGAGAATTGGTGTTTCAGTTATGTTTGGTTTAAGTAACAAAGAAACCTGTTTTACACTGTCTTAAGCTAAAGGACAGAGGTAGGGCGGGTTCCACATTCTCTTGGATATGCCCTACACCATGTACTATACAGAAGTACTAAAACTTGTGTATAGATTGCTATGATGATTCCAGATATCTTAAGGCACAACAATGCCTAGAGAAGTCATCTCTTCTTGTGTCACGTTCCTAGAAGCCCCCCAAAAGACTAACTTTACTGCCTCATTAGCCAGCATTAGAATCCCTGAGATGGCATCATGTTCTCTTGACCTATATGTCCTTGTGGAGGTGGGTGACTGTGAATTTAATTAAGTAAGAGGAAGGGGATAGAATGAATATTGGGTCAGCAACCCAATATAATATCTTAGTAGGAAGGAAACAAACTGGATTTGGAATTTGGAATTTTTAAAAAATGTTTTTTAACTAAAAAATTTTTAAGTGGTTATATTAAGGAAAAGGTAATTGGTGTAATCTAATAAAATCTAACAAGCAGTTAATAATGAAGATGAGAATTAGACACTTTTTTTTTTGCCAATGATGTATTTTAAATAGCATGGCTTATAAAATTAATGATGGTAAAATATTGGTGAGCAAGGTAAAGCATGAATATAATAAGTACTATCATATAACTTTTTTTCCCATTTTTTTGCCTCCTAGATACATAAAACAAATGTTATATAATTTATAAGTTTTTATAAGTTGAAGCACTTTCACTTTTGTATCATTTACTTTCTGAATATGCTCTATATCCTTGAGTAACATGATTGCATTTGGGATCAAGTATGTCTGTTTAGGGAAAATAGTTTGTGAAATATTTTAAAATGCAAGTATATTTTTGATTTAAAAAACAAAACATAATTGGAGAGAGAAATAATCTTTCTTCTAATTTTCAAAGAATTAATAATTTCATAGGATACTTTAAGTGTAATCATACTTGATAAATACCTAGGAATTTTATCTAGTTTTACAGAAGTTTTGGAAAATCTGGAATAAGTCATCTCAAAAATCTATCTCTCTATAGTTCTGTGATTCTCGCTTCATTTACTAAACAAAGGATGCCTATTGTTTTGGAAAGCATGACCTTTAGAAACAGAAACTTGCTCCCAGCTAAATTTGCTCTCAAATGTAAAAATGTGCATACTATACTCTACAATTGAGTGTCTTCCAAACTCTACCAGATACTCAATTTTACTGCTCTGAGATTTACAGTAGGCACACTCTTGGAAAATGATCGTGGGTATTTAGTTTCATGCAGGATAAGCTTTGTGGAGGCTGGTCTTTTCTCATACAATCTTAATATGTATGTTTTGATTAATATCAATTTTAATGGAATCCAGTGAAGCCTGAAGGAAGTCTGTGATCATGAGGAGACAGTGGGGATGTGCTCTCAGTGCTGCTGTAAGCAAAGCCTAGGGCTAGACTTTGGCAAAAATGTTAAAATAATACCATGTTTGTCTTTGGTGATAAACATCCAAATTGAGTTGCATCTCCACGTCAAATCATCTTGAGAGGCATATTGGTATTTTTACCACTGTGATTTGAAGATAACCAGCAGTAGCATAACTTCATGATTCTAGTGTCAGTAATTTACACGATTAGGAGAGTGTCATAGTGAAGATTTGTTTCAAAACACAGACCTTTTAACACCTGAGACGTTGCACCTTAGACTGACTGTTTCTGGCAAATGAGAGCATATAATCTACCAGAATACTCCTTAAGTGTATTGTTTTATATAAATCCACGAAGAACGGCGTCTCAAAATGATGTTTATTTTTTCCTAGTTGTTTGAGATGACCTTAGTTGCTTTGAACTCCACCCAGATATAAGGCATTACAATAACTTTCAGATTTATTTCCAGGAAATTCCCATGATGGTAAAGAAGCTGTCCCTAGCATAGTCCCTAGTAAGTACTCACTAAATATTTTTTGAACTTAGAAAAAAGAATCTCCACTTAAGTCACCTTTAACACAAAATGAGAGAAAAGAAGCTGTCAAAAGATCCAAAGGAAAATGAGACACATTATGAGGATGCTCCCTTTAGCAGTGAAAATATGTTTAGTTTATACAGAATATCTTTATACAGAAACGGATGGAGTGAGAGTTCAGGGCTCCTAGAAATAGTTGAGGACAGATAAATGCGTGAAAGGATGAAAAAAAATGAATGGAAATTTTAAAATATAGTTTTGAAAGCAGTTATAATATTCTAAAAATAATTCTGATTGCATTTATTTCTCAAATCTAAATTGTGGTTTACAAAATTTAGTGTAAGAAAGAGTAAACTGGGGAATTAGGTGAAAATGCTTATTTCTTGGGTTGTGATATATTCTCATTTATTCTGATCCAATGGGTCAGAGTTTGGCGGAATGTCTGCATTTTTAACAAGCACCCTTGGTGATTCTGAGGCAGGTTGTATGCTGACCTATTTTAAGACTGAGAGACAATGGTCTACGTGTAGGAATTAGGGAGAAAGAATTGGATTTTTCATGTATGGGAATTGTTAATTTTATGTACTCTTAAGAAAAGATGTATAGGAAGGAAAAGTTGACAAAACTTAAGGTACCACTTCAAGAGAAAATTTCGAAATAAAATTTCGTCTATGTTGTGGCCTGAATGTTTATGTTCCCCCCAAATTCACATGGTGAAGCTTTCTTGTTTTAGTAACTCAGTGGACACATGGATGCAGATGATAACATCTGGGTAGCTGAGGGTCAAGTTAGACTTTCTGGAAAAACAGTGGTGGCTCTTTAGTCAAACACTTTGGCACATGGGTTTTCTGGGTAGGTGACAAGGACCACATCTAGGCCAAGACTACTTCATCCATCTCAGAGTTACACAAATGCTTAATACAATTAGAAGTTAAAACCACAGTATACTCAGAAACGAACAAAGTTTTTATCATTCTCAACTGTCCCAGGACAAAACCGTGGGATCTATTGTCACTGTTGACCTGAGCATTGTAGAATTTGGGTCAAGTTTTCAGGTTTTTTTTAAATGGGGGTCGAATTTTCAGATATTTCTGAAAATCAGGCTAAGAGCCCCTAAATCATTTGTAGAGCTTATTCTGCATACTAGGAATAAGAAATTTGGGATAAAATGTGCTAATTATTTTACATTTTGTAAACTATATTACTTATGTGGAAAATGGTCATTTTTGTCTTTGGCTTCAATTCAGTTTTTTAAATGTTTATTAAGTACCCAGTATGTGAAAAGTACTGTGTTTGCAGCTCTAGGGAATGCAGATACAATTTCAGACTATCTCATGGAGTAGATACACTCAAATACCGTTTACTCTGATAAAATCAGACTGGGACGTGTACTCTATATGAGTAAAAACAGCAAGTTAAGACATCTGAGGAGCATTCTTCAGTTGAAGTGATTCTTTCAAGTGTGAAAGTGATAAATAATTTTGGAGAAGGTAACCTGCTATATTACTGAAATCTTTATACTTTAAGCACATCGTTTTTCATTTCAGCATTGTTAGAGAGTAAGGTTTTGTGCATACATAAATTTTCCAGACAACTGTTGCTTACCTCCTCAAACACCAATTCCATTTTCAAGCATGATTTTTAAAATTTACTTAAAAAGTAAAATAGAATAACATAAAAAATGAAAACAAAATTGTTAAAATCTCACTGCTGGGACTTCTAGCTTTAGCTTTGACATAAAAAGCTTGAAACTTGTTACTCTTACTTTCACAACAAGAAAGAGGCAGACATACTGAAAATCAAGACCCATGTGAGAACCGAGGTCACAGGGCATCTGCCACCCTGAAATCTGGA
This sequence comes from Grampus griseus, assembly GCF_964374135.1. NCBI lineage: Eukaryota > Metazoa > Chordata > Mammalia > Artiodactyla > Delphinidae > Grampus > Grampus griseus. Next base: position 90,120,090 of record NC_139001.1, on the reverse strand, counting down.
GAAATAGATGCATTCAGAGAGAGAGGAGAGAAAGAGAGAGAAAGAGATAGGGAGAGAGAGACCAAGATTTACTTACCTGGATCAGAATTTACTGGAGCCATAAGCTGGTTGGAACATGTAAATGATAATATTGGTGAATTCCCAGAAGCTTAGTGCAGACTAGTGTTAGAATGACATTCTCTTAGAAGCTGAATCTTAGGAGGGTCTGTACACTCTCATGAGTTTTTCTTCCAGAAGCCCTATAGGGTTCTTTCCATGAAGATCTGAGAAAAATCCCCTCATGGCTCTGGCAGGGGAAAGAGAAGAGTAAGAAAGACTTATTCTCCAGTTAAGACATTGACAAAACTCAATTCTGACACCTTATCCCAGCTGAAGAAAGGCAATCCCTCCCCACCTCAGCCCCCTCTGGCTTTCCTGTCTCCACATTCCCAGCAAGATAAATGTAAGTCCTCACACTAAAGGATTATTTAACTCAGTTCCTATTACCTGATACAACATGTCCAGCTTTCAACAGAAAATTACAAGACATGTTAAAAGACAAGAAAATGCTCACTTTGAAGAGACAAAGATTTCTTCAGAACCAGACTTAGATATCACACAGATGTTGGAATTATCAAGCGGGGAATTGAAAATAACTATAATCAACATGTTAAGTGATGTAGTCGAAAAAGTATACAACATGCAAGGATGGGTAATGTAAAGGAGAGATAGAAGCTCTTCTTGGGAAGATACCTACCTTTTATCACCTAATTTTTTTCTGTCCCCCAGGGCTCATCTCACCTGTTCTATGTAGAAGATGTGTCTGATTAAGAAAGTTTTTCTTCTGCCTTTAGCCTGAGAGCAAATACTACTTTTAGATGCTTTGATGATCAGTCCAACTACTCTTTAATGTTTTAATCAACTACCCTACAATGGCTTTGTGAGACCCACTCTGTTTCCACAACCTGTTTTCTATGACGATGTTCTTTTCTTCTGCTTTTCAGTGGTCTCCTCTGTTACAGGTATAGAGCTTCTGTGTTTTCTTACAAACTTCCTCTTTATCTTGCAACTATTTCTCAGTGTTTCTGCTCCACCGATCCTTCTGAAAACTGCCCAGTTATCCAGTGCTTTGGGAGATGTGTTTTTCTTCTGGATATGTCTTTTGTTATTTTTAAGTGAGTCTTTAGAAAAAGCAAAAGCATAAATATGTGTGTCTGGTTAATCATATAGAACCAGAAGTAAAAGTATATTTGCAGTACTTTTTAGCAAGAATCTCAGCCTCATTAACCAAAAAAAAAAAAAAATTAAAATTAAAATTAAAAGTATTTCTGTACAAAAATGATCAGAAGGAGTGAATCAGACCTGTAAAGGAAATTCATTAGGGTTTTCAGGTAAGAGCAAGGAGAACCACATAGCAGAGGAAAAGTTTATGTTGTGTCATAAGAGGAGGGTAGAAGATAGTGGTGAGACTGTATGATGAAACAAAGAAAGACTCTTCATGAGAGTGGCATTTAAAATCATCCTTGAAGGTGGGTTAACAACTCCTCCTGGTTTACCTGGGACTGTCTCCATTTTAGCACTGAAATTCCCACATTCCAGAAACACTCTTAGTCCCAGGCATACTGGAAAGATTGGTCATCCTACTAGGGAATGCATTTTTGAGAACCAATACACATGGGAAGGAAAGCTTAGGTCTTACTTGCATGAAGAGTAAGGACTGTGCTAGAAATGTAGTTTGGAGTAAGAGAATGAGAGTTAATGTTAAGTGTTAGGTTCTTAGTTTGGAATTTATTCTATGAGCTAAAAATATTAACATAGTAAATGTTTGAATTTGATTTTGCATTACTTATGGGGCATAATTTCTTTCAAGGACACCATCCAAATATATAGTGTTATGAAGTCCCTTATGAGATAAACTGGCCCTTGGTAGAGTCCCAGGGGAGGGTGATCTTTGAACTGTGGTTGTGATTTTATCTGGGTATGATCGTGTCCTGAGGGGAACAAAAGCTCTGTCTTAGGTTGGGCTTCTATAACAAAAATATCATAGACTGGATGGCTCAAACAACAAACATTTGTTTCTCACAGCTCTGGAGGCTGGAAAGTCCAAGATCAAGGCACTGGCAGATCTGGTGTTTGGTGAGGACCCTCTTCCTAGTTTGCAAACTGTATCTTCACATCTTCACAGAGCAGAGAGAAAGAGACAGAGAGAGAGAGAGAGAGGGAACAAACTCTCCGAATTATAAGGGCACTAATCCCATGTATGAAGGCTTCACCCTCACGACCTCATCTAAACCTAATTTCCTCCCAAAGGCCTCATTTCCCAATACCCTCACACTGGGAGTTAGAATTTCAATGCATGAATTTGAAGGGCCTACAACTATTCAGTCTATAACAGGTTCTTAATGGCTTAATGTGAAAATGATGGTAATTGGAAAAATATTTGTTAATTGTGATTAGGTTATCAGATTACTCAATTTTTGAAGCTGTAGTTCATAAAAGGCTCATCCTTCTTAGGGATTAGGTCCCTTCGGTAAATCAAATAACAAATCAGAAAATTGCTTGCTTAACACACATTTATTCTTCAATAAAATTTTTTTTTAAATACCATATTTATTGGAGCTATAATCACATATACTTGGGGGAAGATTAAAAATATGTTTTTTACATGTTTGGACCCGAAAACTTACTTTTCCCCACTGCATGGATGCTACTAGCCCTACCACACAAATTTATTTTCTAAAATCAAACTTCTCCTTTAGTTATTAACCAACTCACGGAATTCATTTATTAAACTGTTTGTTAACCTTCACCTCTCATTTCCATATTTCCACCACACAGTGACAACTGTGTGACACTTCTACAATATTCAATAGCTCAACATTCAATAATAGCCCATCTTGTGTTTGCCTCCGAGAATGCCTCTGGATTGTTAATTTCATGCATAGTGTATGGATCTCCGTCACAAGTTCTAAAGGTGTTCCCCTTCTAACCTTGCTGGTTATGCCTGTTCCTAGTTGTCTACTGTATCTATTTTACTTCAAAGGCAAGACTGTTCATTTTCCACAAGTACCCTAAAAATCACCATTTCATTCAATCCAGGTGACCCAAAACTGATCTATTTGAGTCATTTCTTGACTTGAAACAACAAATAACTTGATAAAATTAAACTGTGATATGACTGAGTAGACATTCAAAATAGTGAACAGTCCTTCTAGATTTGTGGGTAAAGACAGCCTAAAACATGAGAAAAATAATATCTTGAATTTCCAAAATCTTTACTGTCTATAATACTTATAACAAACTGTGGTGTATGCATTTTAAGTTGTCTCACTACAACTTCCTAGCTATAAAATAATGCAATATGATTTTGTGGATTTCAGCTGAAAAGGGAATTAAAGTAAAAGGTACTGTAATGAAGACAAATCTGGTGAATTTGAGCCTAAGTCTCTCTTTTCAAGTGCTGATATGGGATGAGAAAAGTGCTTTTCAATAAAAATTGAAGGTCAAAAATTAAACTTAGTTGGGTTTGACTATTTATGTACAAAGAAAATAAATTTCAAATATTTGGTTTAGAATATTTTTCCACTTCAGTTTTGCTACTAAATAACTCTAACTTGGATAGCTCACATAGTTTTCTTTCTACCATGTAAGTTGGAAGTATGGATTCATAATTCTTTAGTATTTCTATTTTTAAATACATAATATATTTCCCTTTGTTGACATAACTTGTTTTCCTATTAGTTAGGATAAAGTGGAATAAGAGCAAGTAAGGTCAGGATGTGTTCAGACTAGGAGTAGGGTCAGGGCTATGGGGAAGGTACAGCTACAGCTGCCAACATGCTCAAGATCATGATTTGGAATGAGTGGTGTTTTGTGTATAAAGAGGATGTACAGTTGCCATGAGTTAAAAGGATGAAATTAAGGGCAAAATGTTGTGTTTCATGTTTAAGTTTTTAAGTTTAAATAGTAAAGAGAAGAGAGAAAGTCAGTGTATGTAGATCAGGGTCATTCTTTCATTTAACTAGTATATACTCAGTGTTAGACACTGTGGTGACTTTGGCAGTTTTCACTGATGGCTTACTGATTTTTCTTGTGATGCTGCCTCTTTTTCAGTAATCATGAGCCTCTTCTATTTCTCTCCCCATGTTCTCTGACGACTGTTTTTGTTATTTCCTGCCCTCCTAATTTTCACTCCCTTTGAATATAACTTTTCTTCCACGCTTCCTCAGTTTTCTTCTCTTTTCTTTCAGGTTCTCTCCTTTGATACCTTACCCACTCCCATATTTCAGTAATCAGCCTCCATCAGTCTCACTTCCATATTCTAGTTTCTATCATTAACACCCAGATCAGGGTTCCCAAATCCATGCTAGAAGAACCAATGGCATTTTTCAAGCAACAGAATTTGGTGTCACAGCCTTCATCCAAGTTGCACAACTTTCTAGCTTTGTTTCTTGCTTTATTTCCTGGAATATGTTTTCACCACTTGTAAGATGGAGTCCTTTACCTCCCTTAAGTGATTTTTTTTTTTTTTGCAAGGAAAACATGTACATAAGTGTAAAACGATTACTGCTTTTTAAATGTACAGCTATTGCTGTGTACCACATAAAGATAACCTCTATGAAGATGTTCTCCATTGCCTTAACTAGAGGTGAACCCACAGTCTTTTGAAACTCAGCTATGCTCTGTCTCGTATTTTAGTGATATTTACACTTGCTTTATCTCCACCCTAACCCACTCCCTGACTAAAAGTTCTAGGAAAGGCAGGAACTCATTAATGTATCTCTTTAGTGCTTGAAACAATGTCTAGCAAGTCAGAGGCTTTAATTAGTTTAATTCCAACTTTAATTAGTTCAATTAAAATTGACAACCGGCTTTCATGTTTGAGAAAGAAAAAAAAGAAAAACACAGATTCTATCAAACTCATCATGTGTTAACAAAATGAGATGCATTCACGTTTTTCAGAGAAATACATGTTTCTGAGGATGGATGAGAATTAAACCTGTGCTTGGCTTGAAGGTCTGCAGGTGGCTGTACCTGCCTTGGCTGTTAATGCTCAAATTTGTGATGCCAGAGGAGGTGTTACTCCTCATTGCCAAGCATTAGGTAAGCAAACCTACACTTTCTGTCAATCATACATGGCATGCATTGTGTGTGCCTGCTGCCTCTTGAAGCTCTATTAAAAGAATATAACACCAGACAGGAACTGTCAAAGATTTAGTCTACTTGCATCCGCCTCTTTCTGCATCCTAGTTGAATCACAGACTGATGAGAGACACTGGCAGGCAGACAGCACACAAGAGGGGAAAAACCAGTAGCTATCACTCATGAATTGTATTTTATTTCTGTTCTGAAAGATTTGAGTTCCATATTTTGAATTTCCACATTCTAGCTGTATACCACATAAGCAAATTTGTGTTAGGAAAAGGAATATGTAGATATTTTAATATTCAGGATGCTAGCAGTGAGGTTTTTTTTGTTTTGTTTTGTTTTTGAAATTTGACTTTGTTTAGTGACACTGTATGTTTCCTTGTTCTGTTGTGAATCAGTTTATTATCTTTTTAATAGAAATGGATAATGACAAAGGCATATACTCACAATGTCCACCAGCTCCTCAGCTATTATGTTAAATCTTAACTATTTATGATCTAAGAAAGATTTAGTGTGAAAATTTAAGAAGTAAAACCAGAAAATGAAAACAAAATGAATATACCTCGGTTTGTCTGAAGGGATGCCTCTTTCCTGCCATGTCACTCTGGGTTCTTCATGTGAATCTTTAAATAAGAGACTTTGACCAATATAGAGATCAAAAGGTTCAAATGTCAATTTTCAAAAGATGCAGCTATTCTAGAGTGATCATATATATTATTGTTATATTGAAAAAACAGGCAATTTGTCATTAAATTGTGTTTTAGTGAAGTCAAACTTCATTTTACTGAAGCTTAGAGACACTGCTTTATTTAGAGTTAACACAATACAGAGAGAAAGAAATGCAGATGCCACGGTATAATAGATCCTGAAGTCCATCCCATTCAGACGTCTTAAGATTTTGGTACATGTTGGATCATCAATTCAGTTAAACATTCTGATAACTCCTGAAGTGTCAGTATTTTACACTGTTAATTTAAGACAGATAAGAATGCTTTAGCTTTCTGAAATGTCAATAGTGGCATGGACAATCTGTTTTAAAAATATGTTATTTACAAATATGTTTTTTCACGTGGAATTAAATTACACTCTCTTGTGAATGTGAGACATGGGGGACCCAAATTATACGATTGAGAATAATGATTTGGAAAATTTTATAGATGCTATTACTTAACTGTATTGTGTGTTAGGAAAAAAAACCTTGGCATTTCTTCTGTACAGTGTGTCTTATTCTAGTTACATCTCTGAAATGGTAATTTCTTTCTACAGAAACCATTAGTCCTGCGAATCAAAGAACATTCAGATGAGTGAAGCACTTATGACACTGTGATAGCTACTTTTATGTGTCAGCTTGAGTGGATCAAGGGATGCTTAAGTATCTGGTTAAACATTATTTCTGGGTGTATTTCTAAGGATGTTTCCAGAGGAGATTAGCAATTCAGTTGGTAGGCTGAATAAAGTGCATTGCCCTCTCCAACGTGAGTGGGCATCATTCAATCTGTTGCGAACTGGAAGAGAACAAGGAGGTGGGGAAATGGAAGTTTTGCCCTCTCTCTGCCTGACTGCTTGAACTGAGACATTAATCTTCCTTCTGCCCTCAGTGTTCCTGGTTCTCAGACCTTCAGACTCACACTGGAATCTACACCATCAGCTCTGGCCTTCAAACTACACCACTGGCCTTTCCTGGGCCTCTAGCTTGTGGATGATCGACAGTGGGACTTCTCAGCCTCTATAATCATGTAAGCCAATACCTTATAATAAATCTCTTCTCTCTCTCCCTGTACATATCCTATTGGCACTGTTTCTTTGGAAAACTGACTAATATAGGTGTATTCATACAATAGAATACTATGTAACTATACAAAATCATGGTGCTTTTTTTTCTTTTTTTAGGTAAGAAGTGGACTTATTTAGAGAGAAACACACTCCATAGACAGAGTGTGGGCCATCTCAGAAGGCGAGAGGCCCCAGAATACGGGGTGGTTAGTTTTTATGGGCTGGGTAATTTCAGCCAATGAGTGGGACGATTTTCCAACTATTTTAGGGAAGGAGTGGAGATTTCCAGGAACTGGGCCACCAGCTCCTTTTTTTTTTTTTTTTTTTTTTTTTTTTTTTGCAGTACGCGGGCCTCTCACTGTTGTGGCCTCTCCCGTTGCGGAGCACAGGCTCCGGACGCGCAGGCTCAGCGGCCATGGCTCACGGGCCCAGCCGCTCCGCGGCATGTGGGATCTTCCCGGACCGGGGCACGAACCCGTGTCCCCCTGCATCGGCAGGCGGACTCTCAACCACTGCGCCACCAGGGAAGCCCTACTTTTTGATTTTTGATGGTTGGCCTTGGAACTGTCGGGTGTGTCACTTAGCTTATGTTAATGTATTACAGTGAGCATATAGTGAGGCTCAAGGTCCACTGGAAGTCAGATCTTCTGCCATCTTGGACCTAGTTGGTTCTAATCAGTTTTTGTCATGTCCTACGACTATCTCATTCTTTTAAAGGTTGTGCCCTGCCCCCTCCCCTCCTGTTTCATTCCCCCCTCAGATTTTACTACCATATGGAAGGCAGAGGGGAGGTGGTTCATCTTCTGTAACTGCTTCAAGGCTGAGTAGGGGCGTCGACCCTGCATGGTGCATTTTTAAAAAGTATTTTCTAGATAAAGATTCAGAAAATATTAATTAGTGTCTGCTGTCTTTCCTTCAGGTGAGATTATTTCTCACTTGCTTTATAGATTTTCCTTGTGAGCCCACATTCAGCAGAGCCTGCTCTCCTCTGTGGGAGTGTTGTGTGCTCCACATTGTAGAACCTTCCCTGCCGAGTTTAACTTGCTTTTGCAAGAACCCAGGGGTTCATTGTTTCAGGACAGAGTTTACATTAATTTCATAGTTGGGATTCCTTCCTCATGTCAGTAGGAAGTATTTGATTCCATAGCCATCGACCATCAAGTGTATAAATTTAACAATTCCCTATCACTTCCCCAAGCAAGGTAGCCAAAGTCTTGGAGCCCATCTTTTAGGAAGAAGCCTGACTTTCCAGGTTCCTTCCCTTCTGGCATGAGGGGATTTCATTTTTCTTTTCTTTTTCTTTGTTTGCTGTTTGCTTGTTTGTTGTGTTATAGAACTTGTATTAATATTGTTACTTTTATTACTGTTTAACTATTTTTTCTAGGATTCATCCTCTTTGAGAAAGAGGAAGGTGGGTCCTTGTTACTTCAGAATTGGAAGCATTAAACTAAGTTTCAAGGATACAATCCATACTCTACTTTAAATCAGATCATTCTAAACATTCCTCCATGATGGTGAAAAATTCTTTATCTGTTTTTATGTCATGAGGTACCACATAAATATACAGAAACACTATTTTATGTCTTACATAAAATATAGATGTCTTAACATCTGTAATTATGCAACACCTGAAAAGTAGACATTATTTTCCATATTTCACAAGTAAGATGATTAAAATTTAGAAAAGCTAAGAAACTTGCCCACAGTCACTCAGCTAGAGACTGACAGGTGCACTTTGAAACCTGAAACTCTTTGATTCCAAACACTCTGAGCTTTCCACTGGGTCTTGCTGCTGCCAATAAAATCAATCCAACTACTGAGCTTTCTGTGATGAGGCAATTAGTCATGAATACCTTTTCTATGTTACATACAATGTAAGGGACTCCAGTAACATCCTTGATTTATGACAATAAAAATTACAGAATTAGGGCTTCCCTGGTGGCGCAGTGGTTGAGAGTTCGCCTGCCGATGCAGGGGACACGGGTTCGTGCCCCGGTCCGGGAAGATCCCACATGCCGTGGAGCGGCTAGGCCCGTGAGCCGTGGCCACTGAGCCTGCGCGTCCAGAGCCTGTGCTCCGCAACGGGAGAGGCCACAACAGTGAGAGGCCCGCGTACCGCAAAAAAAAAAAAAAAAAAAATTACAGAATTAATTCTGCATGCTTGCTTGCAGAGGGGTGGTTAAGAGAACTAACTCTTGAATCAAATGTCTGGGACTCTAAACCTAATCAAATGTCTGGGGCTCAAAAACTTAGTGTGACCATGAACAAGTTACTTAACCTCTCTGAGCCTCAGTTTGCTTATCCACAAGATGAAGATCAAGTAATATTTCCTTGATTAGTTTGGTGATACAAATTAGCAAATACGTATAAAGCACTTAGAATAATATCTGATACTTAGTAAGGAGCTTAATACATGTTAGTGTTATTCAAATGATCCATATGGAAATATCTTGCATCAGTTGGTCTATAATTGACAAAATATTTAGTATTTAATCTGGCAACAAAATTCTCAAATTTGTGAAATGCAGTTTGTTTACCTTTTTCTAAGTGGGTCTGTTAATTAAAGTCCTTTCTAATTAGCAGCTGTGCTTTTTTATAGCAAAACATTTTTTATACCTTCAATTTGTGAAAAGCTAAGAGGCATATGACAGTTTTAATGAGATTCCTGTCTACTTGAATGAAATACAAATTTTTTTATTATTTTTCTAAAATTAAAGTTCCCATTAGAATTTTAGTGCCTGTGTTTTACCGTTTTCATTACTGACATCAGCACTGAACCTCTTACTGGTGATTTAAATTTATATTGAAATGCCATGAATACATAAATATACCTAATAACAACACTGTATGAAATATACTCTGAAATTCAAAGCCAGAGAAGTTAGTAATAATTTATGTACTTCTATGAAGAACACTTAAATCTTATTATTAACTTCTTAAAAAGTAATCTCTGGTAACATTTCAGTGACCTGTCTCCTTAACATTTCTTTTTAATTTAACTAAAGACTCTTCTTTATGGGGATGGTATTAATTAATCCCAGTAAGATGAAAATGGGGTTTCTGTTTTATTTTTTTCACAGTCAGTGCCATCTGAAGATTTCTGTATTGAAGATTTTCCCATCAAGTGGACGTAGGCTCAGGAATTTCAGCTTTTCGTCTACAGATATTGGGTCCTTCCCCATTCAAAGTGCTACAGTACCTATTGCAAGGTGAGAGGAGTAAACGAGCTGAGAGTGAGGGGTAAGTGGAGGATGCTGGAGTCTCAAACATTTGGCAAAGATTTAGAAAAGTATTGTAGGGGATTAGCTAGGTGGTTAACAAGATATGGATAAAAGGATATATTAAAGTTCAAGACAGATGCTCAAATAGTTTACTTCAGCAAGACTTAGCCACCTAAGGCTGACTTAATAGAGGGGCCAAAAGTGTCTCCATAATGTTTCTAAAATTGCTGACTGTGGGAACAAGGCTGCTCAGGGAAGAAATGAATTAAAAAGGAAACAAAAAGCTAGGAACGTAGGAAAGGTGTTCAGCCTATAGCTCTCTAAGAGATAAGCGGATGGGGGGGTGTATCAGATTGAGTAAAAATGGGGGCAGTGACCCAGGAGGTTATAGATAAGTAGAAGAAGTTTAGAGCTAGAGAATTTTAGATATCAGATACTTTCAGAGAAAAAGATAGATTCCATATGTACCTTGATGATCAGTAAGTGAGGTAGATTACAGATAAAATATTATCTTCAGGCAATGATTGCCTGGTTTCTTCATTTGTTCATCCATGCATTTAATTAGACACCAAAGATTTATTGACTCTAGAAGTAGATCCACTATTAAAAGATGGGCAAACGACCTGAAGAGCCATTTTGCCAAAGAAGATATACAGATGCCCAGCAGGTACATAAAAAAGTGCTCAGGGCTTCCCTGGTGGCGCAGTGGTTGAGAGTCTGCCTGCCGATGCAGGGGACACGGGTTCGTGCCCCGGTCCGGGAGGATCCCACATGCCGCGGAGCGGCTGGGCCCGTGAGCCAAGGCCACTGAGCCTATGCGTCCGGAGCCTGTGCTCTGCAACGGGATAGGCCACAACAGTGAGAGGCCCACGTACCGCAAAAAAAACCCCAAAAAACTTTAGTGCATCAAAGGAGACTATCAACAGAGTGAAAAGCATGGGAGAAAATATTTGCAGCTGATAGGGGTTAATATTCAGAATATCCTAAACTCAATAACAACCAAAAAACCCAAATAATTGGATTAAAAATGGGCAAAGTACTTGGATAGACATTTCTCTAAAGAAGATATACAGATGTCCAACAAGCACACAAAAAGATGCAGAACATCACTAATCATTAGGGAAATGCAAATCAAAACCACAATGAGATAATATGTCATACCCATCAAGATGGCTTCCCTGGTGGCGCAGTGGTTGAGAGTCCGCCTGCTGATGCAGGGGACACGGGTTCGTGCCCCGGTCCGGGAAGATCCCACATGCCGCAAAGCGGCTGGGCCTGTGAGCCATGGCCGCTGAGCCTGCGCGTCCGGAGCCTGTGCTCCGCAACGGGAGAGGCCACAACAGTGAGAGGCCCGCGTACCGCAAAAAAAAAAAACTGCTCAACATCACTAATCATTAGCGAAACGCAAATCAAAAGCACGATGAGATATCACCTAATTAGAGTTGGCTGGCTTCAAAAAGACAAGAGATAAAAAAATGACAGTGAAAAAGTGGAGAAAAAGGAACCCTTGTGCACTGTTGGTGAGACTCTAAATTGGTGCAGCCACTATGGAAAACAGTATGGAGTTTCCTCAAAAAATTAAAAATAGAACTATGGTATATGATTCAGCAATTCCACTTCTGGGAATATATCCGAAGGAAACAAAAACATTAACTTGAAAATGTATCTGCACCTCATGTTTATATCAGCATAATTTACAATAGCCAAGACATAAGAACAACCTAAGTATCCATCAATGGATGAATGAATAAAGAAGTTATATATTAGAATATATATATAAAATATATATATGTATATGAAGGAAATTCTGCCATTTGCAGCAACATGGATGAAACTAGAGGGCATTATGCTAAGTGAAATAAGGCAGACAGTGAAAAACAAACACAGTACGATCTCACTTATTGGTGGAATCTAAAAATAAATGAAAAAAAAAGAAAAGGAAACTCATGAATAAAGATCAGAGTTGTGGTTGTCAGAGGTGGGGAATGTGGGAGGGGGAATTGATGGGATGAAGGCAGTCGAAAGGTACCAACATCCAGTTTCAAGATAAATAAGTACTAGGGATGTCATGTATAATGGGATAGCTATAGTTAACCCGGCCGTATGATAAATTTGAAAGTTAAGAGAGTAGATACTAAGAGTTCTCATCACAAGGATTTTTTTTTTATTTATATGAGATAATGGATGTTAACTAAGATTATTGTGGTAATCACCTCACAATATACGTAACTGAAGTCATTATGCTGTACACCTTAAATTTATCCAGTGCTGTATATAAATTATATCTCAAGAAAAGCAGAAAAATTAAAATAGTAGATAGATAAAAGTGGATCCAGGTTTGTGGGGCCTAAAGCACATGCAATTTTGTGGCCCTTAAGAAAAGAATACAAAAACACAAATATATAATTACAAGTATACAATTCAGTAAGAGCTTTGGAAGGGGCCCATGAAATTCCAAGGACCTGAACTTTAATCTGAACTAATATTTCAGTAAATTCACCCCATATTGAGTGCCTGTATTCTAGGTGCTGTGCCAGAAACAGTAAATACCAGCACAGTCAGACTCAATACTTTACACAAAACCAGGGTTGAAACACATACTCATGGACTTGCATAAACCAAATATGCACCATGTTATTCTGAGTAAGAGAAATGATTTTGTTTTCAATGGCAATAATTTATTGAGTATCTTGAGCTCTAGGGGTCTATAGGCCACACATGGGCATCTTTGGAATATCACTTTCTGTTATGTTCTTCATTAATAAAAGGATAGTGATGTTTTGGAGCTCAGGAAATCTTCAGTTATTTTTGCAATACAGCAGTTGAAATCTCTTGATGATCCAATGTCTTTGTTTTATGCAATACTTTCTTTTTATTATCCTCCCCAGAAAGATTAACTCAAGTTTTTCCTTCCATCTTTTCTTTTCCTGTCCACCCCTAAAATGAAATGAATCAGAAGTAATGAGGAAGGGAAAAAAGATAAATACAATCTTTTTTATAAACCATAAACAGTACGGTATTAAATAAACACAATATTTGTGGTGTTATCACTATAACCTCTTTACCATTGCTGTTGAAAAAGAAAATTGTCTCAGATGTAACCTTACTTTATCCAGAAATCTCTATATATCACGTAATATTTTATTAGTGTAGTAACAACAGTACCATTCACAATAGTGGAATAATATTTTGCAGTTACCGAATACATCTCTTCAAGATTAGTGGGCTAACAATAGCCCTGATTTCATTGATATTAAAACAGTTAAAATAATAGCTTTCTGATTTGCATAAGTTGCAGATTAATGGTGTTTACTGAGCAGTGGAACTTGTACTTATATTCAGAATCCAATGACAGGAGACATATGAAAGTCGGAGGCATCCCATCCTCCTGTAAACCAGTCACGTTTATTTTTGGCAAAATGATAAAAGCACATTAGCATAGCAACTCAGTCAAGCTTAATGCATAAATAATTAATTGAAAATCCAGGAAGTTCGTGTAAGAATAAAATGAGTACTTTATTAAAGCAAAAGTAACTTTTTAATGACCCATTTAAAACCAAAGACACTTGAAAAACTGGCCAGGAAGTTTATAGCCTTATTAAAACTTATAAAGTTGCTTTGAATATGTAAATAAAAGTTACAGAAAGTGATAATACCATTATAAGCTTCTACAGGAGGAATATGGATAGTTTTCATTTCATCGTTTTCCTCCGTCCCTTACTCCCTTCCTTCTCTCTGTCTATCTAACTATCTATCTATCTATCTATCTGTCTATCCATCCATCCATTTTTGTCATCATCATCATCTACCTAATCTATCTACTTAATCTTTTTCTATAATAAAAGACAGCATTCATCCTTTAATGTAGACAGTTCTAGAGAAGGTCTGCTCTCTGTTCTTGAATACACCACCAGGGGAAGATGAACAAAGAGTATCTGTAGTCACAACAGTCTGCATTTCTTTCTAAGGCTGCTTCCCTGCCCCCCTTTCTAAGGCTGTTTCCCCGCCCCCCATTCATAATGAATGAACTTAGGGACTTGCATCAGATTCATTATCGTTTGTATTTTATCCTAAAGGAAGAACTGAAAACCCTTTGACAGAGATCAGTATGCACAGAAATGAATACTTTCTGTAATGAAGTGTTGAAGGTGCCTGATGTCAGTAGTTGATACAAACACAGATTTTTAAGGCTGGAAAGATTGCTCTCTAGATATTTATTTGTTCTGTATTGGATTTTGCAGTGGTGAACCAGGTCCTGTAGTTTTTGAAAGGATTTAAATAATTAGCTCCTTGAAGGACTTATCATTTTAATGTTTTATTCAAGATAGTTTTTTACCCTCATGAAGAGATAAAGAATTTTTAAGCATGTGGTAATATATATGTGGGTTTGCATTTTGTGATCTACATGCTAGGCTTCAAAGTATACATATAAGTACTCATACAAAAGTATGATGTCAATTTTGAAGAATTCAAACAAATTCCAAATCTTAGCAGATTTTAGAACAAAGATGTCACAGAATGTGACTTATCATCCTCACCTTCACATAATTCCATCTCTTTTGTGAACATCCCACCTTCTGCCCTTGGCAAATGTAACTTATTCCTCTTGCTATTTGCTTCTATTCACATGATGTTCAATGATTCAACTCATGTTTGGACTGTCTCTAATGGAACATACAGACTTACTTTCTAACATAGAATTTATAAAGCATTTTGTACCATTTTCTCAAGAAGGACAGACCAACTTTAGGCAATGAAGAGAATGCTTTCAATATATTATCTTATTTTGACTCACCAGATATAGACTGACATTAAGGATTGTTGTGTATCCGCATGGATGTAGGTACACCCATATTCTGTTTTGGTTTGTTTATTCATTTGACTGCCTATGTGCTCAATGTAAAAAAGCAAAACAAAAACAATCCAGAGAGATTTAGGGAAGACACTAAAAGTTAATTTCTGCTGAAAGAAGACAGTAGATTAAGATAGCTGTCTCTAAAACCAAAAGCTCTGTTTTCTTTTGTTTTTAATATAGTTTTGGAAAATAAAAGCTGAGCTTGTTTCTGTGGGGAACCTCAGAATGAAGAGTTTTACAGGGTCCAGTATGTAAACTCTACTGGGACCAGGTCAGTTTTATGTCATTGCGTACATAGTGCCTGGTTCATTTTCTGGTCCATAACTATTCATAAATAGTGAGTGAGTGAATGAATAAAACAATGATAAAGAATTTTGATTTCATTCTGAAGGTCTCTCAACAGAGAAGTATTATGCTTAGATTTACACTTTAAAACTATTTATCTTGTAATAGTATAGAATTTGGATTAAGAGGCGCTAAATGGGTGGTAGAGAGACCAATTTGGATGCAATTTATGTAACTTAGGAGACAAATGATGAGGAAAATCTAAAGCAAGGAAGTGAGGATAGAGATAAGAGAAGGGATTCAAGGTAGAGTTTAGGTAGTAGAATCCACAAAAATTGTCGACTTGTTCTTTGTAGAAAAAGAGTAAATTCAAGGGAAAAAGAAAGTGCTAAATTTCTGGCTTGGACATCAAGCAAAATAGGGGAAAAAGTGGACAGTGTTGGTTTTAAGTTTGAATGCTGTAACAGTGAAAATACACACCGGAACTCAGGAGATAGCTTCTGGATGGAGCCATAGCTTTGGAAATCCTAATCACATATGGTACAAAAGTTTTGCCTATGATGAGGAGAAAAAGTATGGAAGACAAAGATCAGGGTAACATCGGCATCGAAGAAGTATAGGAGCTTGAGACTTTAAAGGAACTTGAGAAGGAGTGAAGAGAGAATTAGAAAGAGAAAAGAGATTGTTCTTGATGTTGATAAATGAGTGGTTACTATTGTCAAACTCAGCAAAGCATGTATCAAACAAGTTGAAATGTGTTCAACATATTGATTATCTTTGTCAGAGCTGTTTCAGTGATGTGGTGGGGGTCAAGGTGTAGTTTTAGGGGGTCGATGTACAAATGGCTGGATGCAAGAGAAGATATGCAAGATAGTCCAGCCTTTGAAAGCATGGTTGAAGAAAAGGTTAATAAGAGTTCAATGTCTAACACATTATAGGTTCTCAGTAAATATTTGTTGAAGAAATAAATGAGTACCTAGGATCAGAGCAAGATAAAGGCAACATTGTTATTAAGTGATGGAAGAAGCATAAATACATTTATATTGTAGGTTGAAGGATATGGCGCCAATGGGGAAGGAAAGAAAGAGATGTAAAATCATGGCATGGAAAAAAGAGAGGTCTCAGCACATAGACAAAACAATTCACTTTGCGTAGAAAATATCAGAGGTAAAGATGTATAGACACATTCAAATGTTAACCTATTAGGAAACGAGGGGCAGGAAGTTGAGAGCATTTATATGATAGTATCTATTCTCTCTGTAAATTAAGGAGCATCATGCTAAGAGTAAGATTGGAAGGCAAGGGACTTAAAGAAATGAGATGAATGATTAGAATGACTTTTGGGATAATGGAAAATGGAGCCAGTCATGGACAACTTGGACTGGCACAGGACACCCAGGGGGCTTTAGATACCAAAAGTCACGGTAGGGTGAATCACCCAGTTTCTGTGCTTTCCTCCAGCTATGCACAGCACTACAAGTATAGTTGCAAAAGGAGAGTGAGTGGATTGACCATTTCCTAGGATTTTTAGGTCTGGATCAATGGAAGGAGAGAGGTAGGAGGGAATGGAAGGTGCTGGTGAAACAGGTGTTTACAGTAGGATCCTCACTTGAGAGAGAAGAAAATAAAACCATAAGTTTCTTGAAAGATTTAGCAGTGATGAAATAGAGAAATTAACTGCATAGTTTCCTGATGAATTACATGCATTCCAATTACGCTCTGATACTAAAAATTCAAAATTAAGATTCCTAAGGTGGAGTATTTCCAGTGCTTGACAAGGTCCAAGGGGTCACTGAAGTGGAGTGGAGATATTTATTGAAATCAGGCACATCAGGGGACTGAGAGCCTGGGTATAGGATGTAGAATACTTGTGAAATGACCTGGGATTTTGAAACACCATGGATTATTCAGAAAACCAATCACTTGTACATCTGAAAGAAATGTTCAGCAACAATAGTGATGGTTTACAATGTAAACAAAACACTTCTGTATGCATCTATAATGGTTGCTGCACCTGAATATTTCATTAATGTGTCTGTCCTAAAAGATTAGAACGTTATAAATATAATCCAGTAAGTGGTCTTATTTGTTTTCATTGCCAGGACTTATTAACATTCACTCCTTTATATATATTTTAGTATTGTTCTGTTCATGTAAATGCATAATATAATGTATACAAATAATACACACATTAATTGATTCAGTATTCAGAGTTTTACCTCATTAAGATAGAAACTTCAGATGAATAAATACTTTTGTATATTATGTGTATATACATATATATATATAATTTGGCTTCACAGATTATTAAAAATTGCTATGCTTATCTAAATAGAGTGAGTCTATGGCATTCTGAACAAACTGCCTACACACTTGGTAATTTTTACTTATCATGTGATTAACATCTGTTGTTTGAGAAGAATATAAACATGTCCCTAATAGCTGCAATGAGGAGAATCCTGAAGGAAGTGTTAAAATAAGGAGGTTTAGTGTTGATGTGGGTACCATTTTCAAGAGACTTTCACATAGAGTGTTGCTGTCTATGGGCTGACAATTTGCTTTCACTCCACTTTTAGCACAGCTCTACACTGAAAATCTGACGAGCTCTTTCTACCTATAAATCTACAATCTCCTGAAATAATATTTGTTCAAATCGCATCACTCTATTCTAGATAAAAATACCCCAGCCTTCCTCAAAAGAAATAGTGTTATTGCAAGCTTGAGCTTTTGAAAAAGTAATATTGTCTTCGAGGGGGTACACCATCTTAATAAGACATATCTTCAAGACAAGGAAAAATGTATTTTTCAATTCCTACGTGCGTTATAAACCACCACTTACAAAACCTTTGTTCTAAAGTGATGCCAATTTTACCTCAGGCAGGCATTTTACTGCATTTAAAAGGTCTCTAAGTATCTTAGGGAATCTCAGGTGAACCTGCAGGCCTGGTGGATATAATGAAAACTAAAGTTTTGTTTTGTGAAGTTATCTCAAGGCTTTTCTCATGGGCATTGAAACGTAACTTCCATATTGCTAGTCTAACTTCACCACGTAGTGCTGGCAGAAATTTTAGGAAGAGAAATAGCTGGTGAATGTAATAAACTAAAAAATAGGGCTCTCTTCTCACTCACCTGCTGTTCCACTGAAAGAACTGGTGGTAGAAAATATTGTTAATCTAATTAAAAATAGATGTAGCCATCCATAAAAATGAGAGACCAGTGGTATTTTTAGAATCTTTTACATTTGCAACTTCTTTTGCTAGTTAGCTGTAGAAAAAAATTACCAAGAAGATATCCACCAAGGTCAGTTTTTTCTCTCTCCTTTCAAAATTCTTTCCTGTTCAATAAATCCAGTGTTTCACCCAAATTGATTGAGTAAAGCAGTTCACACCAGGGTGCTAAAGCCTTTTTACTGTATTGCTCTTTTCAGAGACATTTTCTGTTTATCTTGCTTTATATATGTGAATAGTTTTATCATTCCTTTGCTCCAAAATATATATATTTTTAACATGTACTATATGCCTGCTACTGTTCTAGGCCCTTGAAATATAGAAGCAGACAAGACTTTACAGTCCCTGCCGTTACGGAGCTCACATTTCCCCCCCCCCGCGTTGGTCATTTTATTTATTTATTTATTTATTTTCAACATGTTTATTGGAGTATAATTGCTTTACAATGTTATGTTACTTTCTGCTGTATAACAAAGTGAATCAGCACTTTGTATATATGTATACATATATACACATATGTATACATATATACACGTATATATGTATACATATATGTATATGTATGTATACATGTATCCCCATATCCCCTCCCTCTTGCATTGGAGCTCACATTTTAACGGTGGACAGAAAATACACAAAGAGATTTCATAATATACATGAACATGACTAAATGGTAAGTGTTATGAAGAAATTAAAAGAGGGGACGGGCTCTTTGGTGGGGCTAATGGCGGACTCCGGGAGGGCTCACGCCAAAGAGTACTTCCCTGAACTTCTGCTGCCAATGTCCTTGTCCCGACGGTGAGCCAAGCCAGCCCCCGCCACTGCAGCAGACCCTTCAACACCAGCAGAGAAGGACTGCAATTGCTTCTGCCAGGAGCTTGGCGGCATTGCCAGTCTGGAAGACCTTGGATGGAGTTCACAGCTTGAAGTCCGTGGATCACCTGAGTGATGAGAGCCCTGGCTGTCCTTTCCTAAAGATGGGTCCAGCAGGCTGAAGGGTCCTCAGCAGATAGAAGCAAGAGCAGACACCGGGAGTCCCAGGAGCTACAGAAGGAGTGAGTGACAAGGCTTTGGCCTGAAGCCTGAAGCCTGACTCTGCCCTGCAAGACCTGGCTTTCCTGTGGCTCTCAATAGGAGGCTGCTTTTTCTCTCAAATGCCAAGCACCTGTGGGTAGTGAGAATTGATTGTTAGTGTATAGAAATGCAGCCTGGAGAGAGGAGGAAGATGGCGGAAGAGTAAGATGCGGAGATCACCTTCCTCCCCACAGATACACCAGAAATACATCTACATGTGGAACAACTCCTACAGAACACCTACTGAACGCTGGCAGAAGACCTCAGACCTCCCAAAAGGCAAGAAACCCCCCACGTACCTGAGTAGGGCAAAAGAAAAAAGAAAAAACAGAGACAAAAGGATAAGGACGGGACCTGCACCAGTGGGAGGGAGCTGTGAAGGAGGAAAGGTTTCCACACACTAGGAAGCCCCTTCATGGGCGGAGACTGAGGGTGGCTGAGGGGGAAAGCTTCGGAGCCACGGAGGAGAGCATAGCAACAGGGGTGCGGAGGGCAAAGCAGGGAGATTCCCGCACAGAGGATCAGTGCCGACCGGTACTCACCAGCCAGAGAGGCTTGTCTGCTCCCCCGCCGGGGCGGGCAGGGCTGGGAGCTGAGGCTTGGGTTTCGGTCGGAGCGCAGGGAGAGGAATGGGGTTGGCGGCGTGAACACAGCCTGCAGGGGGTTAGTGCACCACGGCTAGACGGAAGGGAGTCCGGGAAAAGGTCTGGAGCTGCCAAAGAGGCAAGAGACTTTTTCTTCCCTCTTTGTTTCCGGGTGCGTGAGGAGAGGGGATTAAAAGTGCTTCTTAAAGGAGCTCCAGAGACGGGCGCAAGCCACGGCTAAGAGCGCGGACCCAAGAGACAGGCCTGAGACGCTAAGCCTGCTACTGCTGCCACCAAGAACCCGGTGTGCGAGCACAGGTCACTATCCACACCTCCCCTCCCGGGAGCCTGTGCAGCCCACCACTGCCAGGGTCCCATGATCCAGGGAAACCTTCCCCGGGAGAACGCACGGCGTGCCTGAGGCTGATGCAATGTCCCGCCGGCCTCTGCCGCCGCAGGCTCGCCCCGCATCCGCACCCCTCCCTCTCCCCGGCCTGAGTGAGCCAGAGCCCCCGAGTCAGCTGCTCCTTTGAACCCCATCCTGTCTGAGCGAAGAACAGACGCCCTCTGGAGACCTACATGCAGACGCGGGGCCAAATCCAAAGCTGAGCCCCGGGAGCTGTATGAACAAAGAAGAGAAAGGGAAATCTCTCCCAGCAGCCTCAGGAGCAGCGGATTAAATCTCCATAATCAACTTGATGTACCTGCATCTGTGGAATACCTGAATAGATAAAAAATCATCCCAAATTGAGGAGGTGGACTTTGAGAGTAAGATTTATTATTTTTTCCCCTTTTCCTCTTTTTGTGAGTGTGTATGTGTATTCTGTGTGAGACTTTGTCTGTATAGCTTTGCTTTCACCATTTGTCCTAGGGTTCTATCTGTCATTATTATTATTTTTTTTACTTAAAAAACTTATTTTTTCTTAATAATTATTTTTTTATTTTTATTTATTATTTATTTTTTTTGCGGTATGCAGGCCTCTGACTGTTGTGGCCTCTCCCGTTGTGGAGCCCAGGCTCCGGACGCGCAGGTTCAGTGGTCATGGCTCATGGGCGCAGCTGCTCCGCAGCATGTGGGATCTTCCTGGACTGGGGCACGAACCCGTGTCCCCTGCATCGGCAGGCAGACTCTCAACCACTGCGCCACCAGGGAAGCCCTATTTTTTATTTTGATAACTTTATTTTATTTCAGCTTACTTTATTTTGTTTTATTTTATCCTCTTTCTTTCTACTTTTTATCCCTTTCATTCTGAGCTGTGTGGATGAAAGGCTCTTGGTGCTGAGCCAGGAGTCAGTGGTGTGCCTCTGAGGTGGGAGAGCCAACTTCAGGACACTGGTCCACAAGAGACCTCCCAGCTCCACATAATATCAAATGGCAAAAATCTCCCAGAGATCTCCATCTCAACACCAGCACCCAGCTTCACTCAACGACCTGCAAGCTACAGTGCTGGACATCCTATGCCAAACAACTAGCAAGACAGGAACACAACCCCACCCATCAGCAGAGAGGCTGCCTAAAAGCATAAAAAGTCCACAGACACCTCAAAAAACTCCACCAGACGTGGACCTGCCCACCAGAAAGACAAGATCCAGCCTCGTCCACCAGAACACAGGCACTAGTCCCCTCCACCAGGAAGCCTACACAACCCACTGAACCAACCTTAGCCACTGGGGACAGACACCAAAAACAATGGGAACTACAAACCTGCAGCCTGCAAAAAGGAGACCCCAAACACAGTAAGATAAGCAAAATGAGAAGACAGAAAAACACACAGCAGATGAAGGAGCAAGATAAAAACCCACCAGACCTAACAAATGAAGAGGAAATAGGCAGTCTACCTGAAAAAGAATTCAGAATAATGATAGTAAAGATGATCCAAAGTCTCGGAAAGAGAATGGAGAAAATGCAAGAAACATTTAACAAGGACCTAGAAGAACTAAAGATGAAACAAACAATGATGAACACACAATAAATGAAATTAAAAATACTCTAGATGGTATCAATAGCAGAATAACTGAGGCAAAAGAACGGATAAGTGACCTGGAAGATAAAAGAGTGGAAATAACTACTTCAGAGCAGAATAAAGCAAAAAGAATGAAAAGAACTGAGGACAGTCTCAGAGACCTCTGGGACAACATTAAATGCACCAACATTCGAATTATAGGGGTTCCAGAAGAAGAAGAGAAAAAGAAAGGGACTGGGAAAGTATTTGAAGAGATTATAGTTGAAAACTTCCCTAATATGGGAAAGGAAATAGTTAATCAAGTCCAGGAAGCACAGAGAGTCCCATAAAGGATAAATCCAAGGAGAAACACGCCAAGACACATATTAATCAAACTATCAAAAATTAAATACAAAGAAAACATATTAAAAGCAGCAAGGGAAAAACAACAAGGAACACACAAGGGAATCCCCATAAGGTTAACAGCTGATCTTTCAGCAGAAACTCTTCAAGCCAGAAGGGACTGGCAGGACATATTTAAAGTGATGAAGGAGAAAAACCTAAAACCAAGATTACCCAGCAAGGATCTAATTCAGATTTGAGGGAGAAATTAAAACCTTTACAGACAAGTAAAAGCTGAGAGAGTTCAGCACCACCAAGCCAGCTTTACAATAAATGCTAAAGGACCTTCTGTAGGCAAGAAACACAAGAGAAGGAAAAGACCTACAGTAACAAACCCAAAGTAATTAAGAAAATGGGATTAGGAACATACATATCGATAATTACCTTAAATGTAAATGGATTAAATGCTCCCAACAAAAGACATAGACTGGCTGAATAGATACAAAAACAAGACCCATATATATGCTGTCTACAAGAGACCCTTTTCAGACCTAGAGACACATACAGACTGAAAGTAAGGGGATGGAAAAAGATATTCCAT
Source organism: Grampus griseus (assembly GCF_964374135.1). Taxonomy (NCBI): domain Eukaryota; kingdom Metazoa; phylum Chordata; class Mammalia; order Artiodactyla; family Delphinidae; genus Grampus; species Grampus griseus. Next base: position 90,097,058 of record NC_139001.1, on the reverse strand, counting down.
GCAAATGGAAACCAAAAGAAAGCTGGAGTGGCAATTCTCATATCACACAAAATAGACTTTAAAATAAAGACTATTACAAGAGACAAAGAAGGACACTACATAATGATTAAGGGATCAATCCAAGAAGAAGATATAACAATTGTAAACATTTATGCACCCAACATAGGAGCATCTTAATACATAAGGCAAATAAAAACAGCCATAAAAGGGGAAATCCACAGTAACACAGTCATAGTAGGGGACTTTAACACCCCACTTTCACCAATGGACAGATCATCCAAAATGAAAATAAATAAGGAAGCACAAGCTTTAAATGATATATTAAACAAGATGGACTTAATTGATATTTATAGGACATTCCATCCAAAAACAAGAGAATCCACATTTTTCTCAAGTGCTCATGGAACATTCTCCAGGATAAATCATATCTTGGGTCACAAATCAAGCCTTGGTAAATTTAAGAAAATTGAAATTGTATCAAGTATCTTTTCTGACCAGAACGCTATGAGACTAGATATCAGTTACAGGGAAAGATCTGTAAAAAATACAAACACATGGAGGCTAAACAATACACTTCTTAATAAAGAAGTGATCACTGAAGAAATCAAACAGGAAATCAAAAAATACCTAGAAACAAATGACAATGGAGACATGACAACCCAAAACCTATGGATGCAGCAAAAGCAGTTCTAAGAGGGAAGTTTAGAGCAATACAATCCTGCCTTAAGAAACAGGAAACATCTCGAATAAACAACCTAACCTTGCACCTAAAGCGATTAGAGAAAGAAGAACAAAAAAACCCCAAAGTTAGCAGAAGGAAAGAAATCATAAAAGATCAGATCAGAAATAAATGAAAAAGAAATGAAGGAAATTATAGTAAAGGTCAAGAAAACTAAAAGCTGGTTCTTTGAGAAGATAAACAAAATTGATAAACCATTAGCCAGACTCATCAAGAAAAAAAGAGAGAAGACTCAAATCTATAGAATTAGCAATGAAAAAGGAGAAGTAACAACTGACACTGCAGAAGTACAATAGATCATGAGATTACTACAAGCAACTCTATGCCAATAAAATGGACAACCTGGAAGAAATGGACAAATTCTTAGAAATGCACAACCTGCCAAGACTGAATCAGGAAGAAATAGAAAATATGAACAGACCAATCACAAACACTGAAATTGAAACTGTGATGAAAAATCTTCCAACAAACAAAAGCCCAGGACCAGATGGCTTCACAGGCGAATTCTATCAAACATTTAGAGAAGAGCTAACACCTATCCTTCTCAAGCTCTTCCAAAATATAGCAGAGGGAAGAATACTCCCAAACTCATTCTGCGAGGCCACCATCACCCTGATACTAAAACCAGACAAGGATGTCACAAAGAAAGAAAACTACAGGCCAATATCACTGATGAACATAGATGTAAAAATCCTCAAGAAAATACTAGCAAACAGAATCCCACAGCACATTAAAAGGATCATACACAATGGTCAAGTGAGGTTTATTCCAGGAATGCAAGGTTTCTTCAATATACGCAAATCAATCAATGTGATACACCATATTAACAAATTGAAGGAGAACAGCCATATGATCATCTCAATAGATGCAGAAAAAGCTTTCGACAAAATTCAACACCCATTTATGATAAAAACCCTGCAGAAAGTAGGCATACAGGGAACTTTCCTCAACATAATAAAGGCCATATATGACAAACCCACAGCCACCATCGTCCTCAATGGTGAAAAACTGAAAGCATTTCCACTAAGATCAGGAACAAGACAAGGTTGCCCACTCTCACCAGTCTTACTCAACATAGTTTTGGAAGTTTTAGCCACAGCAATCAGAGAAGAAAGGGAAATAAAAGGCATCCAAATCCGAAGAGAAGAAGTAAAGCTGTCACTGTTTGCAGGTGACATGATACTATACATAGAGAATCCTAAAGATGCTACCAAGAAACTCCTAGAGCTAATCAATGAATGTGGTAAAGTAGCAGGATACAAAATTAATGCACAGAAATCTCTGGCATTCCTATACACTAATGATGAAAAATCTGAAAGTGAAATCAAGAAAACACTCCCATTTACCATTGCAACAAAAAGAATAAAATATCTAGGAATAAACCTACCTAAGGAGACAAAAGACCTGTATGCAGAAAATTATAAGACACTGATGAAAGAAATTAAAGATGATACAAATAGATGGAGAGATATACCATGTTCTTGGATTGGAAGAATCAACATTGTGAAAATGACTCTACTACCCAAAGCAATCTACAGATTCAATGCAATCCCTATCAAACTACCACTGGCATTTTTCACAGAACTAGAACAAAAAATTTCACAATTTGTCTGCAAACACAAAAGACCCCGAACAGCCAAAGCAGTCTTGAGAACGAAAAACGGAAGTGGAGGAATCAGGCTCCCTGACTTCAGACTGTACTACAGAACTACAGTAATCAAGACAATATGGTACTGGCACAAAAACAGAATATAGATCAATGGAACAAGATAGAAAGCCCAGAGATAAACCACGCACATATGGTCACCTTATCTTTGATAAAGGAGGCAGGAATATACAATGGAGAAAGGACAGCCTCTTCAATAAGTGGTGCTGGAAAAACTGGACAGATACATGTAAAAGTATGAGATTAGAACACTCCCTAACACCATACACAAAAATACGCTCAATATGGATTAAAGACTTAAATATAAGGCCAGAAACTATCAAACTGTTAGAGGAAAACATAGGTGGAGCACTCTATGACATAAATCACAGCAAGATCCTTTTTGACCCAACTCCTAGAGAAATGGAAATAAAAACAAAAATAAACAAATGGGACCTAATGAAACTTCAAAGCTTTTGCATAGCAAAGGAAAGCATAAACAAGACCAAAAGACAGCCCTAAGAGTCGGAGAAAATATTTGCAAATGAAGAAACTGACAGAGGATTAATCTCCAAAATTTACAAGCAGCTCTTGCAGCTCAATAACAAAAAAACAAACAAACAACCCAATAGAAAAATGGGCAGAAGTCCTAAATAGACATTTCTCCAAAGAAGATATACAGATGGCCAACAAACACATGAAAGAATGCTGAACATCATTAATAATTAGAGAAATGCAAATCAAAACTACAATGAGGTATCTCACATTGGTCAGAACGGCCATCATCAAAAAATCTAGAAACAATAAATGCTGGAGAGGGTGTGGAGAAAAGGGAACCCTCTTGCACTGCTGGTGGGAATGTGAATTGGTACAGCCACTATGGAGAACAGTATGGAGGTTCCTTAAAAAACTAAAAATAGCACTGCCATATGACTCAGCAATCCCACTACTGGGCATATACCCTGAGAAAACCATAATTCAAAAAGAGTCATGTAGCAAAATGTGCATTGCAGCTCTATTTACAATAGCCAGGAGATGGAAACAACTTAAGTGTCATTCCTCAGGTGAATGGATAAAGAAGATGTGGCCCATATGTGCAATGGAATATTACTCAGCCATAAAAAGAAATGCAATTGAGTTGTTTGTAGTGAGGTGGATGGACCTAGAGTCTGTCATACAGAGTGAAGTAAGTCAGGAAAGAAAAACAAATCCCGTATGCTAACACATATATATGGAATCCAAGAAAAAAAAAATGTCATGAAGAACCTAGGGGTAAGACGGGAGTAAAGACACAGACCTAGTAGAGAATGGACTTGAGGATATGGGGAGGGGGTTGGGTAAGCTGTGATAAAGTGAAAGAGTGGCATGGACGTACATACACTACCAAATGTAAGGTAGATAGCTAGTGGGAAGCAGCCACATAGCACAGGGAGATCAGCTCGGTGCTTTGTGACCGCCTGGAGGGGTGGGATAGGGAGGGTTGGAGGGAGGGAGATGCAAGAGGGAGGAGATATGGGAACATATGTATATGTATAACTGATTCACTTTGTTATAAAGCAGAAACTAACACAGCATTGTAAAGCAATTATACTCCATTAAAGATGTAAAAAATAATAATAATAATAAAATAGGGGGAAGACCTGGAGAGTGGTTGTTGGGCTCTATAAATCTTACCCCAAAACAAAAAACATAACCCAATTTTATTATTTTTTTTAAAATACCTTAAATATCAACTTAAAGAATGTTAATAAAATCATTTTCATCCATTTAACATCAATTAAATTTGACACTAAAGGAATAATAACAAAAACACTTGCCATTGGGGAGAATGTGAGAATAGTGTGCTAATATAGAAGTTCTAATGTTAAATTTGGTTCCTATTGGGGGCTAAATTTTTAATGGAGAAACTAATAAAACATCCTTAATGAGAAAAAGAGGAGTTGTGAGGACAAAATGCTATTAACCTCGGGACCTCTGTGGTCTGATGTAGCTGTCACTGGTTTGCATGGACCCTGAGTACTTCAGATGTGGCTAGTTCATGTTGAAATGTGCTATAAGAGTAAAATACACACTGGATTGCAAATATTTCCTATGAAAAAATTATAAAATATCTCAGTTTTTTATGTTGATTGCATGTTGAAATGACATTTTGGATCTATCAGATTAAATTAAATATATTATTAAAATTAATTTCAGCTTTTCACCATTGCGTATGATGTTGGCTGTGGGTTTGTCGTATATGGCCTTTATTATGTTGAGGTATGTTTCCTCTATATCCACTTTCTGGAGAGTTTTCATCATAAATGGGTGTTGAATTTTGTTAAAAGCTTTCTCTGCATCTATTGAGATGATCTTATGGTTTTTATTCTTCAGTTTGTTAATGTGGTTTATAACATTGATTGATTTGCGTATATTGAAGAATCCTTGCATCCCTGGAATAAATCCCACTTGATCATGGTGTATGATCCATTTAATGTATTGTTAGATTTGATTTGCTAACATTTTGTTGAGGATTTTTACATCTGTGTTCATCAATGGTACTGGCCTGTACTTTTCTTTTTTGTGGCTTCTTTGGTCTTGGTTTCAGGGTGATGCTGGCACCAAAGAATGAGTTTGGAAGTGTTCCTTCCTCTGCAATTTTTTGGAATAGTTTGAGAAGGCTAGGTGTTAACTTGTCTCTAAATGTTTGGTAGAATTCACCTGTGAAGCCATCTGGTCCTGGACTTCTGTTTGTTGGGAGTTTTAAAATTACTGATTCAATTTCAGTACTGGTAATTGATCTGTTCATATTTTCTATTTCTTCCCGGTTCTGTCTTGGGAGATTGTACCTTTGTAAGAATTTGTCCATTTCTTCTAGGTTGTCCACTTTATTGTCATATGGTTGTTCATAGTAATCTCTTACGATCCTTATGTATTTCTGTGGTGTCGGTTGTAACTTCTTTTTCATTTCTGATTTTATTGATTTGGGCCCTCTTCCTTTTTTTCTTGATGAGTCTGACTAAAGGTTTATCAATTTTGTTTATCTTTTCAAAGAATCAGCTTTTAGTTTTATTGATCTTTTCTATTGTCATCTGTTTCTGTCTACCTTTAAAAAATCCAGCTTCTAGAAAATTGTACATTACATATGTGGCTTCCATTAATATTCCTAATGGCAGCACTGTGCAAAGCTCTTGAAGCCTTAAATTGGGAGTTAGCAAACTTTTTCTGTGAAGAGCCAGATAGTAAATGTTTTAGACTTTGTGGATCAAGAGAAAAGAATCACAGATATTATGCATGCAGTCATTTAACCATTTAAAGTACAAGTATATAAAGATGTAAAAATCATCTTTAGCTTGCAGGTCATACAAAACTAGATGGTGGGCCAGATTTGGCCCATAGCTGACTCCTTCCTTAGATTATAGGGGAAAGATGAAGGACTTCAGAACTTTGGGGTCAAATATTGACTCTGCCCCTTAGCCAAAAGGACCTTGGGCCAGACAGCTTCTAAGTTTCTTTTTCTGAGTGTCTGTTTCACTCGTCTCAAAGGCCAAGGCAGAAAACAGAACTATTCACTAGTGGCCACTGTTTCAGTTGCTTGTGGCTCAAATGCAATGAAAGATGGTGACTGAGTCTAAATAGATGCCCCTTTGAGAATTTTCAAAAACTCAATTTTATCACTATTACATATGATACACTGTAATTGCCATGCAAAGTTTTTCTATACAATTTCAAAGTTTCTATTGCAACTTAGTCAAAATATTAAAAACTCTGAAGGGGAAATCAACTCATTATAAGCTTCCTTATTAACTAATTGAAATGTTCATCTGTCAGCATTTATTTAACACCTAGGTCTGGGTACTTCTTTATCACTCAAAGTGACTCAGTTATACTGAAGGTCAGTTGTTCAATCAAGAACTTCCCCGCTCTTCTCCAAAAAACAATTATTATTAAAGCCTTGCCCTTATTATTAGTTTGGTTTTATGCTTATCTATATGATATTATCTTACAGAGGAGGTAAAGGCAGATTACTTGGATTCACATTCTCAGGTTTCCACACATGTTGTGGGATCCTAACAAGTTATTTAGTCTCAGTTTCATCTTGTCTCAGTTTCATCTGTGAAATGGATACATTAATAGTATTTGCTTCATAGAACAATTATGAGGTTTAAATCAGTTAATGTTTATAAAGTGTCTGGCATGGAGAAAGCCCATGTAATCAGTTGTTAATTATAATTGGGAAGGAGAACAGACCTTAATGGTCTAAGACTTAATCGGCATGGTTGTATCCCCTTCTTTTTAGAAAGCTTTATAAGGAATCCTATAATTTAAATAGAAAGTTTTCATTGTAAATATCGCATTGAAGATAGTTAAAATTTTAAACAAAAAGATACCTTAGAAAATTTAAAATCCAACTTTCCTCATTAGAGAAAACTGAAGCTTAGAGAAGTATTAGTGATGTATTGAAGAATGTAAAACTAGTTAGTCACAGAACTTGGACTAAAACCTAAATATTCTGATCTTTGGCCTATTGTTTCTTTTGGTGCACAGTACTGACACAATTACATTTCTACAACCAAATGTGTCTATTGTTCCAAATGTTTTTTCTGACATATTTCAGGATCCAAAAGTCTAAAGAAAAAGAGGGAAAGAAGGACATACTGTGACTATCAGCCCAGGAATGCACATTCTTCCAGTTTATAGTTACCAAACGTAGTACAGGACACTAGTTGTGTTTGAGTTTCAGATAAACAGCACATTTGTTAAAACTCAGTATGCCCCCAATATTACACGGGGTATACTTATTTGAAAAAAAAGTTCCTTGTTTACCTGAAATTAAAATGTTACCGAGGATCCTGTATTTTAATTTGCTAAATCTGGCAGTCCTACCCAGTCACAGATGATTTAATCAGTGAATGAATGTAATTGGATTAGCAATTCTCATGTGGATGAGTAGGACAGAACACATAATCGAAGTTTGTGACTTCTTGTGAAGAAGGGATAAAAGTCTCATACTTGTAGAGGGCAGATATTATGATCATTACAACCTCATCTTTGACTTAGATATATTTGTGATGTTAATACAGTCACAGCTTGTTTTATTGCATTTCACTTTATTGCACTTCACAGATACTGTGTTTTTTACAAACTGAAGGTCTGTGGCAACCCTGTGTTGAGCAAGTCTATTGGGTCCATTATTCCAATAGCGTTTGCTCAGTTTGTGTCTCTGTGTCACATCTTGGTAGTTCTGGCAATATTTCAAACTTTTTCATTATGATTATATTTGTTATGGTCATCTGTGATCAGTGAGCTTTGATGTTACTGTTGCAAAAAGATTATAACTTCGATGAAGGCTCAGATGATGGTTAGCATTTTTTAGCAATATTTTAAAATTAAGATATGTACATTTTATTTAGACATAATACTATTGACAATTAATAGATTTACAGTGTAGTGTAAATATAACATATGTACACTGGGAAACCATGAAATTTGTGTGACTCACTTTATTGTGATATTTACTTTCTGATGGTAGTCTAGAACCATACCTCTGAGGTATGCCGGTAGTAACAATGGGTAATATTGAATGCTCTCCGTGTGCCAGACCCTTTATAGTTTCTTTATGGGTATTTTCTCATTTAGTGCTCACACAGCCTAGCTTGTTAAGTACTATCATTATCCTCATCATATATGAGATGTATAACTCAGTCTGGGCTTGTATCCACAGAGGTTTATTTTTGTCTCACACAGTGTCTATCACGTGTCTAAGATACCGTGAGCAGCAGTCTTGCTCCATGGAACCTGGTAAAGGGAGCAGCTTCCATCCAGGACATCCCGAGTCTCGTGGTACAGGTAAGAGAGATCATGGTGGAACTGTGTTATGGCTCTTAATGCTACTGCTTTAAAATGGCACATGCCACCTTATCTCACATGTCATTGGCCGAAGCAAGACACACATCCAAGCCTGAAGACAATGAGGTAAGAGAGTATAATTCTTCCCCAGGATGGAGCAGCAAATATTTTGAGCAATAATACCATGTACCTGATGAGGAAGCCGAGGCATAGAGAAGGGATTTGGCCATGGTCACAAAGTAAGATTTTTGCCTTGGTCTTTCTGAGTCCACAGCCTGTGTTTTTAACCCTCTACTGTACTGTCTTGTTATATGAGGACGACAGCCAGGGCACTCACCTACATCTGTTAGGATGAATACTGAGCATTTGGTCTTGAGAAGAGAAGACAGTGGGATTTGGGTCGTGCTCCCGGCTGCCTCCCCTGAGATGCTAGCCTCGGAGCTATCAGCAAGTCACACTGGGGACCTTGCTTTCTGCACTATGTACAATACTGTAATTGAAATGGAATGTCTTTTTAGGTGTATAGTATAGGGTTTTTAAAAATGTGTAAATGGTGTCCTGCACTTTAAATAAGATCCATTAGCAAAGCCCAGACACTATTAGCCAGTGAAATGACTTTTGGGTCCCAGATGTTTGTACACTTCTTTCCCTGTGATTCTCATGATTGCCACTGAGAGGTTACACCTCCTTTGCCAAGCTGAATAATACATCACACTTAAACTGACACCTCACCAGAGACAGAGTGCTTCTGCAAGGCCTCGGAGAGCCCGAGCTGTTGAAGATGAATAGATATTAAAATGAAATATTAGGCCACATAGTAGAACATGGCTTGTTGCATAAGAATGTTAAAATGATGTTATTGGCAAGTTGGAGAACACAATAAGGATAAAATGATGATAACAGCTAGTAAAAACTGATGTCTTATGAAAAATTCATTTATTACCTTAAAGGGCTTGCTCATAATTGTAACCATTTGCCCATTGTGGTAACGTAATGGAAAGATAAATCTTTGTTTCTGTCATGCTCAGGTAGGTAATGTTTTTTCTTTTTAAACATGGTTTCAAATCTCAGATCTGTTTGCATTTCTCTAATTGATGATAGAAATAAATTTTACTCAAATCAGCATCAAGCAAAACAAAAATTTGCATATGATATTTCTGAGAGGCGATTCTGAGAACTCTTGCTTGATCGTGTAATTTTACGAGTACGTTTTACAGCACATAATTTTACCATAGCCGCTTTCCATTCAAGCATTTAAGTGGTCCAGGGCAAGGTTTTATTGAAGCAGCATTTGAAAAAATCCCTATAGGTCCGGACTTTGAAACTTCTTCTCCTGGAAATGCATATAAACCTTAAAGATTAGGCTGACATTGAGCTCCACAGCCTATTATATATTCTTCTCCCTGTAAGGAAGGACATTTTTATTTGTGAGTCAATATGTTATGGGCTAATTTGGCTCCTCTTTTTAAAAATAAGCCTAACATAGCTAACAATGCCAAGAAGTCTAAAGTTATGTGTTTTCATACATACACTTCTCTTTTGCTAAAAGAATATATTCATTAAAAAAATAATTCTTTCCAGCATGTTTTAGACTTACTGGGCTTAAAGTGCTACACCAGAGCCAATGAGAACTCAACTAACGTTGGCTAGGAATATGAAGATGAGGCTGGAACAGAGTAATTGTTCTCAAACCTTAGCTCATGTTGGAATCACCTATAGAGATTTACAGACTCCTGCTGCCAGGGTTGCATCCCAGGGTTTCTGATTTCACTGGTTTGAAGGGCAGCCTGGGCAGCAGGATTTTAAGTCTTCCAGGCTATTCTAACGCACAGCTAAGGTTGTGAGTTGCTGGAATCAGAATCGAGGGAGAAGAGCACGTTGATCGAGAGTGGGACAGACAGGGATCTTGTGGAGGCATTCAAGGCCTCCTTCTTTTCTGGTAGAATTGCCAGTGACCTCTTCTTCCTCCTTCTCCCCCTTCTGCTGGTGTCTTCCTCCACCTTTTCACTTTCTCTGTCCTGTGTGGAGTCCTTACTATGTGCCAGACAAAGTGCCCTATTTGGATTCACTCACTGAATCCTTAACGCAAACATATGCTTTAGGTAATACTATTTACCTCTCTTTTGCAGAAGAGGGAATGGATGACCAGGCAGGTTTAGTAACAGGCACAGGGTTGCATCCATGATGGCTTTGTGTTTGGGTTACTGTTTTAAAGGGATGAGCCCAGAAATGTATTCTGTTCTTCTAATTACCCTTGTCTCAGTTGCAGAAGTGACCAACTCACAATTTGTATTTGAATTTGTGTTTGTGAAATGGAAATACTTTTGAAAGTTCAAAGAGACACTCCTTTTCCTGAGTATTCCTTCTCTAGTTTCTTCTGTATAAAGCCCACTCAATAGGCAGCTATTAGGCAAGGTTATGTAAGCTATTCTGTTTATATACAGATATCCCTAAGTGGGGAGATGAGTTTGGTAACAGATATAGCCATTACATTTTTCTGATACAGTAACCCAAGCTTTCCAAATTCTCACACTGATCCTCCACCATTGGGAACTTAGGTCAAGTCTAGTAAAGAGCAATAAGGGGAGCAATAATGATGTTTGAATGATGACACTATCCTTAGACTCTCTAAAGAGAACTGTCTGCAGTCAGACAAGAGGAACTTTGCGAAGGACCCATCTCCTTCTCTGTAAGACTAAACTTGCTTCTGCAGTCATTCGCTTTGCTTTGTCTCAAGCTCTTACGCATGTGTTTTGCACCACAACTTTGTACCCATTTATATTATTTTTCAATAACACTCTTGCTTTAATGCACTTCTGTATACTTTCTACAACAAGCTGTTTTAGAGCCTGCACATGATTATAAACAACTAATAAGTAGTTGGGGAGGCAAAAACTCCATGGAAGGAAGCACAAGTCTGCAGATATTTTATGATATAATAAAGTGGAACACTGGTGTTGATGGATTTTCAAGCTATTTACCTATCTATCTATCTATCATCTATCTATCTATCTCTCATCTTTCAGGAGATATTATGGAACCAAAACTCATCTCTTCTAAAATTTGTTTTGTATCTCCTTAGGAAATTTTGATGCTTCAGTGTTACAATTTTATATAAGGATACCACCAAAAATAGTTTATTTTAGTTTCGTGTCTCCCAGTTGATGCTGTTAACCAGTCAGTGATCACTTTTATTCAGTGTGACCATGTTTGCTGCCAAAGAGGAAGCCACAAAACAATTCCCTGCTCCTGACTGAGATTCTAGAAGTAGTGTCTTTAACCAAAGAATGAATGTAATTAAAGATATAGTATGAGGTCATAAGACATATTTTATAACAAGTAACCACCAACTTGCTCACTGCCCTTAAACGTTACCTCAGAAATCAATTTAGTCCCATGGGGTTTCTATTGGGCTGAACATTTTGAAAATGCCTCTACTGAATATATTTTTCACAATTACTGCATCAAAATTTTTTCCACTTTTAGAATAACTGTGTACTTGAAAATGTTGGAATTTTTTTGTTGGCCTGAATATGTTCCGTGATAAAAGCAAGATGTTTTGCTAAATTTAAACAGCATAGTCCTATATGGAGGCATTATCTCTCTGAATAGTGATTCTCTTTCTAAATAATCAGAACTAGTTTGCACGTATAGAAGAAGACCTGATTAGTTTGGGTTAAAAAACTTTCTCTGTAAAAGAAGTGAAAGAATTAACTATGTGTATTGGAATTTATGAGTTATTCTGTGTTCTTAAACACTGTCGTCTGTTGTAGTAGCAAACAGCTGAGGCCTTGAGTCCCTCTCTCTCATTTAAACTCTCAGTCTTCAATTCAGTGTGGGATAAGCATTTGCTGCATTCAGGGGCATTCTCAGGAACACTCCCCAAGAGATTTTGAGTGTTCTGAGGAACACTCCCCAACACTCCGTCTTTTCACTGACAGGGTCATAATAGATCTAGAAGAGATAAAAAGAAATTCCTCCAAGTTTTCATTTTCTAAATGACAAGTCAGAGCAGGTGCTTCCTTCAGTACTGTCTTTGATAAAAAAAAAATAAGTGTTGCTTAAATCTTTGTCTCTTGTATTCCAGACCCTTGAGGGTGACCTGTGTACATTTAGGTCCAACTGACACAGTGTCATTTATCTTTCTTGCTCCATCCTCTAAAGTCCTTAATTTCACGTACCTCCTGTTTAGGAGAGGAGCAGATATATAGCAAAGAGCATTTTACACACGATCAGGGATGCCAGATTATTTTAATAAGTGAAAGTGAATTTGATTGTAGGAAACTGCCAAGATCTTTTAGATTCACTCTTATAAAATAGGAGATCAAGTTGGGAAGTAGGTGACTGAATATCTAGATGTGGTTAAAATATGATGGGGCTGGTTTAGGAGGCAAAGCCAAGAAGAGATTTAGGATGGTATTCTGAACAATGAAAATTACATCAGAATAAGAATATAGCTTTATAAGGTAACTCTTTGAAAGGCTGCGGTCTTGTGTATAACTAAGCCGTGCCATTTTTCATGAAGAGATACATTAGTTCACAGTCAATCTTTTCATAACTCACCACATGATTGATTGATTGATCCAGTAACTATGACGACTCCTCTCATTCTATGTAGTCATGTCTCTGACAATACAAAGTGATTTAGTTTGATCAGAAACGTTTTGTGTAGTATTTATTTATAAACTTAACTAAGCTGAATAAATAGTGATGGTAGTCATGACAACGGGAGAGTGTGCTGTTTCCAATACTCTATTTGGATGTTTCATATTATTAATAACCGTACATAGAATAAGTCAAGTAGAAGCTTGGGGAGCAACATGGGGCCCGCTAAGGGTACCCATGACCCTCATTGACATCTCAGATTTCTTTGTCCTAATAGCCAACAATTTAGTACCAAGCCTCTGGGATGACAGTAGCTCATTTTTATATTGTTGGAGGTTCAGTTTAGGAGTAGCACATCTGAGGAGTGATGTCAGCCAATTGTCTGAATAAGACATTTCTCGCGTGTATCCCTCCATCAGCAACAATAACTTGACATTCATCCACAGACAGAAGTGCTTTTGTGGCAACTGTGGGATTGAGGTAGGAAACTGTGAAACTTCAGGGCAGTCCAAGGAGGCTGCAATGAGGAGAGTCATTTTGAGAAGAGAGATCCACATCCAGGCAGCTGATGTGCTTACCATTGTCCCAGCTACAAACCTAGAAACAGCTCTGTACCCCTGGGTGACCCAGCTACAGCCTCATTTGGCTTTGGTTCCGTCATCAGCACCATACACCTCACACCTATGGTGAGTAATAGGCATGCACACATAATTTTCTAGGAGCTGTGAGGTGGAGAAAATGGGGGTGATGTTGGTCAAAAAGTACAAACTTCCAGTTGAAAGAGGAATGTATTCTGAGGATCTAATGTACACCATGGTGTCTGTAGTTAACAACACTGTGTTATATACTTGAAAGTTGTTAACAGAGTATGTCTTAAATGTTCTCATTACAAAAAAAGAGGTAATTATGTAAGATGATGGAGGGGTTAACTAACCCTGTTGCAGTAATCCTTTTGCAAAATATATGTATATCAAATCATTATTATACAACTTAGGCTTACACAAAAATAATAAAGTGAGTCTTGTGGAGAGTAAAAAAAAATTACATTCATATTTTAGATTTATAATTTCCTTTCTAAATGGCTATTAATAGTACCATATGGGCTAAACCTTAGTAGTTACTTTGATAGCTTTCTTGCGAAAAAGCACTTTTAAAAAAATTTAAGCTAGGCATTGAAATTCAATAGGGTTTCCATAGGTCAAAATGAAAACCGTGGTATTGGGCAAGGCAGAGTCTAAAGTTTAGCTGAAATGGTGAAAGTCAAGGAATAGAAGAAAAATGTAAAAATCCTTTTAGGAGAGAATTAGGCCACCTGATATATCACTAAATAAAAAAAATATTAAAGGTTTATCCTACTTTCCTAGCAATGAAATACTTTGAGGATTTAAGTAAATGAGTTAAATTCAATATAATTGCAATATAAATGTTTAGAGTATATTAACATTCTATAGATGTTATAGTTCCTGGAAATACAATAGTAAACACTATTGAATTTTAATCACAGAACTTACCGCGTGGAAGAATACTAGGCTCATGTTAGTTTTAACAGGGTAGCCAACCAGTTTTCATCTATTATTTGTTAATTTGAAGATGTTCCCAGTCAGTTAGCATTTAAAAAAAAATATGTATGGTTGGTATATCTATTTAGCTAATTTTTGTATTTTATTTTGGAGAGAAAATGCTCTATATCATGTTTTAAATGTATCATTTTCAGGTTGGTGAGAAGAGGGATTTCTGTATAGGTTGTCCAATTAGAGGAAGCTGTAAACATTCTAGGGTTTACAGACACTATAAAGTCTTTAAATCATACAGATTCTTTTGCCCCTGGCACTTGGCTTTGGCAATTGTAAAATTGATTTTGGGTGGGACTCCTGAATCTGATCCAGCATCCCAGCGAATTGGAAAACCGTACTTGTGATATAGCATGTCTTTAAAATGGTTAAGATTGCCAATGGTCTCTAAAGTGAATTAAAAGCTAACAAGCCCAGTTCAGGCATGTTTGACAGCAGCACTTAAAATGTAAAGGGAAAAGGGACAAAGTTATATTACTCTGACGATGGCGGTGTATTACATATACCTATTTCCATTTTGAAGGAAACCTGAGGCATATACGTCTCAGCTAATAGGCTTTCATTAAAGCAAAGCCTCCTTCTTCTAGTACCTTGATTAACTGTCCTGCACATGCCTTTGTGTAGGGCTTATATATGCAGTCTTTCAATTTGAAAGTGTTTTTATGATCCTGTAGGGCACTTAGGTCATAATAATCACTCTTTGTCCTCCCCAGTAAAAACAATAATTTCCTGGCATCTCTTGTCCTCCGGTTATCTCTGCAGGACACCCTGGTGTCTAACGAAGTAGGGTATTATTAAACTGAGGAGAGGAGGCTCTTGTACCTGTGACTCAGTCTCACTGCTCTAGATGAATAAATCTAATCACGCAGACATGGCAGCAGGAGTCTGAGCTTTGTTACTTGTGTCAGAGACACCAGGGTCAGTTTCCCTTCATTTGCTTACTCAGCATCTAGATGAGACATGATAGGCAGCTGGCAGATCAGAATTATCTTCCCCTTAAGCAGATATCATGGGGTTTTCATTGGGAAGGATGCTTCCATTACTTTAACAAAGAAATTGTGACAAGGTCATAGGAACTTTTTGTGGCTATTTTGTGGGAAAATAATACTAATAATATAGTTGAGGGTCAGGTTTAGTTGGCCACCAAATTTCCTGCCTTGGCCTGAATAAGGGAGCTAGCTCTGTTTGCTTGCATTTGTCACATAATTAAAATTATTTGTTCTTTAGGTTTTTCTTTAGTATCACAGGAAACATGCTATACATTTCTTTGTCCTCTAGAGCTTATATATTTTGTTAGCAAGAATTAATATTATATTCATTCGATATTTCATCGCATGTACTAGGCATGTCCTAGACACTTGGAAAATATTCATTGACCAGCTGGTTATGTGACAGACCCAAGACACTGTTGGTTTTATTAAATGGTCAGGAGTGTTGCATTTTTACCACTTATCCAGTGTGTGAAATATTTTGGGATGTTTCTGGCAGTTCATTTGATTTTTACATATTCTTCAATATACTTCCACCCTCCAAAGAGCTGCAAAATTTGAATATTTTCAGTAGTTTTATTCAGAGATCAAATGTCATTTAAGGAAAGTCTGAATGATGAAGTTTTCATTACTCGTCTGGATACATTATATTATTGTGAAGGTACAACTTCTTTGGGGGAGTCTATCAGTTCGAGGAGATAGCATTTTAGTTCAATAGAGTTTTCCATTGTTTTACTCAAAGCCTAGGAGAGAAATGCCTATCACCAGCCATGTGGATAGAAATATTGATTTGCCAAGAAAAGCTTAAGAACAACAAAAAATGCCCAATTTCATCTGTTGTAGAATGCATGCGCTTCTTTGCAACTAAGCAGCTTGACGGTGTAACTTGTATGTGAAGAAATACAGAGGTTTTCTGCTTAGTACACCTTCTTGATTTCTTGTCCTTTATATTTCATGAGGAAGTACCAATCATAATATCCTTTATAATTTGTAGTTTGTATTAACAGGTAGGAACATGGTGTCTCTGCGTTTTACAGCTGAGGAAACTGACACTTCAATTTTTAATTTGTTTGGCTAAGGTCATTTAGCTGGTGAAGCTGAGAAGTGGACCACTTTTCTACTAGACTCTAATTTTTATAATGTTGTCGAAGTTTACCCAGAAACATTATTTCTTGGGTAATTAGTTCTTGGGTGTTGGATTTTTTAACGTTTTTGGAATTTCTTTGAGACATGAATGAAGTAGTCATCTGACCCTTGCTGGAAGAGAAAGACATGTAACTCTCCTACTCCGTGCAGGCATCATGGCCACACAGTCGGGTTTTCTATGGGTCACTCTGCAGTGCGGGTTAGTGCTGAAGAGGGCTAGGGCCTCTTATTGAGAGGTGGTGATGGAATTATTTTAATAACCTTTTACTCAACTATGGACAGCTTGTTTCAGAGGCAGCCTCCATGGAAAGAACTCCAAGAGGTGGTTGCTTTTACTCACCTGCTTTGTGTTTTGTACAAACAGTTTGGCAACTGGAAAATACACACAGGATGAAAACTCAGCAACTCCAGAGAGAGAAGGAGAATCTTAAGGAGAAATATGTTTCCCTTCCTCCTTCCCAGGTGCTATTGATCTCTCTTAAATCAAGACATTGAGACTTGAGTTTGATCTCAAAACTAGGGGTGAGAGCATTGTCTCTGACAAGGCTGACTTCTGCGCCTGGGCTGGTTATCAATCTGAATTGTGTTACCAGGCCTTTAACCTCTCTATCTTTGCTGCAGCAAAACATGGAATGCAGCAAAGATGTAACAGTGAGGAAAAATGTGAAAGACTCCTCATTTTCTGCCACTGGAATATTGTGGAATCTTGGGTTGTAAAGGAAAATTGTAAAGTTTTCTAAGCAATTCTCTACCGTTTAATTTCTAATACAGACCCTCCTAATTAGCTGAGAATATACGCTGTTTTCATTTCAATCCTACATGGCTTATAGGAGGCCAAAGAGCCTGAGCTCTTCTTCAGAACTAGTTAATTCTTGATTTTTCTGGGATGTACAACTTTAGGGAATTATGTGGTTGTAAATGCCATTTACTAAAAACCTACTGAACTAAATATTTTATTTTTATTTATTTATTTTTATGGAAGTATACTTGACTGACAATACTATGTTAGTTCCAGGTACACAACGCAGTGGTTCAATATTTCTATACATTACAGAATGTTCACCACAAAAAATCTAGTTATCATCTGTCACCATTCAAATCTCTTACAATATCAATGACTGTATTCCCTATGATGTACATTTCATCCCCATGACTCATTTATTTTGTAACTGGAAGTTCATACCTTTTAATCTTCTTCATCTATTTCACTCATCCCCTCACCACCCCCTTCCCTCTGACAACCCCCTGTCTGTTCTCTGTATCTAGGAGTCTATTTCTGTTTTGTTATGTTTATTCATTTGTTTTGTTTTTTAGATTCCACATATAAGTGAATCATGGTATTTTTCTTTCTCTGTTTGACTGTTTCACTTAGGATGATACCCTCTAGGTCCATCCATGTTGTCACAAATGACAATACTTCATTCTTTTTTATGGCTGAGTAATATACCATATATATATATATATATATATACAATTTTTCTTTATCTGTTCATTTACTGACGGTCGTTTTGGTTGCTCCCATATCTTGGCTATTGTAAGTAATGGTGCAGTGAACATAAGGATGCGTATATCTTTTCAAATTAGTATTTTTGTTTTCTTTGGAAAAATACTCAGAAGTGGAATTGCTGAATTGTATGGTACTTCTAGTTTAATTTTTTGAGGAACCTTCATACTGTTTTCCATAGTGGCTCTCCTTCACCACATTTAATGTTTTAGACTTTATATTTTGCATCTTTCTGTTTTTTAAATCTCTTAACTATTGTGGGTATAGATAATTTTACTACTTTTGTCTTTTAACCTTCTTACCGGCTTCATATATAGTTGTTGATCTACTACTTTACTATATACTTGCCTTTACCAATGAGATTTTTCTGATGTTTGTATTTCTTGTTATGGTCTTTCCTTTTCCACTTAGACAAGTTCTTGTAACACTTCATATAAAGCCAGTTTAGTGGTGTCAGACTCTTTTAGGTTTTGCTTCTCTGTAAAAGTTTATCTCTCCTTTGAATTTGAATGATAGCCTTGCTGGGTTCTTGGTTGGTAGGTTTTTACTTCATCACAGTGGCATATGTCATGCCACTCCTTTCTGGCCTGAAGTGTTTCCACTCAAAAGTCAGCTGATTGTTTTTTGGGCGTTCCCTTTTATGTAACTACTTACTTGTCCCTTGCTGCTTCTAAGATTCTCTCTTCAATTTTTGCCATTTTAATTACAGTGTGTCTTGTTGTGGATCTCTTTGGGTTGATCTTGTTTGGGACTTTCTGTGTTTCCTAGCCTGGATGTCTATTTCCTTTCCCAGGTTAGGGAAGTCTTCAGCTATTATGTTTTCAAATAATTTTTCTGCACCTTTCTCTCTTTCACCTTTTGGAAAAGGTGCAGAAGTTAGTATGCTTGATGTTGTCTCAGAGGTATCTTAAGCTGTCCTCATTTAAAAAATTATTTTTTCTTTTTTCTGTTCCACTTGGGTGATTTTCACTACTCTGTCTTCCAGTTCACTGATCTGTTTCTCTGTACCATCTAATCTATTGTTGATGCCTTCTGTTGTTGATGTAAACTTTTTTTTCCAGTGTGGTATTCTCCAGCTCTGTTTGGTTCTTCTTGTTAACTCTTCGTTAAACTTATCACTCTCGGGCTTCCCTGGTGGCGCAGTGGTTGAGGGTCCGCCTGCCGATGCAGGGGACACGGGTTCGTGCCCCGGTCCGGGAGGATCCCACATGCCGCAGAGCGGCTGAGCCTGTGAGTCCGGAGCCTGTGCTCCGCGACGGGAGAGGCCACGACAGTGAGAGGCCCGCGTACCGCAAAAAAAAAAAAAAAAAAACTTATCACTCTCTTCATTCATTCTTTTCCTGAATTTCTTGAGCATCTTTATTATCATTACTTGAATTTTTTATAGGGTAGCTTTGCTTTATCTCCACTTTGCTTAGTTTTTCTTCTGGGATTATCTTGTTCCTTCATTTGGAACATATTCTTCTGTTGTTTCATTTTGCCTAATTCTGTTTTTATTTTTATGTATTTGGTGGATTGGTTATGTTTCATGATCTTGAAGAAGTGGCCTTATGTAAGAGATGTCCTGTGGGTCCCCACAGCATACTCCTCTCTGGTCACCAGAACTATATGCTCTAGGGGTGCCCCCATACAGGTTGCATGGGCTCTTCTATTGTATTAGGGCTGATACTGTGGGTGGGCTGGTTGTCAAGGCTGGCCCCCACCCTAGTTGGCTGCCAGGCCCTGCCTTGTGGGAAGGCTGCCAGCTATTGGTAGGTGGGGCTCCCAACATATCTGGCAGCAGGTCCCAGGAAGTTCCAGCACTGGTCATTGGTCCAGGGGCTGGTGTTGGCCTGCTGGTGGATGGGGCTGGTTCCTGAGTATCTGGGGGCTGGTGCCAGCCTACTGGCATGTGGGGCTGTATTCCAGCATGGCTGACTGTGGGGTCTGGGGATCCTGGAGTTGGTGGCAGCCGACTGATATGCAGGGCTAGGTTCTGGGGCAGCTGGCTGAGCAGCTCATGGCTGGGCCTATAGCTGTTGCTGACCCACTGGTGGGCAGGGCTGGGTCCCTGCATGGCTGGCTTCTTGGATTGGCATGTCCCAGGAGTGGTGCCAACCAGCTGGTGTGTGGATAATCCCTTTGTGCTCATTCACTAGAGGGAGTACTCCAAAATGGTGGTTACCATTACCAATGTTTTTATGGTAGAACAAGCTACCCCAAATGGCTGCTGCCAGAGTCTGTATCCTTAGGTGGAGTTCCAGTTGCCTGCTGCCTCTCTGGAGGGCTCTCCAAGATCGGCAAGTAGGTCTGACCCAGGTTCCTCTCAAATTATTGCCCTTGCATTGGGTCTTGAAGCACGTGAGATTTTCATGTGCCCTTTAAGGGTGGAGTCTCTGTTTCCTATAGCCCTTCAGCTCTGCCATATGCAAGCCCTGTTGGCCTTCAAAGTCAGACATTCTGGGGGTTCATCTTCCTTGTTCAGGACCCCAGGTCCAGGGAGCCTGATGCGGAGCTTGGACCCCTGACTCTTCGGGGAAAACCTCTGTAATTGTGATGATCCTCCTGTTTGTTGGTCGCCTACTCAAGTGTGTGGGTCTTTGTTGTATCTTGTCTCTGCCCCTCCAACCCATCTCGTTATGGTTCCTTCTTATATCTTTAGTCCTAGCAAATCTCTTCTGCTTGTCTTAATATTGTTCTCATCAATAGTTGCTCTGTAAATAGTTGTAATTTTGGTGTGCCTGTGGGAGGAGATGAGCTCAGGGTCTTCCTTCTCCGCCATCTTGACCACATTGCCTGTGCTAATTATTTTATAAACACAATCCCGTTTAATTTGTACAACATGTTTATGAGGTAGGTGTTTCTGCAGATAAGGAAGGTGCAGAGAAACTAAGTATCATGCTTGTTGCTTATCACATTTATTAGTTGTAGATCTGGATTCCAGCCCAGGTTTACTCACTGTTAAGACCATACTATGCTAGTTGAATATATTTACCTTCTAGAAAACTGTTTTGTTTCCTCCTAGAATTTTCTTTTTTTCCAACTGAAGCAATATGTAACTGTTTTCTGCTGACAGTTTACTAACAAAGACCATATTTTATATCTTTGTTGACATTTTTGAAGTCTAAGTGGGTACTTGTATTAGTGCATTCTCCTCCTGAGCTTAAGCTAATTTAATACCTCCAAATCAAATCCAGAAGCCCAGTGAAACCAAGAACTGTGAACAATATTATTTTAAATTTTATATACTAATTGAGTCTTTTTACCAGTGCTGAGATTTCTTGAAGTACTGTAAGGCAGGATGACTTTCACTTAGAGAGTCAGTCTACTTGACTTCACTTATATCTACCCTGAGCTACCAGTGCTACTATGTGTGTTCTTAAGAAAAAGGAGAAATTTATCCTGAATATTTCTGAAAATATTTTTAAACCTTGTGTACTAAAATTTTGAATGAACTTGGATTTTGAAATTTGAAGATGTTAAACCAGCACACTTATGTCTATCCTCTGTATTCCCTGAGGACATCAGGTGGCCCAGTTCCAGGGCTTGGTCCATCAGTTTTCTATGCCTGAAGGGATCTTCCTCTAGTTCATTCTGAAGAATATTTATTCCTTCTTCACAGTTCTGCATGGGCATTACTTTCATGATCCCTCTTCCACTTTCTCTACCGTATCTCCATTTTCTATTATATCTGCTTCTGACTGTGAGTCTTTGTATTTCTGATTATATGTATTCATAACTATAACAAATAATTAGGTTGGCACATTATGGTAAAAGCAGAAATCACTTCCTCTTCCTCTTTGAATTCAAGAACCTAGCACAGTGTCTAACACACAGTAATCACTAGATAGGTTTACCAATTAAAACTAAACACTCTAAATTTCAGAAGTACATTATGGAAAAATTGGTTTAACAGATTCTGCTTGGTTTCACTAAAGAGAAAGGTGTACTTGTCAAGGAAGCAGATTACTGAACATCTGTGTTTTATTGAGATTGCTGGAACAAACATTCTTTTTTTTTTTTTGCGGTACGCGGGCCTCTCACTGTTGTGGCCTCTCCTGTTGCGGAGCACAGGCTCCGGACGCACAGACTCAGCGGCCATGGCTCACAGGCCCAGCCGCTCCGTGGCATGTGGGCTCTTCCCAGACTGGGCCACGGACCCGTGTCCCCTGCATCGGCAGGCGGACTCTCTACCACGGTGCCACCAGGGAAGCCCTGGAACAGCCACTCTTTATTAAGGCAAAATCTAATTTTGTTGCCTGTTTCGTATCAAAAAATTATGTAGCTTATTATTTTCAGAATTTAAAAGGAAAGAATCACTAAAATAGTGTAAAAATGATAAAACCATTATGACTGAATTGCAGTGTCCCTTGATATACACAATATTCTTATGCAGTGAGTTAACAAAATATTTTAACTAGTAAGAGACATGTTTTTGTTTTTTTCATGTACACGTGCCTTTGTATTTTAATGCGATGAAAAAATATTGGCTAGAGTACTAACAGAAGATTCATTGCTTTTTTTTTGCAATACAGTGTTAAGGATTCTCAGGGAGACTCAGTGTCTTATGGCTCTAGACCAAGGGTTGGCAAGCTAGGGCCCATAGGTCAAATTCAGCCCACCATCTGTTTTTGTACAGCTTAGGAGTTGAGTGATTTTGAAATTTTTAAATGGTTGAAAAATCAAAAGAATAATAATGTTCATGGCATGTGGAAATTATATGAAATCCAAATTTCAGTGCCTATAAATGAAGTTATATTGACACACAGTCCTAGCCATTCATTTATATATTGTCTGTGATTTCTATTGTGCTGCAGTGGCACAGCTAAGTAGTTTTCACAGAAACAGTAGGGCCCATGACTCTAAAATATTCACTTTCTGAATCTTTACAGAAAATTTGCCAATCTTTCATCTAGAAAACATGCTTCTACTGCTTCTTCCATTGTCAATTTATCTTGGGAAAAATACACGATCAGTCAACCTACATACTACCCTGGTCAGTCTGCTCACAATCTTGCATGATTATATGAGAAAGCAATGTGATTCAGTTCTGAAGTTTCTGATAAGTCTAGCTTGTGTCATAAAAATAAAGTCTAAATGCAGTCTCCATTCTCGTTTGTCTTGCACATTTCAATTAATAAGGATGAATGGAAAATGTTCCTGCAAGACCCATTAGTGTGTCACAGAGATAATAGGAATTTATTAAACCAAAGTATTTTCATTTTCAGTAATCCACTAATTATTCTGAGTTGTCATCCCGCTCTGTCATCCCGCATCCTGCTCTGCATTAAACTAAAAATTTTTATGACTCCAAGCCTTAACAAGGTAAAAATAAAGAATCCAGCCTCATTTTTGGACCTTTTTACTATCAGCCGTTCAAGAAGAAGGTTATACTATAATCACAGTTCCTATTAGAAAGGGAAGGAGAACTAGGAAGCCTCTACCAAAAGCTCCTGAAATTGTTAAGTGAGTTCAGCAAGGTCACAGATTACACAATTAATACATATACATTTCTGTATCCTAACAATAAACATGAAGAAACCAAAATTAAAAACACAATACAAATTTATAGTTTCTCCACAGAATGCAATACTTAGGTAATATACTTAACAAAACATGTACAGAATCTGTTTTTTGAAAATTACAAGGTACTAATAAAAGATCATAAACGGAGAGATGTATGTGTTTAATGGATTGAACACTGAACATAGTAAAGATGTCAATTCTCACCAAAGTCATTTATGGGTTTAAAACAATTCCTATCAGACTCCCTGCAAATATTTTTTAAAGACATAGACAGACTTATTCTAAAATGCGCATGGAAAGGCACAGGCCATAAGATAGTCAGAACAACAATCTTGGCAAATAATAAAGTGAGAACAATTACTTGCATTGCTAATTAAAGCTTCATATGTACTTGAAGGGATCAAAATGGTATAGCATTGGCAGGAGGCTAGACACACAGATCAGTGGAACAGAAGAGAGAAACTAGAAATTGACCACTGAAATATGCCCAACTGATTCTGATAAATTGCAAAAGCAATTAAGTGCCAGAAGGATTGACTTTTCAACCAATGGTTCTGGAGCAATTGGACATCTGTGGTTCAAAAAGCCAAAATCTCACACCTTATACAAAAATTATGTCAAAATGGAATATAGATTTAAAATGTAAACCTGTAAAAATTTAGAAAAAACATTGGACGTAACACCAAAACCATGAGCCATAAATAAAAAGTCAGTAAATTGGATCCTAACAAAATTAAAAACCTTGCTATGTGAAAGCCCATGTGAAGAGAATGAATGGCAGCCACAGAGTAGGAGAACCACATCTCTGACAAAGGACTAGTATCTCGAATATAAAAAAACTTTCAAAACTCAACAGTAAAAATAAAACCATCCAACTATAAATGGAAAAAATACATGAATATATTTCACTGCAGAAGATACATAGATGGAAAATAAACATGTGGAAAGATGTTCATTATCATTAATCATTAGGCAAATGTAAGTTAAATGTAAGTTATCATTAATCATTAGGCAAATGTAAGTTAAATGTAAGTTAAATGTAAGTTAAATTAGGCAAATGTAAGTTACCGCAGTAAGCCATGTGTACATACCTTCCAAATGTCTAAAATGTAAAACAGCTACAACTCCAAATGCTGGTGAGGATATGGGAAAATTGAATTACACACTGCTGTTGGGAATGTAAAATAGTATAGTTACTTTTGAAAATACTTAAGACAATTTCTTAAGAAAAACTTAAATATGAAAATACAGTAACAGCCACAAATTGTACTCCTTATCATTAATCCCAGAAAAAATGAAAACTTATGTTGACACAAATACTTTGTATAAGTGTTAGTAATAATCAAAAACTGCAATTAGCCCAGATGTCCTGATGTGACTGGTTAAACAAATGACGGTATATACATATGATGGTATACTACTCAGGAGTGAAAAATAATGAAATGCTGGTGCATGTAACAATTCGAATTGCTCTCCAAGGAATGATGCTGAGCAAAAAAAAGCAAAGAAACAAAAACTAAAAAAAAAAAAAAAAAGATAAAAATAAAACCAAAAAGCACCCAGAATGTCACATAATGTTTGATTTCATCTTTATAACATTTCTGAAATAATAAATTTTAGAAATGGAGGACAGATTTGAGGTCGCACAGTGCTAAAGGTAGGGAGGTGTGGGTGAGACGGAAATGGGTGTGGTACCTAAAGGGACAGCATAAGGGACCCTTATGATATTGGAACTGTTCAGCATCTTGACTCTGGGGGTGGATACATGAACCTACACAGATGATAAAATTGTATGGAACTTAATGTTTACACACATGTGGAATACAAGTAAAACTGGGGAACTCAGTGAGATTGGTGGATTATATTCATAGCAATATACTGTTTATCATATTATACTATAGTTTTGCAAAAGTTTTATTCCTGAGGAAAACTATGAAAAAATGTACAAATGGTCCCTCTGAATGATTTCTTACAGGTGTATGTGAATTCTTGGATATTTCTCCAAAATTTCCATTAACAATAGTCTAAGATATTGACAGTCATTGGTGATAAACTGTTTCCACAAAGAGGTAAATACAAAAAGCCTACAGACTCTAGGGACCTCCCAAGACTGTAGACTTTGGCAGTCTCCTCTACCATCAGTAGTAAGTGTTAGTTAGCACAATAACCCAAAGTGCAGGCAGGATTAGTTTTTGACTCAGCAGGTGCCAGGGCAGAGTGTTCAGTAAACAGGCTCAGCTCAGTCAGGAAGAGACACCTCAGTGAGACCAGGAAGCACCTGATGTGTGCTCCTTCCCTAGAACGTGGGCAAACCCATGCTCTGCACACATTCCTAAACTCAGATCTTTGCCAGAGTGAAGGGCCAGGCTAGGAAGAAACAGAAGAAACTCTGAGACACTATTCTTCAAGAAGTGATTAAACAGCCATATGGACACTCTCTAAAACAATACTACCTGAGTATGGCTAAAACATAACTGGGTTGGACTGGGTAGACAAGAATGAAATAGTAGAAGTTAACCATTTTAGATGGATGGAAATTTGAGAGCAAAGTTTAATTCAGTTTTAAAACGTAAAGCTGCATATTGCAGATATTACATATCTGACTCACAATTTACATTTTAACCTTATTAAAATAATTTCATTGTATTGGATGTATTTGCACATGGAGCTACCTGGTAAATCTTAGTAGATCAAGTTTCCTCAGGCATCTGCTTCAGAGCGTCCTGGGCAATCTGCTCCATCCCTTTAGAATGACCACGTCCTTAAAGGCAAGGAGACAAATGGTTAAAGTCCAAAAAATCTCCTGCCCACAAATTCCTTTAGTTCAGTTGAGGTAAATGCCTCCCCTTAGTCATAAATTCGAGTGACAATCTGGGTATTGCAAGTAACTGGTGTGGAACTACCAGCTGCAGAGCTGTGCCTGGATAAGCAGTTGAATTTTGAGCTGTCTTGGGACATCTAACCTAAATACAAGGGGCATTTTCTGGGTTTGTGTGACATAATTTTTTACTAAGCTTTCTTCTTCACTGTCTCAAGGGAACCAGAAGTCTTTATCAGCTACTGTTAAATAATGTCATAAGAGCTTTACTCTTTTCCACATTTTTAATTGAAGACTGAATTTTTAGCTATTAGAAATAGTGTCTGGTACAACGGTTCCTAACCTTTTTTCCTTTTGACATTTCCCCCTTTGATCTCATATATTAAGCTATTTAATTCTCCATATATACATTTCAGGGCCACATATTACTGAACATGTAATAAAAGTGTTGAATAGCAATTGTCCAATTTTCATTAGGCTTTTAAAAGTCGCTGGGCCTGGTTTTTGGAGCTCTATTACCACATTTTATGGAGTCCTTGTATCCTAGAAATTACAGTATTAGAACCACTGTGGCACAGGATGCTTTTTTTCCCTAACAATTCCTGAGTCACCCTCATTTGCATGCCTAAAATAACATGAAAGCTACATTCTACAGTTGTAGGATTTCTTCAGAGAAGACACACTTTATGAACAGATATTCACTTATGCATGGCTTAAGCTTTTCAGGAAGTTTTCCTCCTAGTCAACCCTGATTTATCCAGAGTGAGACATGGGCCCAGACAGGATCCCTGTGTGCTAATGTGACATGGTGCTTTAGCCAGCTGGCCTGCAGAGGAGTCAACAGAGGTCTTCTTGGAGCTGTAGAGTGGCCTGTGACTCAGATTTCTTTGTTCATTATTGCTCCTCTAGGCCTTTAGACAAATGCATACCAGTAAGCACCAGCTTTTGCAACACATGACACATAGCTTTAAGGGGGTGTCTGGAACAATTGAAGTTAACAGTTACTTTTAAAATTCCAACTATGTGTAAGGCATTATAATAAACATTGCAGAGGATTTAACAATGAGACAGGTAGATTCTCTTCTCTCTGATTGCCTACAGTCCAATATATCCTTTTTAAGCCATATATTTTAGTTTATTTATTTTCATATTTATTTTGTCTTTTGATCCACAAAATGATCATATGAGATTGTCAGTGAGTGCTAAGGCTGCTATTTATAGATGAGAAAATTGAGGCTGGAGAGCTGTGACTTGCCTGAAACTATAGAACTAGCAAGTTGAGCAATGCTCATTCTCCAAATCCATCTCTCTGTTAACGTTGTTCAACAATTTGTCTGAATTTTTAAATTAAAGGTATTATAGTCGTTTTTGTTTTCTTTTGTTTTAGTATATTGTCTTTTATCAAAAGTGATGCATGCCTGATGTGAACAATATCTGAAAAATTCTGATGCCAAGATTATATATTCATATCAAAGCCTTCCAGGTGTTAGAACATACTGTGCCTAAAGTGTTATGCCTGTTATAGCTTTAAAGGAGTTAGTGGGTTTGAGTCCGGGTGCTATCGATGTTTCTTATAATTAGTTGAATACTGGTAGCCTGCTAGAGAAACAAGCATTCGATTGAATCATCAAAAAGGATGAAATATTTATTATTTTAGTATGGAAGGATGTTCTTGATCTTTTTCCCATCATAGTCTCTCTCATTTTCTTCCCCAAATGTTTACCAGTTATCATACAGAAATGTATTCTCACTGCCAAATGTTTCCATGAAAAAACTTTAAGATATTTTGCACGTAGGTTAAGCATCTGTAGCATTTAAATTTTCCTTTTGGAAAAATAGACTTTGGTGTATTACCTTTCTCTCCTGTTTTTACTTATGTAGGAAGGAAGAGTTTCCTTAAATAATGAAAATTCTATAGCATTTATCTGCCACCTAACTACGTTTCATTGACGAAATGAAACTTTCATAGTTTTCCAGAGATAATGCTATGTTTTCTTATGTTATTTTAAAAGTATTTTTATACTTGTTAATTGCAGTGGATACTGGTTTCTTTCCCTCGAAAGCAAGATGAATTTGCTATTCAACATAACTGTTTTCTTTCACTGAAAATAAAAAATTTTTAGTTGATGATGAATATGTTGGAACTATTATCTTGAGATTACTCACATAAAGATTTACATCTCAAAATCACTAAATAAGGCTAACAAACAAAAGATCTTCCTCTCCTCAACAAGGGAAGAAAACAACCTGTCATTTTTTCTTGGGTGACCCTGGGCACCTTAGCCTGAGTAACCTTGACATATGAATCAAGTTCTTTTACAATGAACTTGACACCACCAAGTTCATTGGTATTTGAACTTTGACCTTATTCTTTAATTTACTTCTAAATTGAACCTCAGTGGTTGCTATCTTCTTTGTAGAAGATTTAGAATTCAGGATAGGACATGTTGGCTCATAATACCATTCATTAATTTCCAAATACCTTTCAGATTCCATTATACAATGTCCTACTTTCACTAGCTAATAGAATACTCTGCTTTCACAATTGTTTTAACTTTAATACTTATTTTGGTCTTCTTTTTCTCTCATATTTATCTATGTTTCTTTTCTTTTTAAAAATCTCCCAGCTGTTTTAAAGTCATCCCAGACATTACGTGCTGCATCTTTTAAGATGGCTTGGACTTATGGTATTTTTTGTTGGACTTTACATTTTATCCCCATTCCATAAAAGTCTTTCTTCTTAAAGTTAACACCATATTTAAAAAAAATTCTAATTTATGTTAAATTTTAGCAAGTGAATATTTTTAATATGTTCTTATCTATATAGAATTGTGACAACTAACCTTTGTTGGCTTGCAAATTGGTCCCTGTACACACAGAGCAAGGAGAGACTGAAGAAAGAGGGAGACCTTTTCACATTGATAGGTGGCAAGTTTAATAAGGAAGGAAACTTACACAGAGACAGCTGCAAGACAAGTAGGTTTCTGGATCTACCTGCCAGAATCTTAAAAGTTGATATAGAGGCCTTACTTGGATTCAGTCACTTATACCGTCCAGATGGTCTCAATGACACATTGCTTTCTCAAGGCTGTGTCCTTGGAACAGCTCCCATCATGGGAACAGTAGACAGAACTTACATTCCAAGAATAGGGGAGGGTGTGAGGAACTCCAATTGCCCTGGTCCAGACCAAAGGTCAACCAGTGGTCACATCCTCTAGATTACCTTCTCTAACAAATTTAGACACCCTTTTAAATAATTTGCTCATTAAGAATGCCATGTATAAAGTCTCAGCTCCTTTCGCTTTTGTGTTTTATTTGGTAGGAGGAAATTTTAAATAGTTTTTGCAATGTATTGCACATTTAAATACATTGAATGATGTTGCAATTTTATCTTTTATGTCTAGTTTATCTTTAAGTAGAAGACAGTCCTTCAAAAATAGTACTTTAACCATTAAAGAGGCAAAATTTAAAATGAATGTTTGATTGGCCCACTCATTTTCCTAGAAATAAATAATTATATGCTCTTACTATTTTTAAATTGCCTCCTTATTGCCACTCTAACCTAGCACTTTCTGTGATGAATCTACCTATTTTACACATTAATAATTTTTAACCTTTTCACGTATTATTTTACTCCTTTCCCATTTTTTTCAAAAATGCAAATACAGTTTCTAGATTTTTATGGCAATAGGTAATACAGTCCTATTTTCCTAAATATTTAACAAGAATAATAATGAATAAAAGAGGAGTCAAAGGACAAGTTCTTTCTATATCTTTTTTTCTTAGCATTTCAACAGTTTTATTTTTCCCTTTGATATACAACAGTGTAAATCACGTGTTGTTGGTGGATAGCGTTCCCTCTAAAACTGTTTTGATCTTTCAGTATGTTTGTCGTTGCACACAGTGGCTGTTTCTTCTCTAGTATTTGTGACAGTTCAGAGAAAGTCTTTGCCATAGATCTTGGACTATCTACCTCTCAAACCATTTCTAATACAAAATGCTTTTCAACAACTCACAGGCACTATTTCAAAGCCTCAAATCATTTTCCCTGACATGGACAACAGCTTCATCCTCTAGGCCTTTGACTGATAAATTTGCCACCTCTTCCTTTCATCTTTGTAAATTACAAATAAATTCCTCTCCTTTCCTGACAAAAATCTTCCTATATAACTAAAATGTTGCTGTCTTAATACTTAAAGTATTCCTGTTACAAAGGCATGCAGTTCGGTGCATCAGATAATCTTATTAATTTTTCTCATGGGATGAAGGGCAGCACAAAAAGCTTTCAGTCACTCAGGGAATAATAAGCCTGTGCTAATCTTTTTATTTTTATGTAGACATAATTAGAAGGGCAAATCATATTCCTATGAATACCATCCTTTGTTAATTTGACTTCTTCACTTTGTATCACACCCAAAATTTAAATGGGAACAACATTGCTGTCCAAATTCTGACAAATATGTAGATTGTAAATACACCTGTGTCCACCTGAGCCTGGATACTTTATTATAATGCTGTTCCTCTCTCCATGAAATAGAGAACTAGAAAATGCTAGTTGCTTACGAGTATCAGTTTTCCTCTCCTTACTTATCCTGATTTTATTCAGGACAGCACTATGCTCACCTAAAACACATTTCTCATCTCCTTTAGCAATGTGAGTCTGTGTTCCTAGCTTATCAAACGAAATGAAAGTGAATATAATGGGTAGGGCTTTGGGAAGCATTTAAAAAGAAGCTGACTGAGGTCCTTGTGCTTCCTGGAATTCATACATGATGGCTGGAGTTCTAGCAGCTGTCTTGGACCATGAGGACCTTGGGGACTGATAGATCTGCAATAGATATGGAACCACAGTACCATTCTGGGAGTAGAAATCTACTCCCGGACTTCTTCTATGTGAGAGATAAATATTTGAATAATGTTTAAGATGGATTCTAACTATTAAAAAGTCAAAAGAAAAGGAAAGTGTGATTAGGTTCTTTGACTTTCCCTTTTTATTTGAGTTAAGATTTATACCATGATTTTATTATATAATTGTTGTTAGGTTTTCATTTTACATATATAACTACTCATATTTGCATATAAATATAAAAATACAAATGCTCTTAGAATTATCATTTCAATTCTTTTTATCTTCAGTAAGAATATGTATTTTGATTCCTGTGAAAATTTTTTTCACAGACATAATGACAATAAGAGCTAACATTT
This sequence comes from Grampus griseus, assembly GCF_964374135.1. Classification (NCBI taxonomy): domain Eukaryota; kingdom Metazoa; phylum Chordata; class Mammalia; order Artiodactyla; family Delphinidae; genus Grampus; species Grampus griseus. The sequence goes on along the minus strand of NC_139001.1, from coordinate 90,065,502 downwards.
GTATAGCACCCCACAGTTTATAAGGCACATAAGGACATGATAGCTAATAGCTAATGATAATAGCCTAGAGCTAACCTTTCTAAATGGAACATTATACCAGTCATTATTTAGCAGAGGTGTTTCAGTTGGATTCAAACAGACCTGGGTTCAATTCCTGTCTGTTATTTATTAACTGTGTGGCCCTGAACAAGTTACTTATCTTCTTTCAGCATCAAATGAGGCTGATAACACTTATCTTTCTCCTGTAATATTGTAATATTAAATAAGATCATGCTTCTAAAGTATTTAGAACAGTACCTATATATAAGTATTTTTAACATATAATATTCTTTCAATAAATAATGATTATTGTAATTATCACTATGATCTGCCAGTCATTTTACACACATTTCTGCTCCTTTGATTATGCTTCCTCTCTCAGTCTCACCCTGAAATGTCTAACAGTAATCTTGAAAGACATATTGAATGTCAATTGAATTTATATTTTTGATTAATATAATATTAATGTTTAGTTCATATTATTATTTAGATGTTCATTTATATATATTCTATGGTTCATTTCTATTTGAAGTTCCTTGAGGACCACCACTAAGTATTGTGCTTCTTTATAGCTCTCCTAGCAATTAGACAATGCTCTGCACAGAATGGACCCCCAAAATATGTTTGTATATAAATAAATGGGTGACCTGTGTCTTTCAGTGTGCTTACTTATGGCACAATTTTCCTTAGCTTAAATCTTGAACATCAGCCTTTTTTTTTTGTTGCTTTCATAAACTTGAGGTTCCTTATTACCCAAAGACTGGAGTTTTTATCTTTTACCCACAGGATTTTCTATAGGTTGTTTTTCACTGTTTCATTCATGGTAATTTAGCTGTAAACATTTCTGACTTTCTCTGTTTCATCTTCTGTCATACAGTTCTCCTGTCAGGGTTATGGCTTGGAGGTTCTGAGCACACTGAGCACACTGAAAGTATGCTCCCCAACGAATGCTTACACACAAATTCTTTGTTACTTACTGAGATGAGATGACAGAAACTGAGATAAAGAATTTAGAAATTTTTCTAACAATTTGGCATTGCCTGGATATCCAAATGTATGATCCTCACACTTGTCCCATTGATCTGGGTGCAGATTACTTTGGGTATTGCATAGTGAGTTGCATCGATGCAAGCTATGAACAAGTCACGGACAGTTGAATAACATATAGGCCCATGTTGGATTAAGGATGAAATACACACACATATACATACACACAGAAAAAAAAAGATCCTTCACAATAGATAGTTTGGGATATACTACATTAATGGACCCCGAAATATGTAGCATCTCACATGCTGTTAGGTTCAGCACCTGCTGAAATTAAACGTGTAGGTATCTATGGCTTTAGAAAAACAGCTTTTTTTTTTTTTTTTGCTCAAGACTCTTATAACATAGAGTAAGTATTCCTCACCACCTCTCCTTCCAAATGAACTGCATGAACTGTGAGTTACCAGTTGTTTTTAGGTTGCAAAGTCTGGATGTTCAAGCGCTTTTGGTTCATTAGTATTGACTCTCATTAACATCATGGCATAGAGTAATGGGAATCCTGTGTTACTGACTCTAAGTTGAAGGAAGACACAATTGCCACTGTACATTTCATCTTTCAGAGCTTGTCTTGTGCCCATCGCTCTCCTCAGCTCTGATGTTTTTTCTTTTCCCTCTGACTACCAAAGTGACCACGGATGCTAATTTCTAGTTAGCAGTAAGCAGCTGATGGCTGCTCACTTTCTTTCCCTTCATACTTCCATCAGTATGGCCACTGACAGTTAGTAGAGCTTCATTAGAACCAGATTCTTTTGATTACTTAATGTAAACATGTTTTTAGATCTCTTTCATTTTCTAATATAGCTAAGTTAATTCTTATTAAGTCCACATAGGGGTAGTTGTTTAAGAAGGTAAGTGAACCAGAATATATAGAAAAACCTACCATGTGCCTAATATGGTGCTAGCTGCCGTTTAGGATAGTCAAAATGTTGTCTCTCTGATCACTTAACTTTAGATTCATGTTCTGCTTAAGGGGCTAAATAGGAAGTAGGTACTGAATATCTACTTATAAGGATATAGCAAAAGTTTATATCTCCTTGAGGAGAAAATACTCTAGGACACATGTGGGACAAAGGATAAGACAAAATAATATCCATGGCGTCAAATCCATATCTGGACCCCAATGTTTTCAGATAAATGAATCTTTGCTTTTTAATATTTTCATGTTAAAAGTTCAGCTTAACTGATACATTCCTTTGTTTTCCGTGCGTACTGATGATCATAATATTATAATTAACATGGATTGAGTGCTTACTATCTGCCAGTCAATGACCTAAACGCTTCTACCTGTTTTAGCTTATTTAATAGTCAGAATCACAGAATCACTCTACGAAGTGGTGCTGTCACTATCTTCTTTTTATAATATGTTTATTCATATTTAATCTACATAAAAATATTTAGTATCTTATAAAGTGGGAAACTGAGACAAAGAGAACTTAAATGCCTTAACCAAAATTTCATAACAGTAAAGTAATGAAAAACAGACATTTAGGGAGTTGTTCTATGTGGTTTTGGTTTATCAGTGAATACATAATCCATTAGTTAGAGCAAACCCTAGTCTTCCAATTCAACAACAGGAAGGCACTGGTATTTGGAAATCTTCACTAACCATAGGACAATCAGTGAAGGCGTGCACAGTTTTCAGACTAATTAATTAACAATTATTTAATAATTGTTTAGGTGTCTACTGTGTGATAAGAACCATTCAAGGTATCGGCATTGCAGAGATAAAAGAAGTGGCCGAAAGTCTTGTCCTTATATCTGTGGGCTGTAGAGGAGGGCCTGGGTAACATCCACCTGTGTTAATGTTTTCCTAAACGGGAGCCATCTCCACTGGTTATTCTAATAAAAAGGTAGTAAAGTCAAATAATGCTTCTTCCACCTTCTGAAAGATGGGGGGTTTTTCTCTCTTTAAAAAATTCTCTCTGAGCATTTTCTCTTAGCCTCTCCAAAATTCATCCTTTATTTTGTGTGATTGGCCAGTCATAAAACTCAACCATCAGTGTAAAAATCAATTAGACTACTATAATGCAATAAATTCCAGGGGGCATTTGAAAGACAGAACAAATGATAGATTCTGTGTTTAGTCACAGTCTGCCTTGTTTTGCATGTCAGTCTGTCTCTTCCGATCTATTTCCCACTCAGCCTGATTCCCTTTGAAGAAGCCAGGAGTTTTTCC